>NC_081432.1:62857452-63157452 GCF_949786415.1 Peromyscus eremicus
GTGAAGACCCAGGAAATGCCAGGGACTTGGATGGGGCAGCTCAGTCTCCAGTTTTGAAAGGTCAGCCGTGAGCATCCATCTGTGTGGCATGTGTCGGGCTAGGAGTTCCTATCATCTCATCTTGGCCTTGGGAGAGGGGTTGGGAGCCAAAAATCCGGGGAGAAGGCAACCTTCTACACCTCACCCACTTTCCACTAGCTAGTGGCTGCTGGTGAGCCAGTTAGGACCCCTCTCTGATGAGGCAGGGCCCACCTGGTGCACCCCCACCCCAAATCCGAATCTGAATCCTGAAACTGAGCCTCGTCTTGATTCCAGGAGCAAGGAATGGGGGCTTTCTGGATGTGACAGCGTTTTGCCCCTTCCCGCAAACGTACATCTGTGGCTGTGCCTCCCTGTAACACTGAGGGACTCCGGGATGGGGAAAGCCATCTCCTGGAGGCCATTGTCCGGGGGAGCACACGCACTTCTCATGCTCCCTGATTGCAGGAAGCTGCCCACACAGGTCTGAGGATGAAGTGTCCTGCACCTCCTCTGCTGCTCAGCAGGGGTAACTCTTGGCCTGAGGAGACAGCCCCTGCAGTTTGGTAAGGCGGCACCCTGGCAGTCTGGAACCTGGGGTCCTACAACGGTGATCATTCTCACGCTGGTCAGGAGGGGTGGCCTTGTATCTCGAATATTATTTATTCACCCAAACAACCCAAGTTGTTGTATTCTTTTCTTCTTCTTTCTAACTATAATTTCCCCCATGACATATCTTAAAGCATCAACATCTTAAAGTAGTCAAGCATGTAGCAATGTTTGAAGAAAAAAAATGTATTTTTTTTTACTGCCCTCAATATTCAGCCCCCCCCATGAGCATGCAGTAGTCAACCACCAATACTATAAACATATTATTATATTGAGTACTTTATACACATATTATTAAATGATTATAAATCGTGTATTTGTAAAGATTTACTTTTTTGTATATGTTTGAGTGCCTGCAGGTCTGTAAGTGCATAATGTACGTGCAGTGCCTGCAGAGGCCAGAAGAGAGCGTCAGATAACATGGAGTTAGAGTAACAGGACTGTGAGGCCCGGCATGTGGGTGCTGGGAGCCAAACCTGGTCCTCGGGAAGAGTAGCCAGTGCTTTTAGCCACTGAGAAAGGGTTCCCCACACCCCCTCTCCTTACTTCCTCTCCCTCTCCCTCTCCCTCTCCCTCTCCCTCTCCCTCTCCCTCTCCCTCTCCCTCTCCCTCTCCCTCTCCCTCTCCCTCCCTCTCTCTCTCTCTCTCTCTCTCTCACACACACACACACACACACACACACACACACACACATATATATATATATATAAGTCTTTTTTTTGTTTTTTGTTTTTGTTTTTGTTTTTGTTTTTCAAGACAGGGTTTCTCTGTGTAGCTTTGCGCCTTTCCTGGAACTCACTTGGTAGCCCAGGCTGGCCTCGAACTCACAGAGATCGCCTGGCTCTGCCTCCCGAGTGCTGGGATTAAAGGCGTGCGCCACCACCGCCCAGCTATATATAAGTCTTTTAAATCATAATAAAATTTTAATTTATTTTTATTTATTTATTTTGTTTTTTGAGACAGGGTTTCTCTGTATAGCCTTGGCTGTCCTGGAACTCACTCTGTAGGCCAGGCTCACAGAGATCCTCCTGCTTCTGCCTCCTAAGTGCTAGGACTAGAGGCATGCACCATTAGCACCCAACTCATATTAAATTTTTAAAATCAAAATATAAAATAAATCCCTGAAGCCTAAAATCCCCCCCAAGTTAGAATCCTAAAATATTAGAATCTTAGACATTGAAATCCTGACACTCTCTAATCTCTAAAACCATAATTTCTGTTGCAAAAAATCCCAACTCCCCAGGAAAGCTCCCAGAGAGGAGTAGGATGTGGGCTCTGGGGCAGAGGCTAGTGCATGTGAGCATCGTGGTGGGTGTATAAACCTGGCAGGGATTATTTGGGGGACCTGAGGCTGTATGTGGGAGGCAAATGGCTAGCAGGGGCTGGGAAACCACTCAACAGAGCATGAGACTGCCCCTATGTCCTTCAACCATGTGTTCCCACAACTCGAGACTCAGAGCTGAGGACCCCACCAGTCAGCTGGCTCCTACAGGCCACCTGCAGGCAACTGCCTGTCATCTGTCTTGTGACACACTTTCACACATATCCAATTTGCCTTTTAGCTTTAACTTTTTTCTTTTCTTTCTTTTTAGCATTTCTTCTTAATATTTTAAATCACCAGCATTGTATTTTACAATTCCATCTGCTAAGGATGTCATTCTTGGGACACTTCTAATATTTCTAATAAATTACAGGGAGATTTTTAGAGTCTTAATTCATTGTCTGCATTTTTTTTTCAAGCTGGACCCTGCAAATGTACATCATCAGGTTGACTCTGAATAAACATAACACATTGATGCCTTTCTCAACAAATGGAGGCTGTTTCATGACTTTTTCCAAAGAGATATGAAACACACATCTAGTCGTTCCAGATAGTGTGCTGACGACAGAGCAGCAAATGATGCACCCACGTCTACTCTGTGTGCCAATGAACTTGTGAGGGTCACTTACAGGAGCGGGGACGGGGGTGACTCAAAGCAGCTGTATCACCGAGAGGCCCATGCCAGCATGAGTGATGATGCATGAAAGCTGCATCCCTGGAGCCTCCGGGCTAACCTGCAGGCAGTTCCACTGAAGAGGCTCCTGTCCCTAACAACTACTTTCTGTTTTTTATGTCCTTGGGGAGGGGCCTTCTGGATCTCTCAACTTTCTGAACTTCCTGAACCTTGTAAGTTGTATGAGCTTCTAGAGTCTTTCGTGTTCCTCTCCTCCCTTCAGGGGGAAAGAAACAGCTAATCAACAGAGATAATTCTTTTTGTATACAACATTTTATGGAAGATAAAATTCCCTAAGATCTTAGTTCTTGGGGGCACTATACAAAGGAGTGGCAACTGATTGGGGCTCTGAGTAATCAGGCCAAAAGTCTTCAATGTCCACATGGCATCTCAAGTGACCACAGTGTAAAGCTGAGCTTTATCCATTTACCTTTTGACCTATTTCTTTGTTTTGAAGTCACTCTTTGTGAACTTCGGACATTTTGCAATGTCTGAAATCAGTGCTCACTGCTCCCTCCCAGTCCTCCCCGGCACCCTCCACCGTCTTCCCCTGCATGTCTTCATCACCTGCTGAGCTAAGCCGTGCACAGCCACTCTGGTTTGCTTTCCCTTGCTGTGATAAAACACTGACCAAACCAACTTTGGAAGGAAAGGGTTTAGTCCACCTTACAGGTTGCAGTTCATCACTGAGGGGAAACAAGGCAGGAACTCCAGGCAGGAACTGAAGCAGAAACAGTGGGGAAAGTGGCTTACTGTTTTGTAACTCTGCCTGCCTAGGGATGTTACCACCCACAGTGGGCTGAGCCCTCCTACACCAATGAGCAATCAAGAACATGCTCCACAGACATGACCACAGGCTAATCCAGTGAAGGTAGGTTCCCTCGTCCTGAGAGTGTTGAGTTGACAATGAAACCAGCCAGAACAAGGGCCGTCCAGTGGAGCACGGGCGATCTACCAACAGCACTTCTGAGAAAAACACGGAGTCTCTTTCGGCTTTTTTCATCAAGCACACAGCATGCCGGCTCTTCACTGTGATTCCATATGACTTTTGTTAACACAGCTCGTGTTTGTAAGGATGGGTGACACATTTGCTCATGTCATTCTGAGAAACGGCTACACATTTCCTGATAAAGCCTATTTTAAAAAAACGTCAGTGAATATCTTCTAAAGAATTTTCATTCTTTTGGGAATTATGTTTTGGATATACTATACTATATTCTTTTATTTTATAATGTATTTGACCCCGCTGTGCTTCACTCCCACCTTCTGGGACCATGGACGCCTCTCCTGTCCTTTATCAGTGTGGTCCACTGCAGGAGCCACATGTGACTCTTGAGCACTTCAAATGAGGCTAGTGTATGACTGAGGGACTGGAGTTTTCATTACAGCTAATTATAATCAATGTTAATATAAAATACCACATGTGGCCACCATATTGTATGCTGGCACACTCTAAAGCAAATGCCCTGTGGGACTATTCATGCCTCGCATATGATCCAGGCTCCATAAACATGGGCTCCACACCTTACTGTCCTTCCCTCAGCCTACAGTTTTGCACCTCTCTTCCCCCTCAAGGCTGTGTGCTTGTCCATCCTAATTTCTCTTCTTGGGCATCCTTCCCTCCTCCTCTACCTTTCCCTCCACAGGCCCATCCCTCAATGTCCATTGGCACCCACTTGTCCTAACCTGCCAACTTAGCTGTCCTGTAAATCAGCCCCAATAATTTGCCATCTGGTCCCAGCCCTAGTGGAGAGCCAAGGTAGCCAGGTGGATTCTGGCTGGTGGTGCTTCTGATAACCAGGCACATTGGGCAGGCAGGGATGCTCCATCATGTCTAAGGTTGGCATGGCTTGCTTGTGGTGCTCAGTGCCAGGAATGGGTGCCAGGCCTGTACTGGCGGCCAATCACAGAGGAGCCAGGGGCCTGGAGGGTGAAGAGCAGCCTCAAGCCCAGCTGCAGGTGCCTTGGCGGGCAGCAGATGGATTGAGTGAAGGCAACAGCCAGCAGGAGGCTGCTGGGCCGCATCCCAGGAGTGCTGTGCTTGCTTGGTACCCAGGGCTGCGTTACCATCACTGCAGCTGTGAGGCCTCATCAGCAACAGCAAAGGGCATCTCTGATACATGGTGTTGGAGAGTGAAGCCCCATCCATGCCAGGCCATGTAGAGCAACTCTAAAGTATCAGAGCACCACAGCTTCCCAGCACAAGCAATCTGAACATATGGGATCAGTCCAGGCCACAACAGGAGGTCTCCACACTGGGTATTAGTCAGTGGTTATCAGGGTCTTGAGCTTGGAGAGGACATTATATCAAGTTTAGTAATGAATCAGTCTTGTGTCCTCCAATCGTATTTGGAACAATCAAGTGTAATGGCTCAGAAACTCAAGTTCAAGACCAGCACAGCCTTTCCTGGATGCTGCTGGTCTCCTTCACCTGAAGATAAGAAGGCTGGAAGGAGCTGATGGCTTCCACTGGGGAGCATCTAGAAATGCTGTGGTGGGGAGATTTTTACGCTGACAGGAGGTGAGAGGGGTGTTGAGTAGATGATGCCAGAATGACAATGTCCTGCAGAGATTTTTGTCCTCCTCAGGGAAATTGCCCCCAAAGAAATGCCAACAGCGTCTCACAGTGTGAGCCTTCTTCCTAGTTCACTGGCCACTGGCCAACACCTGCCCAACTGGCCAGACCTCTCCTAAGCAGCGGTTCTGGTGGCCACATGACTAATACTTGGAAATTAACAGCCTCTAGGATTAGTATTTAAGTGCAATATTCCCTGCCACTAAGGCCACTCTGAGATGTGTGTCTCCCAGAGGTCCCCAGTGGGGCTGGACCTTGGATACTTATATGGTCCCTGGGGGAGAGACCCTGGCCAGAAGCTCCCACTCTGCCCCATCTCCTTTCCTCATTCCAGTCTTCGGTGTGGGGTCACCTTTTCCAAGAGCCCAGATGGAGACAATGAGCCTGAAACCTTCACCTGCTCTCCAAGAGGTCAGATCTAACCTAAGCCCAGTTGGAGGGGCTACGCTACCATGTGTTCAGACACTGGCTTCCCATGTCCCAAGTTGACAGAGCAGCTGTGGATAGTCTGCCTCTGCCCTGTCCCTCCCCAGGGTCTCAGGTACCCCAGGCTGGCCTAGAACTCACCGTGTAGCCAAGTGTGGCCTTGAATTTCAGATGCTTTTGTCTCTATCTTCACAAGCACTGGAATTACAGACATGCGTACCCGAGCCCAGTTTTATGGGATTACCCATGAAACCTAACTGAGTTCTTGTGTCTGCTTTTATAGGCCAGCTGGGAATGGAGGGCAACTGGGAACCCATGGTTGTTTTACATACTTGGCCTCAGTAGAGGAACTTAACACTCACCCTCAATGGCCCCACAGACCAGAGCCTCCCAGGGCCAGCCAGAAGCCAGGAACAACAAGAAAATGTGAGGTGTGAGCCTAGAGGAAGGCAGCTTGGCAAGTCCTGTCGCCGTCTAGCCTCCTCTGGCAGAGGGGCTGGGCTATGACTGTGCCCTGGTACAGCTTTGGCTGCTCTGACAAAGTTGTTGCCTCTGTCCCCACTCCACCAGCTTTTTCCTGCTGGGAATGAATTTATGATGGCTGGAGCTGCAGAGCTATACTGCACTCACAGTGGGGAAGGACTAAGGAGGTCTCAGAATTTGGAGCTGAACTTTAACACCATCAGCTGCTGGAAGGAAAGCAAAGCCCTCTACAGGGACACTGATATTAGCCATTCTGATGGCTGCTGCCAAACTTCCTCTCAAGTGGCCATTGCTGCGGAATTGGTTACACATGGTGTGCTCTGCCAGCCCATTCCCTCCTCAGAGGCCACCTACAAGAACCTATCCACTCACACAGCACAGACATAGCCCAAGAGTACAAGGGCTCCAGCCCCCAATGGCAAAGAACTAAATAAGGGTCAAACAGTCCCTGCTTCCCCCAAGAGGGGCACTTCTGCAATATTCAGAGGACCACCACACAGGCATCGTGGAACCTTTGTTTCCCACCGTGGCAGGGAGCGTGGCAGAGCACCTGGCTATTTCTGTTCCCTCTCAAAACGCAACATCCACGTCAAAACCTGACTTCAGACTTTGCTATAGAAGTGCTGGATGATCCAGGGAAGGACTCACCCTCTCTGGGACTTAGCCTTCCCTCTGGACAACAAATAGATAAACCTCCTTGGACCATGTGTTGTCTGAGGTGGGCATGCTCTCTCCCTCCCTCCATCCCTTCCTCTCTCTGAGGTGGGCATGCTCTCTCCCCCTCTCCATTCCTTCCTCTCTCTTTCTGCACATCTCTGAGCCCTGTCCAGCCTCCTGCCCAGGTCAGCATGTCAGCCAATGCATGTGGGTGTGGGGGTGTCATATCTAATCATCTTGTATTCCAGGGAGCAAGATAGAGAAGCCCAAGACTCACACACAGTGCCCCGGGGGAGGGCAGAAGCGAGTGTTAATTATAAAGGAAAGCAAGGTGAGGAGAGACAGTCTTCAGGTTGAAGCCAAATCACATGAAGGAAACAGAGAAAAAGTCATTCAACATATTAATTAAGAACAAAAGAAGATGGAACGCTGGTCAGGGGCAGGGGTCAAGTGCGCAGTCTGTGCTAATTAGCTGTGGTGACTTTGGTCACAGGTCACTGAAGACAGAAAACGCTCAGTTCTGCCAGGGCATCACTGAGGGGCCTGGTTCAGGGAAAGCAGAAGTGTGGAGGGCCAAGGAGGCTGAAGCACAGGATTGGCATCCTCAGAAATCCCTCCAGCCCTCAGGCCCTGCTCCCACAGCCTGCTCTGGAGGAACTGGGGAGGGCTTCTCAGAGCCTGCCTGTGCTGGGCTCCATGATCCAGGGGTCACAGCTCCTGATCTCACAGAAGTCCAGTGTGGGGCAAGTTTCTAGAAGGGGCTAGAAGGAGACCCAGCAGGCACTAAGGGCTGGAGCTACAGGAGAAACTTCTGAAAGCATTTTCTTTGTTCTGGGAGTAGTGACATGAGATTATAAAATGGGGTGACTAGTTGAGAGGGGGTGAGCCTAGCCAGGAACCCTGTGTGTAAAGGCCAAGAGGTCAGAAAGGGCAGAAAGAGCAGCCATGAATATCCTGAATGACTCTCTCACTGGCCCCTGTGGGTGGGGGCTGCCACTGCAGGGGTCCCCAACCAATCTTTACAGGGGGCTCCAGGACAGAGAACAGAACTATGCAGGCGTGGCTCCATCAGGGGAGACAGAACCATCCCCAGAAGCTAAACTTTTGGCTACACTCTGCAGACAGGCCAGCCAGGCTGCCAGAGTGAGGGTGCACAGGGAGACCTTGCCCTCTTCCCCTCACAGATCCAGAACTGGAGAAGCAGCTGACCGGTGATCCGGAGACCCAGGGCCAAGGCCTGGGTCTGCCACTGCAGCAGCGACTCCAGGGTCTCAGCCTCTCTGGGCTCCTGCTGTCTTACTTGGAAACTGGAGGTGGCATGCGGCTTGCAGCAGGCTGCTACCCTCACCTCGTGTCTCGTGTGCATAGTAGCCCTCGGGACAGGTACACGGGGGGCCCCTGCCTCCAACACGGGGGGGGGGGGCGAGAGGCAGATGCATCCAGCATGCAGCGTGATACTCAGTGGGAAGCCTCCCAGTTTCCCTCCCTCCCTCTGGGATTAGTCTGTTTAATACGATCTGTGCTTTCTTCGTCCTTAGCAGTTGCAGAGCTTGCTCCATCAAACAGCGCTCTGCTGAGAGCAGAAATCCCACTGGCAGCCTGCAGGGGGAGTGCTGAGGCCAGGGGCTGTTTCCTGTGTCGGACTAGCCCTCCTTGTTCACAGCCTGGGACCCTCCTCCTGCTGTGTGCCAGTCAGCCTCAGCTCCTCTCTCTGATGCCTGCCTCCCATCCACGGTACGAATGGAATCAGTACCTGCCTGTCTGCACCCTCCTCCTCCATCTGCCTTCGCGTGCCTGGCATCACGCGAGCTACAAGCTTACCCTTTGATGATGAAAAGAGACTCCCCCCTGTGGGCACAGGACTCCTAACTACAGGGTGGAAACCACTTTTTACTAAGATGCAGGAGGGGCCACTGCCATTTCCGTGGGCAGTGGGGTGTGTTGAGGCAGCTAGCTCAGCTTCAAGAACCCAGCCAGCATGGGTCCTTGAGCATCTGCCTGGCCCTAAAGCTCTCTAAGCTGCCCTAGCAACCTGGGGAGAATGACCTCTGCAGAGGAGGTACAATTTCTCTGCAGGTCAAGCTCATTGGTAACTATGAATGTTACTTAACAGTAATTCCTTTGGTGGGGAGAGGGGATTCTAGCCTGCAGTGGGATGGCATGACAGCTAGGGATTGAGTGCGTGAGTTCCACCCCACAGTGGGTAGTAGCCTTTCCAAGCATTTCTGCAGCCCACTTCTGCAGCTTAGCTTTGCCCACCTGCAGTGCAAGCCAAGGACTCCAGGGCCATCCCATACCAGCACAGCAAGAGCATCTAGAATGAGACAGAACCCAGTGGCTCTCCAGGATACAGTTCCACTTTCTATCTTTTGTTTTATTTTACAATATTATTATATTACTATTATTATTATTATTATTATTATTATTATTATTATTATTTTGCAGTACTACAAATTGGACCCAGGATCCCAGTATGCTAGGGAAGCATTATAACCATGAACCACATCCCAGCCGTGTGTGAAAGAGGCAACACCCCATCCTCACATAGCTTTTACTCCAGTAGAGGAGACAGTCCTAACTAATCATACAAATCATTAGTCAGGCTGGCTGTGATTTCACAGGTCTGCAGTCCCAGGACTTGGGAAGAAGTGTGGAATTATCTCATCTGGTGGGCGTGGCAGAGGTCTGACCCTCCTCTGGGGCGGGAGTCACTGTGACTATGCTGCGCTTGTTCTGCTACCTACAGCAGCATTTGGCAGGGCAGCTGGATGAAGGAGGGACCTCAGGGCCTCACACTCCCTCAGCCCTCAGCGTCCCCAGGCTCAGCACGGGGCACATTTCTTTCCTTGACAGCCATTGCTTCCCGAGGCCTTCCAGGATCATTTCAACATAATGATTTCTTTTTACATATGTCTATTGACTTCTCCCCACGTTCCGTTGGGATTTTCCGATATGTAACTAACAGAACGGCGGGTTACACCAACTCGGAGCAATGAGGAGTTATGTGAGCAGGGCCAGCAGCTCCTTTGTGAGGATGTCAGTCCTTCCTTCTCCTCCCCACAGGCCTCCCGAGAAGAAAGGACATAAATGGAACATGAATTGGGCTGGGCAGATGGCTCAGTGGTTATGAGTGTGTACTCTCCTGTGGAGAACCTGAGTTCTCTCCCAGTACTGATGTTGGGCAGCTCACAAAGATCTGTAACTCCAGCTCCAGGGGACCCAATACCTTCTCCTGGCATCTGTGGCATCCACACTTGTATGCACCTATCCATACACAGATGCACGTAAGTATACTTTTAAAAAGATAAATGTAAAAACAAATTAAAACTGGAACGAGGAGGTGACTCCACTCACACAGTGGCAGATACAGCCATTGAAGCAGGGTGTCTCTTGTCTCATCTTTGAGTTTCCATCACCCATGGCTGACAGCGACAATGTGTTGGGATGTGGGGAAGTGAATGGTGACACAGGGCTGATCTGCCTGCTGGGGACAGTGGGAAGCAGAGACTGACATCACCAGGTGCTTCAGATCTGGGACTGCTTATCCGTCTTCTATATTTCATAGAGAAGTGAGGACCCCTATTGCCTTTTCTTATCAAGGAAAAGGGGACATCCCACTTTCGACATTCCCTCCTGATGTGTGCCACATGCTGACAGAATTTCAAATAGCTGATGCTTCTCTTTCTCCCCTTTATCTTTTTTTCTTGGGCTCACACTGGCCTCTAAAGCATCCCCTGCCTGTCTCTTGCCGGCTGGAAGGGCCTGGGAACTTAGTAACCCAAGAGCAGTCCTCAGGCCAGAACTGAGAGGAACAGATGTGTAGATGGCCAGGCTTCCTGACCTCCAGGGGGCGCAAGTCCAAGGTACAGGTCCATAGGGCAAGCATTATGAAGGTGAGAACCTGCTCTTGATGATCTCAGTCCCCAGGCCCCTCCAATGTTTCCTGAATCACCTCCCAAATATGCTGTTTAGATTTAGGTCCTTGACCCAAGTCTGTTGAATACAGAAGAGTCTACATACATATATACATAATTAAAAGTAAAAATAAATCTGAAAAAAAAAAAAAAAAACAGTCCAGGCCTGAAGCTGTAGTTCAGTTGGTAGAGTGCTTACCTAGCACGCTCAAAAACCAGCACCACATAAGCTGAGTAGGGTAGCATATGCCTATCATCCTAGCAACCTGAAAGATGTAGGCAGGAAGATCACAAGTTCAGGTCATCCTTAGCTACACAGAAAGTTTGAGGCCTGCCTACATTACATGAGAGCCTATCACACACACACACACACACACACACACACACACACACACACACACACACACATTTACATATATACACATACACATACATATACACATACATATACATATATGTGAGAGAGAGAAAGAGAGACTGGTTGGGACAGAGCTGGCATGCTCTCTGGTCCTCCTTCATGGAGGCAATGCTGCAGAAGACAGGAGCTGAGGAAAGGAAACCCAGCCTGTTACTATCCCACTTGGGAACCTTGGATGAGGCACCACGCTGCTGCCCCACCCCACCTCCTGCGACTCTCCCCACTCGCCTTCTCCAGCCTTATTGTCCTTAAAATTCCTTGCTGTCTGTGATCCCAGAGAAGCTTCAGGAAAGGCTGCAGCAGGGGTCAGACTCCCTGACAGTCTCAGGATTTTCACTCACAGTCCAATCCTGCTTGATGATCCATTCCTGCAATGAGGACCTCCTGCGGTTCAGGGAAAGACACTGAGGCTGGAAATACGGTGACTCTCCAGATGTCCCAAAGTGGGCAGTGATAGCGCTGGACTGGGCTGCCTCCCACTGTGATAGGCATTCTCCCTGCCTGCCCTTGGCCAAGGAAAGAGAATCTTGTTTATTTTGAGAGACAAGGTTTTTCTCTGACTGTCCTGGTACTCCCTCTGTAGACCAGGCTTGGAGATCGCCTGCCTCTGCCTCCCAAGTGCTGAGATTAAAGGTGTGCACCACCATGCCCATCTAGGAATAGAATCTTTATTCTCTTAGGTGTATGTGCAGATAAATAACCATATTTACACGGATGTACATGCATATGTGCCTGTGAGTGCATATGTGGTTCCATGCACTCACATGACCATGTGTCTTTGTATTTGTGAGCACAAATACGTATATTTGTGTGTGTGCACTTGTCTCAATATGCAGGGTACACACATGCATACCTGATACATGCCAGGTCCCCAAGATACCTTGGATAACAGGCACCCCATTTCCCACTCTGTCCTCTCTAGTGCTCTCTTTTCTTCCTCTCTCCTTCCTCCCTCCATGTCTCCAGGAAAAGCAAGCCTGCATTGGTTTTCTTTTGGAAGGAAAACAAAGCTTGCCCTTTCCAAACTCCAGATGCTTTTACCTACTGGAAAATCCATAACAATTAACCAGCTATGCCGGAGAAAGCAAAACCCTGGGCCTGCTGAGATGGCTCCATCCAGGGTGGGTGTTCTTGGTGCTGGTTAAAAATTCAGAAGGTCCATCGGCATATGAGATGAGGTACAGTTTTTTCTAAAGAGATTTAATGGCTCACAATTCAATTTGAACTGAAAAATCCTCCCCACCCCCCGCCAATGACTCCTTATAAAGTCTTGCCAAGTCAGGAGTCGATATCCATGGGGCTGGTGAGGAGTGACTATTGATTAGCTGTCTCTATCCATGAGCATCCCATGCCAAAGAGGGTGGAGGGAGCCATGCGCCATTACATGGGCAGCACCTGATCGACTCGGCCCCAGTGACTGGCCGCAGTGTCAGCCAGGCCAGGACTAAGGATGGTTAATGCAGGACCTGACTGCTGGCCAAAGTCCCTGGGAGCCACTTGGGACAGATCAAGCAGGAGTCATCTCCCCTATCAATTGGTACATGATAGGAGCCCCTATGTCAAGTGTCAAGTTCCCCCACAATTCCAGCCAGACAGCCTCAAGGGCCTAAGGGAATACCTGGTCGTATAAGACTTGTAGCTCACTGTGTCCAACTGCTCTGGTCTGTGAAAGAAAGGAACGAGAAGTTAAGGGACTTAGGCCACCACACCTACTTTCTTATTCATTTATTTATTTTTGCAGACCTGGAGATGGAACCCAGAGCCTTGCACATGTTAAGTACATGCTCTGTCACTCTGTGTGTGTGTGTGTGTGTGTGTGTGTGTGTGTGTGTGTGTATGTGTGTGTGTGTGTGTGTGTCTTGCAGGCGCGTGATCATGTGAGAGTGTACTCGTGTGAGGGTATGCATGCACGTGTGTGGACATGTGTATGGAAGCCAGAGTTGACAATAGGTGTCTTCATTCACAGCTTTCCACTCTCCACTTTATTTTTTGAGACAGGGTCTTTCACTGAATCTGAAGCTTTCCATTTTGGCTAGATTACTGACTGGCCAAGGACCTCCCAAGATCTTCCTGTATCAGTCCCCAGTTGCAGTTACGTGGTGGCCATGATCCTCTTGTTTTCACAGCAAGTGCTTGTAACCATAGGGTCATCTCCCTGGCACCTCTTCCTTGTTTCAGAAGGATAATAGTTGTAACAGGTTAGCATACACCCCGTGCCTCCTATTAATCTAAACTGCCTCCTTAAAGCCCCAACCCCAAATAAGGCCTCTCCACATCCATCTGAGGTGTTGGAAATCAACCCTTGAGAGCCCCCAAATTCTGTAGTGCTGCACACAGAATACCTGATGCTTCTGAATTTAGGAAGAGCAGTGCTGATGTTCTGGGTTCTGGCTTACCTTTAATATGAGAGACATAGATTCTACGAAGCTTTCCCTTCAAAAGTGACCATTTGCCCAAATGGTGGCTTTTAGGTGACAGAGGCCATCAATTATTGATCAATTATTGAGCAAAAACATCAATCTTATGAAACAGTTCTCTGAAACTGCTTCTATGGGGTCTTGAAAGAGCTATCAAGAGATGTTGCCCTCAAATGTGGACCTTTTTTTGAGACAAGGGTTAGCTCTGTAGCCCGGGCTAACCTTCACGGCCCTCCTGCCAGAGCTCACTGAGTGCTGAGACTACAGATGTTTTTAAAAAGATTTAATTTCTATTTTAAATCATGGGTATGTGTGTATGTGGGTGTGGGTGTGTGCACATGGGCATGGCAGGTGTCTGTGGAGTCCAAAAGAAGGAGCTGGGTCCCCGGAGCTAGAATTACAGGCGGGTTGTGAGCTGCCCAGTGCAGGTTCAGGGAATTGAACCTGCACCCTTTGGAAGAGCAGTAAACACTCTTAACCACTGAGTCATAGCTCCAGCCCCAAGGATCATTTGAGAAACAGTTAACAAAGAGGTGTTTTCCCAGGCGTGGACAGAGTTTGAACCACAGTCCACATGGAAGGTTGTGGCAGGCTGGTAAGGGTGGGTAGGACATACAGGTCACTGGACTGAGAAACACACAGGGACAGGCTTATCTCTCTGGGGTGGGGCAGGACAGAGAATTGAAAGGGATTGAGAAGGAGACAGAAAGGAGTCTCAAAACCCCCCAAATCCTACACTGGATGGTTTTAGGGAGAAAGAGGTGAGGCAGCCCTACTCAGCTTCATACTGGCTTGACCTGAAATTCCTTTCTGCAGCAAATTCAAGCTGGAGCTGTGTCCACCCCTGCCTCTGCTATGACCATCAGCAGGACCTGAAAGCTCAGCCCTCACTCTGGATGGAGAGGGCACATGTCTGGGCTTTCAGGAGTGGAGAAGCAGAAGTAAACATGAGGCTTTCTCCTAGCTCTAGTCTCCTTGAGCCTCCTCAAGTGCAACATCCAACCTAAAATCAGGCATGGAGGGGGAGCCATCCCACTTCGACAGCCAACAGGAAGTTAGACACGCAGGGGGCATCCTTACACACTAACTAACTGAAAGTCGGACTTCACGGGAGCCCGTAGTTGGATACGAGGTTTGAACATGCAGAGGCAGAGAAAGGTGGTGTGGAGATCAGAAAAATAAACACAAGATGCTCAGTTGTCCTACCTTTCCCAGGGGGCACCTAGCGCTGCCACAGATCACGTGGCCGGCTCTGCATCTTGCGCAGGCGCTGAAGGTACTAGGTCCTCTGATTGCCTTCTATAACCCCAGCAGGAAGAATGCGCTTAGTAATTTCTCCGACTCTAACCTGCTGTGTGTGGTGATCAAACACCTGTCTGTCTGTATCCTTTTTAGATCGTGGGCCCGCTTCTGAGTCTTCAAAAAGACAAGACTCTCACATGTAAGGTGTTTCCACAGAGCAGCATCGCTGACGGAAACTGGCGCCTTCTCCACACCTGGCCCATTGATCGGCACCAAACCGCTCTAATTAGCACATTGCGCTATGATTAGGCTTCCGGGGAAGCGAGCCAAATGCCATTAATTATGGACGTGATCTTGAATTATTCACTTGGACTCTATTTTTTTCTTGATATGCCCCTTTCATTTGCCACTAACTTTTTGTCACACCCAAGAAGAGACCCAATTAAGCCTGGAAAAGCAGAGATCTGTTATCTTAGTGAAAAGGTAAACCGAAAATTCGTCACCTTTTCCCCCATTGTGGTCGTACTGCTGATTATCAGGAGGCTGGCAGAGGAAGACAAGAGATGGACTCCCTTTTTTATTTCCTTTTCTTCTATTCATCTTTTAAAAAGCATTTATATACATGTATGCACACTCACACACGTACTATGATGCACATAAAGAGATCAGAGAACAATTTGTAGGAGTTGGGTCTCCCCTTCTACTCTGTGGGTTCTGGAGATTGAAGCCATGTCAGGCTGGACAGCGACTGCCTTTACCCACTGAGCCGGCTCGATGTCCCTTTCTTGCCTTTTCTTTCTGCAGATCTCCTGGTGTTAGGGCGCCTTGCACGCCACCCAGCTCCTTTCTGATGGATCCTGCACGGGGATATCTTAGGCCAGTTCTGCAGATTGGACGCTCTAAGGTCATGCGCAGACAGCGTATTTAGAAAGCTGGGAACAAGGAGCAGTTCGGAAAAGGAGGTCTCGGGTAAGAGCCTCCTGGAACTCTGGGCACCAGCTGCACCTCAGCCTTCGAAGCCTTAGGATGGGGGCTTCAGGCATGTACAGCCATCAGCCCTACCCCCAGCTGGTGACGGCTCAGCAAGTGTGGGCCTGGCCACTCCAGGACGTGGCCTTGGGGAATGAAATAGGCAGTTCTCAGAGACTGGGCATGAATCACTGTAAAGGGGACCCAAAGGGATGTTCATTACGAGACCACAGCACACACTAAATGGGAGGGCGTCAGGACCTCAGGCGGCAGGGGAAAAGGGAGTAGCCATGCTTCTTCAGGTCTCTAAAGGTCAGCACCGGTTGGGTCGGCTGTGAGACTCAGATCCTCTGTTTGCCGCAAAGCCCCAGCCTGAGTCCTGAGGTGCGGCAGGGACACAGAGAAATCCTGTTGGACTTTCGTACCAGTGTCAGAAACTTGTCTAAAGGGAGCATCAGTGGACAAAAGTAAACTGTGAGGAAGTCCGAGTAAAACACTGAAATGTGTGGTTTAATTCTCGTTGCTGGAAGAGCCTGGAAATGTGGGGAGTTTTCTAGGCGGGAAAACTGGAATACAGGTTGGGCTCAGGGCGGCAAAGGAAAGCTTAGGTGTTTTGCATGTGTCTTTCATAACAATCCTCTCCTACCTGCTCATTCATGTGAGCCTTTAAATAGGACCCTGGGGTCTCAGGACACTTCCAGTTTAAGGTGAAGACCCCTGAGGCCCAGGAAGGTGGTGTGAGATTGACTTGCTCAAAAGCTTAAATGCCAGGTGAGGAAGAATCTGAAAGGGTCAATGGTTCGGCTCTTGCCTCCAAAGCTTGATCCAAGAATACTAGGAGCTAATATTTATCGCTGTTGTTTTTTCCTTGATTTTTTTAGGTTTATTTTATGTATGTGTATGTGTGTTTTGCCTGCATGTGTGTATGGGCACCATTTGTGTACCTTTTTGTACGAGGAGGTCAGAAGAGAGTGTCAAACCTCCTGCAGTTGGATTATGGGTGGTTTGTACCTGATTGCTGATTACAGATCCGTGGGTAATGGGGATTGCTGCCAAACATCACAGCCTGAGCTCAGTTTCCAGAACACATACAGCGAGAGGGAAAAGGCGATCCCTGGAAGCTTTCCTCTGACCTCCGCACACTCGCCTTGGCACACACACACACACACACACACACACACACGCACACGCGCGCACGCACGCGCGCACACACACGCACACACGCACGCACACACACACGCACACGCACACGCACACACACACGCACACACACTCGCCTTGGCGCACACACGCACACGCACGCACACACGCACATGCACACACACACACACACACACACACACACACACGCAGTAGATAATATGATAGAAAGGAGTTTACTGTAGGTGGTAACTTAAGAAAACAGAAGCAAGCAGAGGACCCGTACAGCAGAAGGGGTTCCAGGAAGTGGGGTACTATCAAGCTTCTAGTGTAGGGGCTTCTTAAAGGAGTGATGGCAGAAATTGGGGCAAGGCACGGGGAGATGAGCTGGTCCATCCAGCCGGCCCAGATGAGGTTTGCAGGGGCCTCTGGGTTCAGTCATGTCCTCCAAGGCAGCTTCTGGGCAGTGCTACCCTCGGTGGAGCTGAAAAGGAAGAAAGACGACAGGAAGCTGAGCAGGAACCGCCCCTTCCGGCATGCCTGACCTCCAGCCACAACACCAAGGACTTCTCTGGCATCCAGCCAAGGACCAGAATCCGAGTGCTGCTCGTGAGGTCCCTGCCCTACGCTGCCTGGTCGATTTTCATCTCCTTTTCTCACCATGCTGGGAGAGAGCATCGGGACCTGTGATGGCGAGAACAGGCCTCCTTGGCTCCACGTCCGACACACATCAACACGATGTCACGAGAAAAATAACAGAAAGCACAGCTCCAAAAGCTTTTCCAAATAACAGCCGCTTCACTGAAGGTCCTCCGAGGTGGGGGAGAAGGCGGTGGGTGTGGCGTTTCATATCAGAGAGCAGAACTTGCCAAAAGGCTTCTGGACACCTCCCTCCTTCTGGAACATGCTCTCCGGTTCCATCTGCATTTTTCAAAATGCTGACGCCTTCACTTCTTCACGTCCCCCTAGTGCCACTGTCGGTGGCTTCTACCCCAGTGTCCTTCCCCCACCCGTTACCCAGGACCAGCAAAACAGCTGCTGGCCATGCAGCACGGATACCCTTCCAAAGTGGGGACAGATGTGATCTTTTAATAACTTGGCTCTTGTCACAACAGTAGAAGCAGTCGTAGACAAATGGCCAAGATCAGCTAGATTCTGGAGCCAGGGAGGAGTGGTCATGGACACTTTGCAGGTGGCTGAGCACTGACACTGAATGATGGAACCTCTGGGAAGATGAAGAGTGTCTTATGGGTTGTGTACTGTGTCACCATGTAAGGAAGGGCATCATGCCTGGGGAATGGCACCGTAGGGCCCTCACGCCTGGAGAAGGAGCTCTCGGTGTCAGAGGGCTCTGGCCACCCTTCCTGGTGGGCTTTGCAATTCCTCACTCTGACCTTGGATTGGCTTTCTTTACTGGAAAACAGTCCTCTGGGGGCTCAGCTGTCGTTGTCAGCAAGCTAGCCTTGCTGGACTCAGTTTACTTGTCTGTGGTAAGTGAGGTCACGTCTTTCAAACTGTAATGAGCTTGGAAACATCCGAAGAGAGGGGAGCTGCCTCGGTGGAAAAGTACTTGCCATGCATGTGCAAGGGCCAGAGTTTGGGTCCCTGGAGCCCACGTAAAGCTCTGCAGGTGTGGCTGCCCATGCGACCCCAGCACTCCGGAGGCTGGCTAGCTAGAGGAGCTGTGTCTGTGAGCTCTGGGTTCACCTGAGAGACTTTGCCTCAATGAATAAAGTGGAGAGCAATCAAAGACACCAACATCAACTCTGGGCCTATACACACATATTCACATGAGCACCCCTGCCCATACATGCACCCACACATGTGAACATGCATACATGCATGCACACCACACACACATACATGAAGGGAAGGAAGGAAGGAAAGAAGGAGAGAAGGATGGTTGGATAGACAGATAGATTGAACAAACTAGTGGCATGCTGACTCCTGGGTCACTAGCTATCCCAGAAATGGACACATCAGTCCTAAGAGCCAAGACAAGGCCTGGGAACCTGAATTTTAATGAAGGTTCGGGTGTTTCCACTACAGGTAGCCCTGACATTTGAGTAACTCTAACCTGTATTAATTCTGAGATGCCCCTGGGAAGCTGAAGGGCAAAGCTTCTGACTCCTTCTGTGGAGATTCCGGTCAGTGAGCCACAGCCTAGGACAGTGTTTCTCAGAGTGGGTTCCCAGGGGTCACACAGTACCTGGGGTGTGTGGCTGCTGAGCTTTGAATCACTCAAACTGATGCTCGACTTTAAGCCTCACTGTGAGGTAGGAAGAGGCAATGTGGAACCCATCTTCTGGGCGTGACATGGCCACTGTACTCTGGAACTCTCAGGAGGTGTGAACTACATGAGACCTGTACAGGATTGGGCCTGTTAATATGCCCCTAGGAAGGGGCAGGGGTCCTGCAGCACAGTCCCTTCCTGAGGATACGCAGACAGCTAACAGTTGCTAGGAGAGAAATTTTTCTTTCTCTGCTGATGTAGCTTCCGGTGAGTGCCCCGATCTCCTGCGCTCCGACTCCTTGGCTCGCCAAGCTGCCCTGGGTGGGGCTGTTCCTTCTTTCTTTCACCAAGGCCCTTGGTGCCTTGTCAGTTATAAGTAGGAAGTTGTTGCTGATATTCCTCAGGAACTTCACCCCACTAAGATGGCCAGAGGAGGGTGCAGGGCCCTTTAGGATCAGGTCGGGGCCAGATAGGACCAGCAGAGTGGAGCCCTGTGGTTGTGTTTCTTGTGAGGAGACGGACCAAGACCCATACCACATGCCCTGTCTCTGCCACACCCTTCCCCACCTTAGGAGGCTGCCTGCAGGAAGATCAACACCAGATGCAGCCGCCAGAGCTTCACCTAGACCCGTGAGCCAAAGCCAAGCTCTTTTCTAGAGTCCTCTGGAAATGGGAGTCGTTATATCTATCTTTCTGGTCAAAGCCCATGTAATAGCAACTATGGCCACACAGAGACAGTGGGTAGCTGTAGGTATGTGTTCCACAAGAATGTGTATTTAGGGCTTGGACAGTTGGCTTAGTGCTTAAGAAGTTCTATTCCCAGCATTATGGGGCAGCTCACAACCATCTGTCACTCCAGTCCCAGGAAATCCAATACCCTCTTCTAATCTCTGTGGGCACCAGGCATGCATGTGGTCCATAGACATACACAAAGACAAAATATTCATACACATAAAATAGTAAATAAATCTAAAAGAATTTTTAAATAAATTTAGCATCAAGGCTGAGGATGTAACTCAGTTGGTAGACTGCTTTCCCAGAATGCTCTGAATTTGATCCCCAGGACCACATAACCCATGCTGTGCTAATATGTTATGAAAAACAGAAAATGGACAGGATAGCTGAGGATTCTGGGTATTTGTGGTTGTGTTGGTTAATTTTAAATGTCCACTAGACATAACCTGGACCCACTCAGAAAGAGAGTCTCAGTGAAGAATTATTTAGATGAGGCTGTCCTATGGGCTTGGAGGATTGTCTCTATTGCCAAATTGAGGTGGAAAGACCACCCTGCACACGGACAGCACCATTTCCTGGGATGGGGTCTGAACTGTGTAAAGTGTGAAGAACACTAGTTGAGTGCAAGCATAAGCAGGCAGCGTGCTGGGCATGTGTTTCTCTGTCTGTGTTGGTTTGAATGAGAAACGTCCCCTCATAGAGTCAAGCATTTGAAAACCTGGTCCCCGGGTGGTGACCCTGTTTGGGAGGTTTAGGTTGTACAGCCTTCATGGAGAAGCATGTCACTGGGGGTGGACTTTGTGATAAAAAGCCTTGCTGACTTCCTGCTCTCTCTGCTTCCTGCTGCAGATGACGATGTGAGCGCTCAGCTTCCTGTTTCAGGTGTCCCGCCTGCTGCTTGCTGCCATGCTTCCTCACCATGGACTCATCCCTCTGGAATTGTAAGCCAAAATAAACTCTTTCTTCTGTAAATTGCCTTGATCGTGGTGTTTTATCACAGCAGCAGAGAAGGAACTAATATCCTGCTGTTGACTGTGGATGTGATGTGACTAGCTGCATGAACTCCTGCCTTGACTCCCAGGAAGTCATGAACTGGAATTGTAAGCCATATAAGCCCTTTCCTCCCCTGTGTCGTTTTTGGGTCAGGATATTTTTTACAGCAACAGATATGAAACTAGAGCAATGGTACATTATAATGGTACCTGCCCATTATAATGGTACCTGCCCATTATAGGGCTCTCTTAGGCCTACCAAACAGATGTATGCGGAAGTAAGAGGCTTTGAGACTTAGTGGGTGTTATTGAGCTAAGGAGAGTGTTTCTAGGGAGGTTAAGGCTGTCCTTGACTTGCCTCTGGGTTATCAGGATGGGCATTTGGATCTCTCTGTCCTAAGCCAGTAGCTCCCCACATGTACATGTATGTCCTTTAAGTCAGCCTCTGAGCACTCCCCTGAGGAGTCAGGTCTATGGAAAAACCTCCCACACCAAGAATGGGGCCTGGTCAGTAGGGTCTGCTCCTTTTATTAATTCATCCCCTGCAGCCGACATCTCATTTTCTCACAGGCAGCCTGTGGAGCCTGGCTCCTTGCCCTCCCAATTCACCTTCTTCTTTCCTCCCTGCCAGGCAAGAATAACAAGGAGATTAGAGCAGCTGTCAGGCCTACAAGTCTTTGGGAAAATGAGCCTCCGCCTGCCATTGCCCCACTGAACACCCTGTGTGGGCTGGGGCCCACCCATCATCTCAAGAATGCCAGGAAGAGAGACAGATCCCGCCCCTCTGCCCCTGTCCTTCCAAACAGCTTCCGGAGCCGACGCCCCCTGCCTTTATCTCATAGCTTGTCTGAAATTCCACCATCAGTATGGCATCCTTCCTGCATCTCATCCTGCTACACATGCTCCATTCATTCATTCATTCATTCATTCAGCATTTACTTACTGAGAGCATTCTGGTATTGAGAATTCTGGTAGCTTTACATGATTCCAGACCCCCCCCCCCCCAAGAAACTCTTATTTTAAAAGCCTTAGCAGGTGGAGTGTGAATCCAGTGGCTCCAGTGATGAGGAGAGCTCATGTGTAGAAAACAGGGGACTCTGGGTGGCCAAGGAGAGAGCAAGAAGGCAGTGGAAAAATATCTGTCTCAGGTCAACTTAGACAGAGGGTAAGTGAGCGGTCAGTGTGCCCCAGGGCGTGGGCACAGCACAGGCAATACGTAGACTGACCCCGAATCCCAGGATTCCACAGGGGTTCACCAGCAGTCTTTCTCAGAGTTGCCTTATTGGAGTCTAGAGCCCTGCTCAGCTTAGTACCATGTCATCATGTTCTCTTGACTTCATGTGACCCTGGAGGAGTCCCCTATCTCCAAGAGTCCATATAGTCCATCATGAGAGAAAGAATTCTCTGGAACTTGGTATCTTTGTATCTGCCCTACTGGTCAAAGCCAAGGGGATAGCAACTGTGGCCACACTCTGTTCAGACAGTGGGCAGCTAGCTGTAGGTGTGAGTTCCAGAAGAACGTATTTAGCATTTGGGGCTAAGGATGTAGCTCAGTCGGCAAAGTAATAAGAAATTCAAGATCATCCTTGGCTACATAGCCAGTTTGAGGTCAGCTTGGGCTACATGAAACCCAACATGAATATGTATATATATTATACTCACTTAATCATGTGGCAGACATAATTAAGGCAATGAGTATCTGCAAACACAAAATGCAGAAATCCCTTTCCCCATGGAGCTTCCATTGTAGCATGAGAAGGAGTGTGATGATGTATTGTGTACCCCAATAAAGCTTGCCAGAGGATCAGAGGACATGGCCAGCCACTAGATTAGACATAGAGGCCAGACAGTAGTGGCACACACCCTT
The DNA here is from genome assembly GCF_949786415.1 of Peromyscus eremicus. NCBI lineage: Eukaryota > Metazoa > Chordata > Mammalia > Rodentia > Cricetidae > Peromyscus > Peromyscus eremicus. The sequence continues at coordinate 62,880,142 of NC_081432.1, forward strand.
AATCCTATCACTCAGGAGGCAGAGATCCTTCTGAATCACTGAGTTCAAGGTCACACTGGAAACAGAGCCAGGCAGTGGTGGCACACACCTTTCCCAGTACTGGGAAGCACACATGCCTTTAATCCCAGGAAGTGATGGCAGGACAGAGAAAGGTATATAAGGTGTGAGGAAACAGGAACTAAAGCAGTTCAGCTGAGACCCTTTCAGATGAGGACTCAGGATTTCAGAGGATTCATGGAACTGGCAAATGAGGTTGGCTGTGGCTTGCTCTGCTTCTCTGGTCTTTCAGCTTTTACCCTAATGTCTGGCTCCAGGTTTTTTATTAAAAGACCGTCTAAGATTTGGACAACAGAGGAGCATGATCAAATATGTGGTATGCTCATGAGTATGGTGATATTTTATTTGTACTGAAATGTGATTTTATTTGTATGTTAATAAATAAAGTTGCCTGGGGGGCAGAGCTAATAGCAAGCCATAGCAGAAGCTGGGCGGTGGTGTCACATGCCTTTAATCCCAGCTCTTGGGAGGCAGAGCTAGGCAGATCTCTGTGTGTTCAAGGACACAGCCAGCATGGAGACACATGCCTTTAATCTCAATACCAACCATAGAAGACCTGGAGGTCTATACAGACAGGCAGTGACGAGGAGGTCATGTAGTTGGGTTTACAACCAATGAGAAGGCAGAATAGAAAGTCAATAAAAAGGACAAACACACAGGAAGTAGGTCTCTTGCTGAGGAGGACAGCAGCGGCAGTGAAGGGTAAGGTTTTCAGCTCTGACCTCTTGGGCTTTCATCTTTGCATTGGCTCTGTGTTTCTTATTTAACAAGACGGTTACATCTACACATGAGTATTGAGGGCTTTGAAGAAAAGAAATCGGGATTGAGGCATAGGAAGCAGTGGGGGATGGGTGACTACTGTTTAACACAGAAAAGTAGAGATGATCTTTTCATCAATGACAAACAGGATGTGAGAAAAGAGGAACTCTCATTCATTGCTGGTGTGAGTGCATGCTAGTAGGGTCATTGTGGAAATCAGTGTGGGGAGTTCTCAAAAAGTTAAAAATAAAAATAAAAGAAAGAACTACCATATGACCCAGCTATACCATATGATCCTGGGCACACACCCAGGACTTTATATCCTATCACAGAGAGAAAGTACAACTAGGTTCGTTGATGCTCTGTTCACAACAACAAGGAGATGGATACAGACACGACTGACTAAGAAAACAGATGAATGGATAAAGAGAATGTGGTACATATACACAATGTAATTTTATTCAGCTGTAAAGAAAAAAATAAATCATGGAATTTGCAGAAAAATGGATGGATCTGGAAAGTCTACTATTGAGCGAGATGATCCAAATTCAGAAAAACAGAAACCATATGATCTCCCTCATATGTGGATCCTCACCTGTAATGTGTACATGTGTGTATATAAATGGGAGTAAGGGTGGATAAAGTCTAAAAAGCTTGAAAGGAGACCAGGAAAGGGAAAAAAATGATGAAGAAGAATGGAACTGAGGTGGAAGGACACACAGGAAGTGAAAGAGTAAATGAGACCAGGTGGGGGGCTGTATGAAGAACAGAGGTAACAGGAGAAGAGGGAGAGGAGAGGGAGAAGAGGAAACCGTGAAGATACAATAATGATGTCCAACCCTTCATATGCAAATTTTAAAAATGAGCCGGGTGGTGGTGGCACACGCCTTTAATCCCAGCACTCGGGAGGCAGAGGCAGGCGGATCTCTGTGAGTTCGAGGCCAGCCTGGACTACCAAGTGAGTTCCAGGAAAGGCACAAAGCTACACAGAGAAACCCTGTCTCGAAAAACCAAAAAAAAAAAAAAAAAAAAAAAAAAAAAAAAAAAAAAAAAAAAAATGAAAGGGGTTGGACTGGTTAAGAGCACTTCCTGCTCTTGCAGAGGACCCGCATCTGGTCCCCAGCACCCACAGTGGGTGGCTCACAACCTACTGTAATTCCATCCAGAGATCTAACACCCTTTGTGAGGGCTGTTCTTGGTTGTCAACTTGACTGTATCTGGAATGAACTATAATCCAGAATGGAGGGCACACTTGGGAATAGGATCTTGAGGCAAGAAGACAACACGCCTTTAATCCAGACCTGGATGCTGGAAGGCACACCTTTAATTTGGGCCACACCAGGAAGCCTATATAAAGACAATGGGCAAAGGAAAGAGTGTTCTTCACCTGCTTGCCCTCACCTTGTCAGCATATCCAGAAGACCAGCTGGGACACCCAGGCTCGTGGGACTGAGCAGCTACAGCTATTGTTGGAATGAACCCTGTAAGTCATTCCAACAAATCCATATACATATATATACATATATATATACACACACACATACATATAATGTATACATATATAGAAAGATACACACACATATACACATATACACACACACACATATATATGTGTGAATATGTATATATATATATATATATATATATATATATATATATATGGAGAGAGAGAGAGAGAGAGAGAGAGAGAGAGAGAGAGAGAGAGAGATTCATCCCTTAAGTTCTGTGACTCTAGGAAACCCTGACTAATACACCTTCTATGGACATCTAAGGCACCTATGCATATACATTGATGATTTAAAATAAAATAAACTTGGGGACTAGAGAGATTGCTCAGCAGTTAAGAGCACTGGCTACTCTTCTAGAGGACCGGGTTTTATTCTCAACACCCACATGGCAGCTCACAACCACCTCGACCATCTGTAACACTAGTCTCAGGGCATCCAGTGCCATCTTCTGGCCTCTGCGGGCACCAGGCATGCACATGGTACACAGGTACACATGCAAGCAAAACACCCATATGTATAAAAACAAATAAAATGTTTATTAGAAATAAATCTTTAAATGTTTAAAAGTTTGGAGTGTCTGGTGATATGGAGATTACGAAACAACAGTAATTGAGTGAAAAGAAAAAGAAATTGTAATACTGTGGGGGGGAGGGCGGGGCAGGGGGAGGTAACAAAGCCTGTGGGAAGGAGCAGATGGAAACAGGAAGGGACTCACACAGTCACCTGGCGTGGAATGCATGCCAGGGACCTGCCGAGCAAAGGCCCTGGGGTGGGAATGTGCCTCAAGGAGCTCCTGAACATTCTGAGGCGGGAGGCGAGGGCTGAAATGTCAGATCTTGTCAGCCATTTGTCACTTTGCAGATCTATGCTGAGCGCACTTCTGTGTAAGTCATATAGCACAGATGTGAAAGGCCACATCTGGATATCGTCCTGGGTCTTCAGGGGGCATGTGTCATGGAAGTGGTGTGTCATAATTTGTATCTCCTCTCAATTCTGCCTTGATGACCTCCTGTGGGCAGTTTAAAATCCACCATGGTAGCAGTGCTTACATCACTGGAATGGACCAACTCCCAGCTCCCCTTCTCACCCATTGCCCACCCTTTCCTGGAGCGGTCTCTTCCATTCTGCTTTTCTTCCTGTCTCTGACCCAAGCTGGCTCTTTGTTCCCAAAGTTCAGTTTAGGAGCCACAGCTCCATCAAGCATCTATACCCAGAGGGATCAGGATATGATAATGAAGAGACATTGTCCCTTAAAGGTCTCTCCAGGCTGTCGGGTAGACATGGTGATTATCACCTCACTGAAGTAACTTCTCAGAGGCTGCAGTGTGTCCAGCCAAGTGTTGGGAGACTTCCTGGGAAGACGAACAAAAGTCTGTTCACTCCAGACAGGGCATTAACAACAGATCACAGAGGCGGTTGTACCCAAGGCCGGTGTGGGGAACCAGGGAGTTTATTGTGGTTACTTACAGGAGTGTGGGTGACTCAAAGGCAGCTGGGTCTGTGAAAGTCACCCCAGGATCTGTAATGCTCACGAAAGGTGCATTCTTTGAGCCCTCTCTGCTCAACACGCAGGCAGCTCCACTGAAGTGTCTTTACTCCAGCAATTTTCCTACTCATAGAAACTTGGGGAGGGGTCCGGCGAATTTTCTCACTTTCTGAGCTTTTAAGTCTTATGTCTATTCATCTCCCCTCTCCCTCCAGAAGGGAATGTTTCCATTCAGAGGAAATAGTTACGGACCACCAGGGACTGGCTCCAGCCTGCGAGAGCAGGAAACACAAGGTGTTTGAAGAGAGACCTTGTGACAGGAAGGACCGAGGCCAGAGGGAGAACAGCCCAAGTGGAGGGAATGGCCTGTGCAAAGGCAGGGGAAGGGGTATGTTCAAGGGACAAGCATCTTCCCCAGCCCTGGAGAAGCCCACAATCAGAGGCTTCAAAGTGATAGATTCCTAACATACTGTATCCTCAGCTTTACTCTGTGTCTGACGAGTCTTTGCTTGGCGATCCAGGGGTTTGGTCTGTGAACTCAGAGACCAGTGGAATTCAATGTGTGTGGTTTGGGGTGGGAGGGGAGTAATGGGACTTGGGTGGGTGCATACATAGTGGAGGGATGGGTATGTATAGAGTGGAAGAGTGGGTGTATGCAGAGTTGAGTGGTGGGTGTATATATAGTGGAGGGGTGGGTGTATACATAGTGGAGGGGTGGGTGTATACATAGTGGAGGGGTGGGTGTATATATAGTGGAGGGGTGGGTGTATACATAGTGGAGGGGTGGGTGTATATATAGTGGAGGGGTGGTGTATATGTAGTAGAAGAGTAGGTGTATACATAGTGGAGGACTGGGTGTATACATAGTGGAGGATTGAGTGTATATATAGTGGAGGGGTGGGTGTATATATAGTGGAGGGGTGGTGTATATGTAGTAGAAGAGTAGGTGTATACATAGTGGAGGACTGGGTGTATACATAGTGGAGGATTGAGTGTATATATAGTGGAGGGGTGGGTATATATATAGTGGAGGGGTGGGTGTATATATAGTGAAGGGGTGGTGTATATATAGTAGAAGAGTAGGTGTATACATAGTGGAGGGGTGGGTGTATATATAGTGAAGGGGTGGTGTATATATAGTAGAAGAGTAGGTGTATACATAGTGGAGGAGTGAGTATACATAGTGGAGGAGTGGGTGTATATATAGTAGAGGGATGGGTGTATACATAGTGGAGGGGTGGGTGTATATATAGTAGAAGAGTGGGTGTATACATAGTGGAGTGGTGGGTGTATACATAGTGGAGGAGTGAATATACATAGTGGAGGAGTGGGTGTATATATAGTGGAGGGGTGGGTGTATATATAGTGGAGAGGTGGGCATGCATAGTAGAAAGGTAGATGTGTATACAGTGGAAACATTACATCACGATTTGCTGTTGAGCATCTCAGCTTCACATTTGATGAAGGAAGGAAATATGGCTAAGGGCATCTGGCCTTTTCCTCAGATCTTCCTTCCCCAAGGCCAGGTGACAAACCTGTAGGTGGTTAGGGGTGGAGAACAGCTTTGCATAAAGTCCTGGTCAGTCATTTTCTATAGCAACTTGGAATCTGCTGTCCTGGTCACTGTTGTGAGATAAATGAGACCCTGAGCACCTCTGAATCATCCATTATGTTATTCACATCCTCTGTAAAGGTATCTATGCTATAAATCCCCCAGAATGACAAATGGCTCTTTCTGAATTCTGAACAGGGCCCGCCCTCTTTGCAGAAAAAATTCATGTCTCCAGATAAACTTGTTTGCCTCCTTTTATCTGCTACGGTGAACTCTGTAACCTAACTATTGACACCCTGGGAATTGTGCCCTGCAGTTTTAATGTAGCACTGTGTAAAGACGTGCAGAAACAGACTGGCCCCGGTGGAAATTTCCATTGAAGTTGGCAGAGATCTTCTTCCCAGGAAATCCTCTCGGACAAGAGGATGCAAATATTTTTGTTCACCTAGAATCTCAAAGAGAAAGCTAGTGTTATAAGTAGTCTAGGGACTCAGGTGTCTCTGGAAGATTCTACAGGTTTAGAAGATTTTGTTGGCTTTTTTTTTTTTTTATTCTAAACTTGTCTGAAACTCACTATGTACTTGAAGATGACCTTGAATTTCAGATCATCCTGCAGCCACCACCTAGCTGCTAGGATTGCAGGCATGTGCCACCATGTCTGATTTCCATGGTGCTGAGGTTGAAAACCAGGGCACTGTGAATGCCGGGGAAGAGCTCCACCAACTGGGCTTATACCTACAAGTGGTTTCTCGGATCCCAGCTCTTGGCCATGCTTCGTGAATGTAACTAGTGTTCTATAGACAGAGGCGAATTTCAGTTTCACAAAATTGAAATGTCACTCGGGGAGAATGAGTTGTTCCCACAGACATTTCTAACTTTTAAGTGATGCTTACAGGTGACCCACTGCCACAGCAGATTTGAAGGACAGGGGCATCTTTTGGTAAATCTGCTTTGGTGAATCTACTGGCTTGTTCTTATCCAGCTGAGTGAGATTTTTCTCCACCTCACAGCTCAGTTAAAATGCCTAGTTTTGCTTGAGGGACTTCAAGTTGTATAGCATATGTATTGATGTCATAGGCCACTTCTTCAGTCATCTCTAGAACCTTCTCATCTTGCCATTGAACAGAATCCTGAAATGTTGTCCTGATAGCTTCTCCTAGTCTCCCATTTCCACCACTTGGGAGGCAGCTCCATAGAGGGGCATCTTCACTATGTGTATGTGTGTAACTGGAGTTTTCTCCAATCCTGCCTGGCCCACGGTCAGGACAAATCTCTCTCACCCGCCAGTCCCGCAGCTGCTCAAACCCAACCAAGTAAACACACAGAGACTTATATTACTTATAAACTGTATGGCCATGGCAGGCTTCTTGCTAACTGTTCTTATATCTTAAATCAACCCATTTCTATTAATCTATAAGTTGCCACGTGGCTCATGGCTTACCAGTATCTTAACATCTTCTCAAGGCGGCGGCTGGCAGTGTCTCTGTGCTTCAGCCTTCCACTTCCCAGAATTCTCCTCTCTCCTTGTCCTGCCTATACTTCCTGCCTGGCTACTGGCCAATCAGTGTTTTATTTATTAACCAATCAGAGCAACACGTTTAACATACAGAACATCCCACAGGACTTCCCCTTTTCTTTTTTTTTTCAAAAAGGAAGGTTTTAACTTTCACATAGTAAAATTACATATAACAAAACAATTATCAAACAGGAATTACAGTTCCACTATATAGTCTAATTACAATATCTAGTCTATTTGTATTTGGCAAAATTAAAAAAGATATCCTATCTATCCTATATTTGTGAGTCTAAGGTTTTATGTCTAACTTATCTTTTATCATAACTAAGGAAAATTATAACTAATCTTCAACTATATCAAAGAAGGACAGCAGCGGCAGTGAAGGGTAAGAAAGGGTTTTTAGCTCTTAGCTATTGTTCTGACCTCTTGGGCTCTCAACTCTGCATTTGGCTCTGTGTTTCTATTTTAATAAGACAGTTACATCTACATGTGTGCATATTCAAGTGGGTGCATGGGCATGTTGTGCACATGTGTGTGCACATGTGTGTGCACATGTGTGTGGAGGCCAGATGATAGCCTCGGGTGTCATACCTCCACCTTTTTGTATTTTTATGTACATAGGTGTTTCCCCTGCATGTACATCTATGTACCATGTGTATGCAGTGTGGCTGGAAGCCAAAAGAGGAATGCCCTGGATTGGAGTTCTAGATAGTTGTGAGTGGTCATCTGGGTGCTGGCCATGCAGGTCCAACGAAATAGCAGCATGTGCTCTTAAGTGCTGAGCCATCTCTCCAGCCTCCTCCCCACCTCACCCTACCCCACCCTTTTTTGAGATATGGTCTCTTCATGGCCCAGAACTCACCAAGTATTCAAGGCCCCGAGGATTCACCTGTCTCCTCCTCTCCAGAGATGGGATTACAAATCCCAGATTTTTGTACATGGATTCTGAGGATTGAGCTCAGGTCCTCCTGCAAGCCTTTCTGCTGTGGGATGGTCTGTATGTCAAGTGTGTTGCTGATTGGTCAGTAAATAAATCACTGATTGGCCATTGGCTAGGCAGGAAGTATAGGCGGGACAAGGAAAAGAATTCTGGGAAGTGGAAGGCTGAGAGAGAGACACTGCCAGCCGCCATCAGGACAAGGAAGATGTAAAGTACCGGTAAGCCACAAGCCATGTGGCAAAGTAAAGATTAATAGAAATGGGCTAAATATAAGAGTAAGAGCTAGACAATAACAGGCCTGAGCTAATGGCCAAGCAGTTTAAATAATGTAAGAGTCTATGTGTTTATTTTATAAATGGGCTCTGAGACTGGCGGGACTTGGTGGTGGGAGCTGGAGAGAAATTCTCCAGCAACAAATGGCGTCCAACGTGGTGGCAAGAGTTTCCACCTAAAAACTTAGAAAAAAGATTCTAAAACGGAACTAAAAACAGCTTCCTAATTGTCTCTCTCAAATAAGCGGCAGCTGCCGGTTTGAGCTACTGGCGGGTTCCTAGCGTGCGCTCTCGACCTGCAGTATGGTGGGAATGAGGCCTCTGCAAGTAACACATTAAACTGTGTGGTGAATTTAGCCTTTGCTAGTACAAAACAAAAAAAAGAGGTTTCTGGGCTACACGCTACTTTGGTAAAAGTGTAGACCCACTATTTCTGAGAGTTATGGCTCCCAGAGCTGGCGGAAAGCGGACCGCCGCCATGTTGGGAAGCTGAAGTGGGCGGAGCCAGCAGCCACTGCGCCATTTCAGGCTTAGAAGGCTGCAGTTTAAAAGCAATAGGCTCAAGCTAATATAAAAAAATAAGCCACGTAAAGATGACTACCACACAGAGAATCTGGATTATGTTCTCTTTGATATTCGTAACTGCAGAAAAACATTTGATTGTAAAAGCTGTTGAGTTATGCCAAAATGTATATTTTAAAGGTACCTTGACTTCAAAATTTGGATATAAGGATATGTTGCTTTGGAAAAGAGTCTCTGCTCTTGTTTCCACAGAAAGCCAGAGACTATGGATTTGTTCCAGATTAAGATACATCAGGTTTGACCAGCCAAGACCCCCTGAAAGGTCTCCAGTGACACCATGGCCCAGATGATTCAACATCCAGAATGGTTTCAAGGCAACTGGCTCAGACGATACAGCCTCATGGACTACTCCATGATCCTAAAATTTTCTTCGTGTCCCCATAAGATACAGCGCCCCCCTCCAGCAGGAAGTAGTAAGAGAAGCTACGCCCAAATTCCCAAATATACCAAGCTGGCTTTAGAGATGGAATTGGCTCACTCCCCCTCTAAACCCAGACATATTGCTCAAAAAAAAAAAAAAAATGGTTAAGAGATTCTTGTGTCCCAAATCAGAAGAGCCCTCTGGTGTGGGACAGAGAAAAAACAATATTTTTATTTAAATCAGGTTGATTATAAATACAATCTCTTTCTAAAACAAAAAGGGGGGTAGTTTAGATATGATAGGATGAAAGTAGATTAATGAACCTACTTTTAAAGAGTAACAACTTGTTTAAAATGTTTTACATTGCTATAGATTTTAGTTTATTGATACAAATTTAAACTTAATTTTGTTATACTGTATATATATTTCTATTCTTGTTTGAGGTATTATGTTTATGTAACTCATTTAAAATTATAATGGATAATTAAAAAATAGATTAATAATTAGCCATCTATGATAATCATATTTGTAGCCATGTTAGTTAAGTCTTCTAGGTATACATAGATATATTTCAGATAGATAGGTAGTCTTCAAACACTTCAAAGACCTACAGAATATGGCATTTAAAATGTTTTAAAAGTTTAGACTTTTTGGACAGTGAGACATGTCTGCTCCTGACAGCACCGATTTACTTCAGAGAGGAGGATGGGCATCGAAGACACTCCATATGGAGTTTATCTTCACCTTGACAAAAATAGCCATTTGGGCAAGAAACTGTTCTTGCCTGGACTGCTTGATCAACTGGACATGCAGGACCCATAGAAAGGTGACCACTGAACTTTGCTTGACAAAATGGTCCTTCAGGTTCCTGCTTTGCAGAGAAAACTGCCAGACATTCTACAAGACACAGAGAAAAGTGAATAAGAGACTCTAGGCCTGTGGGCTGAAGACAGATGCCCCAACTTTACAAGAAAACTTTGGATGACTGTCCAGGCTCAGCTGTCTCTGTCTACCCTGCAAGACTCCCAAAAGTTGCTTGCATCCTTCTCCATTTCTCAGGTAATAATATATCCTTCTGAGGTCTTTGATGTGGTTAAAGACTAGATACTTACAATTTTCCTTAGTTATAATAAAAGATAAGTTAGATATAAAACCTTAAACTTACAAATATAAGATAGATAGGATCTCTTCTTTAATATTGTAACTCTAATTCTTGCTTGATAATTGTTTTGTTATATGTAATTTTACTATGTTAAAGTTAAAACCTTCCTTTTTAAGAAAAGAAAAAGGGGAAGTGCTGTGGGATGGTCTGTATGTCAAGTGTGTTGCTGATTGGTCAGTAAATAAATCACTGATTGGCCATTGGCTAGGCAGGAAGTATAGGCGGGACAAGGAAAAGAATTCTGGGAAGTGGAAGGCTGAGAGAGAGACACTGCCAGCCGCCATCAGGACAAGGAAGATGTAAAGTACCGGTAAGCCACAAGCCATGTGGCAAAGTAAAGATTAATAGAAATGGGCTAAATATAAGAGTAAGAGCTAGACAATAACAGGCCTGAGCTAATGGCCAAGCAGTTTAAATAATGTAAGAGTCTATGTGTTTATTTTATAAATGGGCTCTGAGACTGGCGGGACTTGGTGGTGGGAGCTGGAGAGAAATTCTCCAGCTACACCTTTCCCTAACTAAGATGTCTCCCTAATCCACTTCTTCACTGTGTTCACAAAGACTTTTGAGACAACCCCATGGTGTCTCCATCTCATCCATCTAGCTGGGTGGATGGAGTCCTCTGGGACCGACAGACATTCCCAGCAGCACTGGGAGCTGCCGTCCACACCCTGTTGCTTACCTTCACACATTAGGAACCTCTGTCCTCACAGGAGGAAATTCCTCAAGAGACAGAGAGACCCAAGAGACCACAGTCCCTGCATGAGAGTTCTCACCTGTGCGTGATGCTTCACATCTGAGTGAGTTCACTTCCCCTGGGAGGGAGGGAGAAGTGCATCTCTGTGTAAGCTCAGTCGTGCTCCTTGGGGTCCAGAAGGCATTTGCTCATTTTAGCACCTCGTCTGTCTGCACCAGAAGCACCAGCTCCTTCATTTCCAGACAAACTGATGAGAGACAATTTGTCATGTAGCTTCCCTTTCGTACTAAGAATATTCTGGAACAGTGTGGCTCCCGGCTGAACGTGCATGTGCAGATGTTTGGCCAGATGTTCTGTAGTATTGCTATTGTCAAGAAGATTCAGTATCGCCTTGGCACACCCCCATCCCTTGACCTGCTAGTGGTTTTCTGTTTTTTTGGAACTCTTGTTTTCCTATTTGTAAGTCAAACACCTTTCCACTGCACATTTCCAAAGCAGAGTTGCATACAGTTAGCTGTGATGGTATATGCCTGTGATCCTAGTTCTGAGGCGTAGAGGATTATCAGTTCTGAGCTAGCAGAACTGGGCTGGGGAGCTGACTCAGTGGGTAAAGTGCTTGCTGTGGAAGTAAGCATGGGGACCTGCGTTCAGATCCCCAGTACCCCTGTATAAATCTGGAAGTGGTGACACCCATCTGTAACCCAGAACTGGGAGCACAGAAATGGGTAGATCCTGGGGGCCTGCTAGACAGCTGGTCTATCCAAAATGCTGAGCTGTAGGTTCAGTGAGAGATCCTGCTTCAAAATATGAGGTGAAGTGTGACTGGGGAAGATATCCCAATGTCAATTAACATCTGGCTTGCACACAAGCCCACAAGGGTGAGCATGCACACACACACACACACACACACACACACACACACACACAGAGAGAGAGAGAGAGAAAGAGAGAGAGAGAGAGAGAGAGAGAGAAATAGAGAATTGGTAAAGGAAGTGTTTTGAGTGGCTTCCTCACTTTCAGGGTCCTCAGCTCCCTTCATAATTGGCCCTCACATGGTGTCTTAGATCCCAGGCACTTCTGGCCCCTCCACACTGGTCAGGTATGACCCACCCAAATCCAACTACCTGTCCTGTCTGTCTATTTATCCATCTAATCACCCACCTCTCCCTCCCTCCATTCATCTCTCCCCCTGCCCCTTCCCTCCCTCCAATCGATCCTGCTCCCCCATCCTCCATTTATGCTGTTTCATTCTCAGTAGACATTGAACAGTGAACCAGACATGGGGCTTTTTAAAATGGCATCTGGTTTGTGGGAGCCTTTCACATTAGAGGGAGAGAAGATTTGTCAACAGGTGAGTTCCAGAGGAGAAAGGACATCAGGGAGAGGAGTCGAGACGACATTCTGAGAGTGGGCTTCAGCACCAGGCTACGGGAGATCTGAATCCTGACTCAACCACTTACCTTCTCTGAATCTCAGTGTTCCCTCCTGTAAAATGGGATCTCATCACCCCTGCTTACAGGTGGCTGGTCTCTTGTCTGTTGCTGCATAAGGAGGCACTCTGGACATTTTATCATAGGTCATAGTTCTGTGAGGTGGTGGCTCAGGATGGCCTCAACTGGTTGGTTCCTCTGTCCCATTTAATGTCAGCCGAGGTCATATTTAGTGGCATTTAGTTAGCTTAGAGGGTCTCACATGGCTTCAGGCAGGTCTGACACTTGGACTGGGGTGGCTGAGAGATTGAGATTGGCAACTAGAATACTCAAAGGTGGCCTCCATTTCCTGGACCTTTAGAGTTCTCACACCCTGTCCAGGGCTCTCAAATTAGATGTGATCTGAACTGGTAGTGAGTGTGGTCATAGGTGAAAGCAGGCAAGGCCAGTCTTGAAAGTCTGCTTCAGAAATGGGCTCTGCATATAGGATGAGAACAGCACAGGGGGCCATTCAGATTCCGGAAGAGAAAAACAAAACAGCCTCTCCCTGGGCTCACAACCATCACCCTCCAGAAGTGGAAGACTAGCTGAGCTAACTAAGGCCTGAGAGGTCGCTGGAGCAGTGACTGGGGTGTGCAGGCCCTCAGCAGGTGGGACACTGTTAGGAGAGTGGCTCTATCCGTAATTCCAAGTTCATGACTCACCACCATATGTGAACCTGCAGGTGACTCATAACGGACAGTTCCCACGTCAGTTCCAGAACATGTGGGGACAGCTTGGAGACACACATACTGGGAGACACTGGGAGCCCTTCCCTCACTAGAGCTCACAAGCTCAGCCCCCAGCATGTGCTCATGTGGTTCCCTGGGCTCACCAACAGACCTCCAACCCAGAGAGGAGCAGAGGAGGTGCCCACCTCGCTGCCTGGCTGGCTCTCTCCCTTGCAGCCCCACTGCCTAATTGGCATAAGCCATTTCAACATCTTAGCAGAAAATGGAGTTTTTCTTTCCTTGATGTCGTGATTTGACTAGAGTTAGCAAAGCTTCAGTAGAATCCTAAATGTCTACTTTAAAAAAAAGTCAAGGCTTCGTCTGGACCTAGCATGGGGCTCCCACACGCTCTTCTCTTCGTGGGAGGGGGATAAAAGGCTCTGGAGCGTGTCCTCCTGCTTGCCTGTGAATGGGAACGCGGGCTAGTTAAACATCCCTGGTAATGGTTTCTCTCCGCCAAGAGGTTTTTATCTCTTCCCAGAAATGGTTCCCACCTTTAAATGACTTCCATGGGGAAAGGACATTGTTGTATGTGAAAGAATCTGAGAAAGTATAGGAAGGAGGATCCTGACATGCATGTAGCCACAGGGTGCCCGGTGCCTAGTCAAGCCCTTCCTATCTCTCACCTCCTCCAGGCCTCACGGGGAATGAGTGAGGGCTACTTTTATCCTTATTTATAACTGGAAAAACATGGAGCCCAGAAAGAAACATCTAAGATCATGTCCATGGCATGGTGAAGAGCTTGACCTCTCCACCTGTCACTCTCCTGGGAAGGGTGGCTACTTTTACCAGATCATTAACTAAGATGTAGGATCAGGGCTGAAGACATATCCCAGCAGGTAAGAGCACTTGCTGTTTTCTTTCTGAGGACCTGAGTTTGGTTCCCAGCACCTATATCAAGAGACTTACAACTGCCTGTAACTTCAGCTCTGGGGTGTCTGGTGCCCTCTTCTGGTCTCTATGGGCACATACACTCACATGCACATACCTACCTACCTACCTACCTACATACATACATACATACATACCAATAAATAATACAAATAAACCTTAAATAAAAATTAAAAGATATAGGACCTCAAAAGATGTCTATTCTTAGACAAACCCATAACTGGTGCTACTGCTTACTGTGTGTCTTGCTTAGGACATAAGGTGACCAAGATTGTATAGTGTACTGCTCCAGGCAGGTGCTGCTCACAGACCAGAGTAGAGCTTGGGTCCTATGTGGTCTGAACTCCTATAACAGGTGTGTGGATGGAAGGACAGGAGGACAGGATATGAGAGAGCAACAACCAGCAAAGGAGTTGTTGTAAGCAGAGGGTGAGATGGCAGGAGAGCACAATTCTCTAACATCAGGAAGGGAGAGGTTGCTAGATTGTACACAGAAGTGGTTGTGTAGGTACGTCTAATACTGGTGGGAGGGATTCTGTGGGGCTTCTGACTAATCCCACCCATGGCCCACAACTGACCATTCCGCAGTAGGATCAGTGCTGACTGACAGCAGCATTGTTTACTAGGAAGGGATTGCTCTGCTGTGGATCCCTTTCAAGCCCTAGGCCATGGCTGTTTCCCTTGCCACAGAATGCACAGTTCCTTAATCAGGAGTGAGTGTCTGTCCTTGCCATGTCCTCCACAAAAGAGCTCAGTCTTTGGAAGCCACACAGATCCACCATTAAAAATGGTTAACTTATTTAACTTTCCAGACTCTCAGTTTCCCCATCCATAAGCTGGGATCATAGTTTGTATGTTGTAGGGTTGAAATTAGGAGCACATCCTTGTTAGTGTGTGATCCTGAGGAAAAACAACTATACTCACTGTACTTCCCTCCTGTAAGCAGTATCTCTGTCCTCATAGCTCAAGAGGAAAGGTGCATGTTGGGAAGATAGTTTGCTGTACAAGTGTGAAAACCTGAGTTCAAATATCTAGAACCCATATAAAAGCCAGATGCCTAGCATGAGTTCTAATTCCAGTGTTTCCATGGGAAGATGGGAGGTGAAAATGTGAGACTCTCCTGGAAGCTGATGGGACAGCCTGGTGTACTGTATGCAAGGATAAAGAAGAGACCCTGCCTCAAATAAGTCGAAAGGCAAGAACTGACACCAGAGATTGTCTTCTGACCTCCACATGTGCACTGCACACACACACACACACACACACACACACACACACACACGGTCAGGGGTGGCACAGCAGAATTTCCATAGCTGAAATGAGAGCTTTGAGGTACAGATAACCCACCCAGCTCTCCAGGAAGGCTTTGCTATCAATAGCAGTTGTCACCAGGGGAGCTCTGTCCCCCAGTATGGAGACATGGGTGCCTGCCTTTCTATTGGGACCGCAGCATGGGGAAGGGGCTGAAGGGGTACCTAGTAAGTGCTGAGGGGGGTAATGTCAGCCCCCTTCTCAGTGTGTGGGACAGCCCTGCACAGGAGGAAGCCCCAGGTGCCCAGTGTCACTAACCCCCGTCCTGAGGAAGACAATGTCACAGATGAGCCATTTGAGGGTCATATAAAGTAGGAGTCCAGACTCACCATGCAGATCACAGCAGGGCCAGGACAAGAATCACATCCTCACCTTGGCCATCAGCACCTTCATCAGTGGAGCATAGAAACTACTTTGGGAATAGACAGGCCAGTGGTCTTGGGTGAAGTGCCCTCACAAATCCCTAGGGGCGGATCTGGTGTCTGCCTTTCCTCAGGAAGGAACAACGACACAGTGGGGACTAGCACACCGTCAGCAGTCACATCACGGGGATTGGATTGGGTTCCCAGCTTTCCATGCTGAAGCCGGAAGCCAGCTCCCACGATGGGAGGGAACGAGAGCGTGCCAGTAACTCCATAACTCCCTTCTTGCTCTCCGCAGCCTGTAATTAATCATCGCCGTTAACCTGGCACACTCGGCTAATATTAATCTGGCATACTCAGGGCTAATTGGAGGCCACGCCTTCCCCTTTTGAGTGAGACAATTCCCATTCTTTCTGCAGTAGCCGCAGTAGCTCTGCAGGGGCCCTGTGAGACATTTGTGTGTGCGGTGGTGGAGCGGGGCGGGGTGGGGCCCTCGAGCTAGGGCCAGTGAGCGGGGTTAGAAGTCCTTATCCACCCAGGTGTTAGCCTAGCCCGCTTAACCTTAGATACAGGGCAGAACAAATCAGAGAGCTTCAGCCTTCCGTCTCCCTCCTGGCAGGCCAGGCCCTGCTCTCCATTTTCACCTGGGGTAAGGGGAGGGTGAACTGCCTCTCCACTCTCCTTGCCCCAGAGGGTTGGCTTATTTCCACCATGCAGGAATCCTGGCCTCTGTCTATCCCTCACAGGCCACAGATGACTCCTGGGGCATCCCACCCCTAAGGTTTAGGGTGGGAAGAAGTATCAGACTGTGGGAAAAAAACAGAACTTCTGCTCCACACGTTTAGACTCATGAATGAAGTCCTACTCATTAGAGGGACAAAAGACGGTGTGAACAAAAGAAAAATTAGCTTAGCTTGCCCACTGTGCTGTGCAAAGACATGGGTGAATGTGGGGGAGCTTAGAACATGGGCTTGCAGAGTATCTTAGCAAAGAGAAACAGTTTTCTGGGGCTTCAAGGGTGGTATGTTGGGGGTGGGGGTATAAAGGCAGCCATGTTAGGTGAACACGAGCTGCGGAGGCTGGCTGTGTATTGTCTTGCTGTGGTCTTACTCTGGTGCTCAAGTGTCCAGGTTGTCACCCTCTTCCTGTTATTCTTGCTATGTTTCCAGGCAGGAATGGTAGGAGTTGAGTCTGACTCCCATGGCATGCTCTGTCTTAGGATCAACCAGTCCTGAGATTTCCTTGTTACCTGTATCCACAAAACGGAGGTTCCACCCCAGCAGACTCTGCTTTGGGTCCAGTGTGGTGTGTGAGGGTCCCTTTTGTCTGAGTTCCCCAGCTACATCTTTTAGAGTCCTTTTTCCTGTAAGTGATGGACAGAACACTTATCTTGGGCTTAGGGAAGCTATGATGTTCATTATGGAACCGTCCAGAGACAGCTGACTTCAGAACTGGCTCTCTCCAGTGGTTCCCATCCCTCAGAGCTCTGACTCTATCTTTCTATGGAGTCTTTGGCTCTGGTTCCTTCCTGGTCAGCTTTCTCCTTGGCCACTGTCCTGACCCCACTGCAGTCATGATGCAGTGCCCAGAACCAGCTTCTTTCTCTGGTACTCCTGTGGCAGAAGACATCTGTGGAAAGGACCTCCCCACACATCCACAGCTCACTGATCTTTGCTTTTCCCTGCCCAGGAAATCACTAGGGTCCAAGTGACAGGGTGTGCTGTCTTAATCATCCCCTTGGACCCATCATGTTAAGCCATCAGACCTCGATCCCGTGGGAGATCCCGTGCGGAGGAGCAGAGACCAAAGGAGAGTCTGGTGGCATCACTTGGGACAGCAGAGGAAAGCATGTCAGCAGGGCAGCCAGCAGTGTCCACAAGCCCACTGGAGAGCACCGCCCCCTTCCAGGGAAGTTCCCTAAATTTATTACATGATATGGGAGGCAGGACACCAGGGCTCTTGGGAAGAAGCCTGAGTTTTGTAGGTAGTTTGAAGCCCTGGTGAGAGCCCATGTTGTACAGGTGGTATCACAGGGGTACAGCTTTGGATGTCTCTGCTTGCTGATATGCACAATACCAGGCCTCAGTGGTTGGGACACTGCCGTTATAACAGACAAGCTGTTAGCTATTTCCTCTCAAGCCCTAGAGAGAAGAAACTGTCTAGTCCCTCTTGTAGAATATCAGAGCCGAGAGGGAATCAAACACTGTGAATGGGATGTCTCTCCTCATGTAGCAGATACTGTGGTTGGGATGTCTCTAGTCATGTGGCAGACACTGTGGGTGGGATGTCTCTAGTCATGTAGCGGACACTGTGGGTGGGATGTCTCTAGTCATGTAGCAGACACTGTGGGTGGGATGTCTCTAGTCATGTAGCGGACACTGTGGGTGGGATGTCTCTAGTCATGTAGCGGGCACTGTGGGTGGGATGTCTCTAGTCATGTAGCGGACACTGTGGGTGGGATGTCTCTAGTCATGTAGCGGACACTGTGGGTGGGATGTCTCTAGTCATGTAGCGGGCACTGTGGGTGGGATGTCTCTAGTCATGTAGCGGGCACTGTGGGTGGGATGTCTCTAGTCATGTAGCGGACACTGTGGGTGGGATGTCTCTAGTCATGTAGCGGACACTGTGGGTGGGATGTCTCTAGTCATGTAGCGGGCACTGTGGGTGGGATGTCTCTAGTCATGTAGCGGACACTGTGGGTGGGATGTCTCTAGTCATGTAGTGGACACTGTGGGTGGGATGTCTCTAGTCATGTAGCAGACACTGTAGATGATTCTCCTCATCTCAGAAACTGTTTCAAAGGGAAACAAGCCTGGTTCTGGCTGGGGTGTGACTTGCTACTGTGAAAAGTGGACATGGATTAGAACTTTCTGGTTCTTTTGTGAGTCAGCACCTTGGCTGAGATGGTCAAAAAGAGCTATGGAGGACCTGATGGGAGGAGGGAAGTGGCCAAGGTGTCCAGGAAAGGAGAGTTAGATTCTGTGAGAGCCACAGAGGAAGCTCTTACCTCCATCAGAAGGAGCCAAGCCTCCAATAGGTCACCATAGTGTGTCTGGGCTCAGCTGTAGTTGGTTTTTTTTTTTACTCTTTGATGGTCTGCCACCCAACTCCCAAATAAATATACTGAGACTTATTCTTACTTATGAATGCCCGGCCTTAGCTTGGCCTTGTTTCTAGCCAGCTTCTTTCTCTCTCTCTCTCTCTCTCTCTCTCTCTCTCTCTCTCTCTCTCTCTCTCTCTCTTTCAAGATTTATTTATTATATATACAGTGTTCTGCCTGCAGGCCAGAAGAGGGCACCAGATCTTTTTTTTTTTTTTTTTAATAGATGGCTGTGAGCCATCATGTGGTTGCTGGGAATTGAACTCAGCAGCCAGTGCTCTTAACCTCTGAGCCATCTCTCCAGCCTTCTAGCCAGCTTTTCTAACGTAACTTAAATTATCCCATTTCTCTTTAACTATTTTGCCTCTGGCCTTTTTACCTTTATTTTATATATCTTCCTTTCATTCTTACTCCGTGGCTAGCTGTGTGGCTGGCTGTGTGGCTGTGTGGCTGTGTGGCTAGACCCTGGCATCCTCCTCTCCTCCTTTTCTCACTCCTTCCTCCTCTTTTTTTGCTGAGATTTCTCCCCTATTTATTCTCTCTGCCTGGCAGCCCCCTACCCCTCTCTCCTGCCTTGCTATTGGTCTTTCAGCTCTTTATTAGACCAATCAGGTGTTTTAAGCAGGCAAAGTAACACAGCTTCACAGAAGGAAACACATCTTTGTGTCATTAAACAAATATTTCATCACATAAATGAGTGTAACACATCTTTAGCTACTATTCCACAACACTCAGCCTTGGGAGATTGGAGGTGGTCAGGATACTCCTGCCGTCTAGAACCTGGGTGTATGTGTAGATATAGATATAGATATAGATATAGATATAGATATAGATATAGATATAGATATAGATATAGATAGATAGATGTAGACATAGACATAGATAAAGATGTATAATCTGCTTCACCTTGAGCCCTCATGTCTAAGGCAACCCCACGCTGCATCACCTCCTTAGCATTCTTAGCAAAGGGGAGCTGAACCCTCCTTGTTTCTGACCTGTTCCACCAGGACATGGAGACAGCCCTTGAAGGATGGAGTCAGCCTGAGGGCTGTAGCCTCTGTGCCCTCCCTTCACCAGACACAGGATTCTTGGGCCAGCCAGACTCCCTCTGATAACCCAGGCTAGTGAATCTGAGCTCTCACCTAAGTCTTGTGCTGATTTCAACCTTGACCTGAGTCAAGGTTCCTCACAATCATCTTCAGAGGCAGGATTGTTACTTACAGAGTGTCAAAATTAAATCTATCTTTCTTTCTGCTGGGAGGTAGATGTTAAGATTTCTTGGGTCTGATCAGAAGTACCTCTGAGAAAAATGTAAAACAGGTAGAAAGTGGTAATGACAGGCAAGGGCATGGGACCACAATTAGGGCAGCCTTAGCCAGCCCAGCAGGGAGTTCAAGACATAGACTGCCCAGCCCAGGATGGGCATGGTAGCCAGCCTGTAATATCCTCTGTGATCAATCATAGCTAGCATTGCTTGGGAAGAATTGAGCTCCACTCCAGAGCTGATGAATGACATGAGTGCTAACTGTCCATCCTGCAGCTAGCTAACAGACAGGGACCAAAACTCCAGGGGCTGGAGCCAGGTGTCCAATGACATAATCCCTCTGTGTCATCCCTTGGTTGGCACCATGAACTGTGTAAGGAGCCCAGAGCTGGTGCTACAATGAGGTGCTATAGATCCACCACCACACTGTGTTGCTTAGATCCACCATCACACTGTGTTATTTGGGTAAGTTACTCCATTGATCATTCATCCATCTCCATTCATTAGTTCAACCACATTCATCATTCTACCCATTCATCCATTCATCCACCTATCCATCTGTTCATTCATTCATTGAAATACTGAGCCCTTACTGGATTTCAAATTCTGTGATAAGCCCTAGTAATAAACACAAGCCATGATCCAGTGGGGCCTCTCCATGGGGAAGCACCAGATCCCACAGCAATACTGAATGAATGCATCTCATGTCTCCATGTCCTGGTGGGACACAAGTCAGGTCAGAAACAAGGCTGGCTCAGCTCCCCTTTCCTAAGCATGCAGGGTGGGGTTGCCTGTAGTGGGAATAGCAGTAGAGGTCCCCAACTCATCATGGAGTACGGAAGTGGGTGCTACTCTAAACCTCAACTTTACTTATAGGAGGAGGAGGTTGAGTGCAAGGATCTTCTGAGTTCCCTTCTACTCCATAAATTCAGATTTGGGTCAAGTTTGATGACTCTCGGGGTCTGCTCCAACATAGGTCAGTGTCTAACCTTTTGACATTTTGACTTGTTGTTGTCTACAAAGTTCACAATGGAGAACCACACAATTGAGTTCTAAAAATAAATCACACACTCAATGTAACCTAGAAACGCATAAATGAAGACATTCCAACTCTCAGCCTGACTGTCAGACTATGGAAACAATGAACTCCAGAGAAATATGAAGTTTTCCCCAGGAATCTCATGCTGGGAAAAGAAGAAACAGGCACCAGGCAGAGGGTGAGCTTGTTTCCCAGAAAGACTTCAAGCAGTTCTAACAAGTCATCGGACCACCTGACAGGATGACCAGCTGACTGAAGCCCAGATAATGATGGGTCGATGGTGGGAGGTACCACATCTTAACTAGGACTGTGTATGTTTGGACACCCCCTCCTATTTAAACTTGGATCTCATTTCAGAACCCCAAGGATGGAGTGGAGGGCTCTCTTTGACCCTCTTCCTAAGTGGCCACCACATTGGATCGTCGCCTTCTTCTTCTTCTTCTTCTTCTTCTTCTTCTTCTTCTTCTTCTTCTTCTTCTTCTTCTTCTTCTCCTCCTCCTCCTCCTCCTCCTCCTCCTCCTCCTCCTCCTCCCCCTCCTCCTCCTTCTCCTTTTCCTTCTCCTTCTCCTTCTTCTTCTCCTCCTCCTCCTCCTCCTCCTCTTCCTTCTCCTTCTTCTCCTTTTTCCTCTTTTTCTTATTCATTAATTTGGCTGTTAAATTGGCTTCTTGAGGATGGGTAGCAGAACTTGACTTCTTGGGGTACAAACTGAGCTCCAGTTCAGTAATCTCATGTTTTAAGTAAGTTGGGCTGTACATGTTGCAATCCTGGGATGCTGCACATAGTCCACAGGTGAAGAGTTGGCACTCCTGGCAGCCCAACCAGCCCATACCAGCCCAGACACGGGCATGCAGTCTCTATCTGCTTCATGACCAAGCAGTGCTGCCTGCTGACCCCCACTGCCTTCCTGGGGAAGGTTTAGTGAGCCACCCCTGGCCTAGGGCGGTGGGGGGGGGGGCTGCTCTCTCTCCCCCTCCTTCTAGGTGTTGTTGGTGCAGGACTCAGGACTGAGAGCAAAGCCAGTCCAGGGGGAGCCATCCATTGAACAGCAAACATCCATCAACTGATGCTCACGTCCTGGAGAAATCAGCAAAGTCATTTAAAAAGCCAACCACCCAGCATTCCACCAGCCCTTTCCCTCACCCAGCCATGCCCAGACCCATGACCTTGAAAAAGTCCCGTATCTCACTGCAAATTATTGCCAGGAAAATCTACGGTCAATTAAACAAGCAAATGTTCCTCTTGCACTTTTAACTTTCTCTCTTCCTAAATAAGCTCTGGCCTGACCTGCAGGAGAAGATGCTGGACTCTTGCCTGTTCTCTTCATCAGACTAAACATCCCTTGCCCCCCCCTTCCACTCCACCCCAGTGACACGGGCTCTGGGCCTTGGTTATTAAATCAGCACAGCCTAAATTCTCTCAGGATGAACTCCTGATCAGTGATAATAGCAATGACCTTGGAGAATTCCAATAGGTGCAAATCACCTGGGGACGGCCAGCAGCAGCAGCAGCAGCAGTATCCCAGCTGAAACAGCCCACTAGGTAATTTGCTGGTTTATTACCCAGAAGCTAAAGCAGGGCAATGGGGCCTATGGCCAATGGGAAGTCATTGCAAAGGGAAAAGCTTTTTCTCTGCAGTAGACATGTGGTCCTGGATTTCCTCATTCTTGGGCTGTAGCTTTTCTCTTTTCTTTAGCCATTTTTAGCCAGTGGAAAATAATGTAGAGTCAGCCTTCTCTAATGGTGGACTCAGTTCTTAAGGATTCTACCAACCATTTCATAGGTACTGAGCATGTATGTGTGTCCAAGCTTTGCTTTTATTTTCATTTGTGTATATAAGCATGTTGTCATATGTCTGGGCGCAAGTGTGTGCAGGTGTGTGCATGTGTGTGGTGTGTGAGCAGGTGTGTGTAGGTCTAAGGTTGACATTGGAAGTTTTCCTCAACTACTCTCCACCTTGTATTTTAAGGCAGGGTCTCTTACTCCGACTCAGAGCTCACCAATTCACTCTAGCTCATCAGCTTGCTGTGGAGATTCCATGCCCATCTGCCCAGCACTGGGATTACACTTGGGCCACCATGACTACACAGCATTATGTGGGGATCTGAACTCAGGTCCTCACTCTTGTATGGACAGACCTTGCACACAGAGCCATTTCTTAAGCCCCAAGGCTTCTTTCTCTTCATTAACCGATATAACCACTATTTGTATGATATTTACACTGTACTGGGTGATATAAATAATCTAGAGTTATGATTTGTAACTGAAATGTCCCCAGGGGTTCATATATTGATAGCTTGGTCCCCAGTTGGTCATATTATTTTTTGAGTTTGTGGAAGTTGTGGGATGTGGGTATAGATGGAGAAAGTAGGTCATTGGGGACAAGTCCTTAGGGGATGAATTATTCCTGGTCACTTCCTGTCATTTCTGCTTCCTGGTTTGCCATATGAACAAAAGTTTCTGGAAAGAACCACACCTGCCATTAAACCTGTATAGAGCTGATTAACTAATTAGAACTTTAGTGACTGTGGAGAGGTTGAAACATGAAGGTCCTTGCCGGGCGGTGATGGCGCACGCCTTTAATCCCAGCACTCGGGAGGCAGAGCCAGGTGGATCTCTGTGAGTTCGAGGACAGCCTGGACTACCAAGTGAGTCCCAGGAAAGGCGCAAAGCTACACAGAGAAACCCTGTCTCGAAAAACCAAAAAAAAAAAAAAAAAAAAAAAAAAAAGAAAAAAGAAAAAAGAAATATGAAGGTCCAGAGCCCAATGACAACGTATTGGCCTATCCTTAGCCCACACAGTTGTCATTTTCTGCCAATCAAAGGAGTAATAACGTCATCAGCATCTGAGACCCAGAACAGAGAGTTCTCTGTCTTGCTGCGCCTGCCTACCTTCTGTCTCCACCAATGCATTTGAAAACTTCCTTGATTTATGACTTGTCTGTCGCTACAAAAACTTGATGAAACTGCTAGCTGTGGAACGTAGAATTTGTGACAAACTGGATCTGTGTTCCCTGGGCCACGGTCACTCATCCTGGCTCCAGAATAAGCTTATTCCCTTTGAGTTGAGAGCTGTGCTTTTGCACCAACAGCCATGATGTGAACAACACTCCCTTGTCCCACGTGCCAACTGCCACCGTGTTCTGCCGACCGGGCCAAATAACAACCGACCGAACCCTCTGAAACGACAGGCCAAGACACATTTTTCTCCCCTTAAGTCTTGTTAGGTATTTGGTCACAGGTATGCAGCAGCCACTGGATTTGAGAATAGGGTAGGATGGGGCCCAGGAGGTACCAGCTCAGCGGATAAAGCACTCAGTGTGCAAGCACAATCACCAGAGTTTGCAGTCCCAACATACATGTCAGGTTTGGTGTCCAGCTTGTAATTCCAGTGCATGGAAAGTAGAGACGGTATCCCTGGAGCAATCTGTGCTGAGCAGGTCACGTAACATACAGCACAGCTGTAGGTTGTTATTTCCCCATTGGTCTCTGCACACCATGCCTTGTGATGGTCACTCTGTACTTCGCTGCTGGTGCTGCTGCCGTAGAGAGAGCTCAGCCCACAGTGATCTGCTGAGGGATGGTCTTTCTGTATGCTGTGAATATGTGTTGCCACCACTGGTTAATAAAGAAGCTGCCTTGGCCTATAGCAAGACAGGTTATAGTGAGGCAGGAAATCCAAGCAAAGACACAGGGAGAAGAAGGGCAGAGTCAGGGCAGAAGCCAGCCTGCCATCCATGGAGCAAGATGCCAGCAGACCGGAAACACCACGGCCACATGGCAAAATAGAGATTGATAGAAATGGGTTAAATTAAGATGTCAGAGCTAGCTAGCAATAAGCCTGAGCCACAGACCAAACAGTTTGTTATTAATAATAAACCTCTGTTGTTTATTTGGGACCGAGCAGCAGTGGGACACAGGAAAACTCTCAGCTGCAGTGGTTCCTCCGGGTTCCCCTACCTTAGTGCAGATGCTGGCTCTGCACACACAGATCTGGCCATGGGATGGACGGGCTACAGCATTTCTAGCTCACTCTTTCTAACTTGGGAGCCATACCCGGCCCGCAGTAAAACCTTTTTCTACCCCCTTTGAAGCCAGGGCGCCACTGCAGGAGCTCTGGCTGCTCTGAACCGGCCCTGCCTTGGGGTCACACAGGGATCCCCACAAGACCAGCCAACCTTAGGAAAAGGGCCACAAGACTGGTTAGGTTTCCAAGAGCCCTTTCCAATAATTGGATCTTGCTTTCGGAGTTACCCAGTGCAGTGGCTAAAAGCCTTTTATGGACATGTACACAGAGGCTAAAAACCTTTTATGGACATGTACACCTTGTAAAATAAGTGTACTAATTTGTAGGTTTTATGCATATAATACTGAGAACCATG
The DNA here is from genome assembly GCF_949786415.1 of Peromyscus eremicus. Taxonomy (NCBI): domain Eukaryota; kingdom Metazoa; phylum Chordata; class Mammalia; order Rodentia; family Cricetidae; genus Peromyscus; species Peromyscus eremicus. Next base: position 62,905,581 of record NC_081432.1, read on the forward strand.
ATATTAGACAATGAAAATTTAATAACAATAAAAAGACCTATAAATGGATATTATCATATTTTTCTCCCGGCCTCTGATTTCCTCTTTTAACTCCCAGGGGTGTGCTCCCACTTTGAAGGCCATGCCCACAGAGACTGGGACAGGAGCTTTTGACAATGAGGATATGAAGTTGTTGCCCTGTTTGGCCCTTCCCCTCATCCTGGACAGTAATACTCTGAGGATCAGAGTAGACCTTAGGGCTTCCCTTCTCTCCCATAACTCCTGATGTCCTTGCTTCTGTAGGTTACAGGAGCTAGGGTGGGCACAGCTGGGTGCCTTCAGCCTCTCAGGATGCTCTGTGGGGCAGCCCCAGTCACCAGGGTTGCACCGCACCGTTCACCTCTTGGCAGGGAACGGTTTGGTGGCTGGCACTTCTTGGAAGCTTGAGCTAAGGAGCAGTGAATGGGCCTGCATTGATTGAGTGGTGTGTGGTGTTGCTGGAGACAGCTTCCTCACCTGTAAAGTAAGAAGATGGGACTGAGCACTTGCTGGGGCCCTTCCTGCTCTAACAAGCGAGGCTTCCAGACACCTGACCTCATACAGTCCTGTGGGCCTGATGATAGAACTGGGAAGGAACCAGGGAGAGGGGAAAGCCTGTTAGAAAGCCAATCTCCCACTGTGTCTTTTTACTGGAAACAGGCCCTGGGGTGGCTCAGCACACACCTCAATCCTGTATGGCTAACAGGCCTGGTTCTTCAGTGAGCTCACCAGCACTCTCAGGGGGCTAGCCCACAGACTCTTTTCCTAACCTCAGCTTCTTTTCCCAAAAAGGCAGGGTTTCTATGGAACTCTCTGAGTATAGTCTGAAACATTTTCCTTTTATTCAAAAGAAAAGCTACATGTAAATTTTGCTTATTCGGTCAGTAGGGCCATGTAGGGCATGAAAGAAGAGAACTTTCTTCTAATTTCTCTCTCTGGGGAAGGGAGGAAGGAAAGAGAGAGAGCAAGAGAAATAACTTACCCGAAGGTAAACTGAGTAAGGGTTAGAGAAAGAAGACTCATGTAGGGACAGGGAAACCATGGGGGCTGCAGTAACAGGAGGATCCCAGAGAGGTTTGCTTCTCAGAACCTGGAGGTCATGCAGGCAGAAGCAGTGGAGGAGGCAGGAGGCATGAGACATAAGGGAGATGCCCTGGTGCTCACTCCTCCCTCCTCTCCCCTGCAGCAGCTGCCCACAGGTCAAGCCTCCCAGAATACACAACAGACCTATGGGTGTCAGTGTATGACAGCGCTGGGGAGAAGACACTGCATGCCAGATGCAGAAACATCGTCAGGAAGACGCAAAGTTCATTCCTCAGCAAAGACTGTGTTCAGAAACACTAAACAGCCACTGTCCGTAAGGGACCTTGGTAGCATTTGGAGCCAAAGCAAGAGTGTGTCCTGACGCCGGGCGGTGGTGGCGCACGCCTTTAATCCCAACACTCGGGAGGCAGAGCCAGGCAGATCTCTGTGAGTTCGAGGCCAGCCTGGGCTACCAAGTGAGTTCCAGGAAAGGCGCAAAGCTACACAGAGAAACCCTGTCTTGAAAAACCAAAAAAAAAAAAAAAAAAGAGTGTGTCCTGGCTCTGCCACAGGCAAGCTGTGTGACATTGAACTGACTGCTTAACCTACCTGAACCTTAGCTCTCACACAAAAAAGTAGAGATAATAATGCCAGCTGTGTGGGTCTATCCTGGGGATGAGAGGTAAACAAATGAGAAATGACTGCTGAGTGCAGGTGCTCTGTAGGAGTCCGTTCATGCTGGGTTGTGAGTGTCACACGGAATGATTCTCTCAAGATAGCCAGCACTCTGGGGCTGAGGAAAGACTAGGTCAGTCTTAGTTTGTATGTCTGTCGTCCCCCCCACCCCCCTTCCCCCATGCCATGGTAGATGGTAAATGTCCCTTCTTTCTACTCTATCCTTTCCACCCAGCCTCGAGAAGGAATTATTTTCCTCTTTCCATGGGCAATTACTGATGGAATGACTTCTGACTTACAAGGTATTCATTGCTCCCCGAGGAAGCACAGGCCTTGTCAATGGAATGCACTAAGAAATGGAGTGGCTGGATCAAAGGCCAAGGAAGGAAGCAGAGAACCAGGGTGTGGGAAGCAGAAGCTTGCTGAGAGCCCGGATCAGGTGACTGCCAGCAGAGGCCAGAGGAGCACTCTCCACCCTTCCCTGGAGACAGAGTCTCTCACTGAATCTGAAACTGGGTGGGCAGGCAGGAAGCCCCAGGAATCTCTGATTTCTTCTTGCTATTCAGAATGACATGTGAATTTAAAGCTATGAAATGTTTACTTCTGGAACTTTCCCTTTCTTTTGTTGAGACATGTTTGATTATAGATAACTGAAACTATAAAAGCCAAACTGTTGCTAAGGGGCTGCTGGGCTTCTCATTAGCAAACAATAGGTTTCCATAAGTCAAGCCAGACTGCTCAGGTCCTCCTGAGTGGACCATCCCTTACCAGGACTCTCCGTTGTCCATCCAGAGGCCGATTCAGACTAGCTGCTGCTTCCCGGGATGCTGTGAGCATCCTTACTGAGTGGAAAGGCACCTAGCATGCCCTAGTCTTGGGTATAAGGGCTCCAGCCTTTTCCAGCATCCATGTGGTGCTGGCTCTAAAGAGGTCAGCCTGGTTTATGTAGTCTCACCGTGGGGCCACTTGAAGCCTTGGATGCCACTGAAGGCTGCCCAGGGCGCTGCTGGAAGACACTGGTGATTTTGCTGGTGCTGGGGCGGGAGAAGCCTGCTGAGCTGGAGTCTCCAGCCCCGAGTTCATTTGCATGAGAATCAGGGTTTCTGTCTCTGCAGCCACACACTCAGGCATGCTGGGAGGCTTGTCACTGCTGCCTGTGGTAACAGATGAAGTGGATCAGGGCAGCAAGCCGGGAGCTCTGCCTTAAGAGGGACAACAGCCAGGGGCTCAGGGGTCATTCTCTATGAAACACGGAGACGGACCCAGTGTCAACAGAGAGAATTTTCTAGAACTGGCTCAGGCTGGGCTCTCATCCAAACTTTGGCACTTTGCAACTGGGCGGCCTCCAGCTAGACATTTAGATTTTCCGTGCCTTGGTGTGTTTCATTAAAAATGGGCATAGCGGTGGCGGGGGGGGGGGGGGGGGGGGGGTTAGGGGAGGGGTGAGCTTCTGGAGAGATGGCTCAGTAGTTAAAAGCACTTGCAGCTTTCCTAGAGGACTGGGTGGGGCACAACTGCCTATAACTTTAGCTCCAGGGAATCTGATGCCCTTGTCTGACCTCTACAGGCACCAACGTGTGGCATACACTCACACACACACACACACACACACACTCAGACACACACACACACACGGGGGGGGGGGGGGAGAGATGCATTAAAAACCTAAAGGCATCTTTTTAAAAAATGGGTAAAGACTCTGTTGGGATGACACTGTTTTCTGTATGGGCTGGCCCCACCTTTTCTGTCTACACCATAGTCTTCACCTTCATCCAAATCTTTCTGTTCACGCTGTCTCTGTCATCTTTACCCATCATCTCTAGGAAACAGTGATGAGAGGAGCCCTGCTCTTGAGAGCCCACAACTAACTTTCATCTGTTATTATTATTCCCCCAGAGTATATCATTCCAAATAGGACTTTAAAGTTATTTTTTAATTTTATGTGTGTGTGTGTGTGTGTGTGTGTGTGTGTGTGTGTGTGTGTGTTGGGGGTGGGGCAGTGCATGTGTGAGCACAGTGCCCCATGACCAGAAGAGTCCGATTCCCCTGGAACTGGAGGTACAAGTGGTGGTGAGCCATCCTTAGTGGGTGGAAGTGCTCTTCACCACTGAACTGTCTCTCTAGCCCCTCCAAATAAGATTCAAGGACAGTTATCAACATCTTATACTTCACCAAAATAAATAGAATAAAGTCCATGGGAAATTGAGGGGAAACTGTGAGCAAGTCAGTGCCCAGAATGCCTTCCCCTGGACTCCGAGAAGCTTTCAGAAGTGGGTACTATTCTGTATCAGACGTCTTTGAATGCAGGATCAGTTCCAAGATTCACAGGCAAATGCAAGTCAGTCACAAACCAACTGACGTGAACCTCACAAATGGAAGGAAGGCTGGACCTCACAAATGGATAGAAGGCTGAACCTCACAAATGGATAGAAAACTGGACCTCATAAATGGATAGAAGGCTGAACCTCACAAATGGAAGGAAGACTGAATCTCACAAACGGAAGGAAGACTGAACCTCACAAATGGATAGAAGACTGGACCTCAACAAATGGAAGGAAGACTGAACCTCACAAATGGAAGGAAGGCTGGACCTCACAAATAGAAGGAAGACTGGATCTCACAAATGGAAGGAAGGCTGGACCTCACAAATGGAAGGAAGGCTGGACCTCACAAATGGAAGGAAGACTGGACCTCACAAATGGAAGGAAGACTGGACCTCACAAATGGATGGAAGGCTGAACCTCACAGATGGAAGGAAGACTGGACCTCACAGATGGAAGGAAGACTGAACCTCACAAATGGAAGGAAGACTGAACCTCACAAATGGAAGGAAGACTGGGCCTCACAAATGGAAGGAAGACTGGACTTCACAAATGGAAGGAAGGCTGGACCTCACAAACTGATGGAAGGCTAGACCTCACAAACGGAAGGAAGACTGAACCTCACAAATGGATAGAAGACTAGACCTCACAAATGGATAGAAGACTGGACCTCATAAATGGATGGAAGGCTGGAACTCACAAACTGAAGGCTGGAACTCACAAATGGAAGGCTGAATGGAAGAAGGAATAAGAAGAATGTGTGTGGTTCACATATAGATTTTTATTTTTGTGTGTGGGTGTTTTGATTACATGTATGTGTGCCATGTGCATGCAGTGCCCTTAGAGACCAGAAGAGGGCATCGGATCCCCTAGGACCAAAGTTTCAGATGGTTGTGAAACACCATATGGATGCTGGGAATTAAATCTAGATGCTCTGGAAGAGCAACAAGTGCTCTTAACCACTTAGCCTTCTCTTCAGCTCCCCTAGACAATATAGTCTCATATAGTCTAGGTTTACCCTGGTCCTTGCTATGTACCCCAGGCTACCTTCAAAGTCTTATTCTCCTGTCTTATTATCCTGAGTGTGAGATTACAGCATGTGCCAACATGCTTTGCTCAAACAATATATTTATGATATATATTTGCATTTGTGTGTGTGGAGAGACTTCTATGTGCTTCAAAAGAAAAGCAGTTGCTTGATGGGAGTCATGGTTTATAGCATGAAGTTTCTGAAGGTCTTGCTGCTCAGAGCATCAATGAATAGCTAACCAGGCACATGCTGACCAGGGTGTGTGGTTCCATCTCAGCCATCCTGGGAGGTGGTCAGGTACATCACTTAGCATATGAGGCTGTGGGGCTCTTGATAACTTCCTAGACATCCCACATAGTCTATGTGGGTCTTCCCTTCAGCCATTACCCACATAGCACAAAGTCTGGCGCATAACTGGTGCTCAATAAATGTGTGAAGAGGGGAAGGAGAGCATGCTGTGGAAACACTCACCCCTCCCTCCTTGATGCTCTGAAATCATTTCTGTCTCCCCTCAATTCCCAACTCAGAGGCAGAGCCAAACATCGCTTAATTGCTTTCTGTTGCTAGGTCTCAAGTGCTCTGTCAGCTGGCATGCACCCCCGAGCCCACAATTGTTTGAGAAATGAAGAGAATCAGTGCAGAGGGAGGATGGAGCAGTGGAGCCCAGATAGAATCCTGTGGATGAAATAGAGGAGTCCTGGTAGGATCCTGTGGATGGAACAGTAGGAGCCCAGGTAGGGTCCTGTGGATGGAACAGTAGGAACCCAGGTAAGGTCCTGTGGATGGGACAGTAGGAGCCCAAGTAGAGTCCTGTGGATGGGACAGTAGGAACCCAGGTAGAGTCCTGTGGATGGGACAGTGGAGCCCAGGCAGAGTCCTGTGGATGGGACAGTAGGAGCCCAGGTAGGGTCCTGTGGATAGGACAGTAGGAACCCAGGTAGAGTCCTGTGGATGGGACAGTGGAGCCCAGGTAGAGTCCTGTGGATGGGACAGTGGAGACCAGGCAGAGTCCTGTGGATGCCTGTGCTGCCTCCACCCCACCTGCCTTGACCCTTACTTTTTGTTTGCATGGATATGTATTTGAATTATTAGGTTATGAGGCATGATGGCAATCCCAGCACTCAAGAGATGGAGACACGAGGATCAGAAGTTCAAGGTCATGCTCTGTTATATAGTAAGTTCCAGGCCAGTCTGGGGTATTTGAGACCCTGTCAGAAAGGGTGGTTATTAACATGTCACTACACAAAATGATGGATTCACAGATATTTTCGTGTGTGTCTATAACGTACTTGGATCATATTTCCCCTCTCCTGCTGCTCTTCCTCTTCTTTCCCTAATAGTTCCCTTCCACTTGCATGTTTTTAAAGCTAGGTTTTACACATAAGAGAAAACACAAGGAATTTGTTTTTCTGAGGCTCATTTCTTTCACTTCTCATGGGGATCGCCACATCCACCCTCTGTTTTCCTGCAAAACCCATGACTTCATTCTTTTTTAAGGCTGAATAGTGCTTCACTATCTACACGGACCACACTCTCTTTACCCACTTATCGATACGCTGATGGGCTCGCAGGCTGATTTCATGACTGTCGACTGTCGTGAATGCTGCTATAATACATGTGACCGCACAGCTATCTCCTGACCCTTGGTTCTTAACCGAAGGTGAAAGTGAGGAATGGCTTGGCATGCACACGCCTGCCACCCTCCTCCTTTCCCCCTTCCCTGGATTCTTCCAGTCAACAAACAGCTGACTCCCCAGCCATTCACCACTAAGTCTAAATTACATTCTCCATGCCCCAAAGCCATTTGCTTTTGAGAAGATTTTTTAACCGGAACTCCGAAGCCTCGGGCATGGTCCCGGGGAGGCGTCCCTCCTCTCCCGAATCACACCCCATCTCCTTGGGATTGTGGCAGATGTGTCTTTCCTGTCCCGTGGGAGGACCGCGTCTCTCTCCACTGCTTATGTTACAGAGTCAACATTCAATGAATAATGAATTATGGTAATAATAACCAGAGAGAATTTATGCCCCGGCATTGGCTGAGTCCAAAACAGAGCGAGAAGTCGCTGTAAATTACACCCTGGGACTCGCGAGTGAGTAACGCAGGCACCCTCCCCAGAGACCTCCACACCAGCTCGTTTAAATTAATAAATCCCACTTTCCTCACTGCCCGAGTAACAGGCTTATTTATGTGTCTAAGGATCGGCCGGAATCGCCAAGCGAGGGAGCACAATTAGCCAACCTGTCTTCCACAGAGATTTCCCAGGCGCCGCGAAGCCCGTGGACTCTGATTTTGGCTGAATGTAGGAAAAGAAAAATTGAATTCCACCTGACAAATTGATTGCTTCGAAATCTACAGGCTGCCAAATACCCAAATTGGCTTCATTTTTCCCTCTTCACTTCCCACTCTTGCCTTTTCTGGGTCCAGGCCTAACACCCTGACGCAAGCTGGTCTTTGTAGAAAAATTACTGGCAGTTTAAGAGTAGAAAGGGCAGAGTTCCTCCGATGGGGCCTGTCTGGGGATCTTTTGTGCTCTGGCTGACATTTTTAGTGTGTGTGTGTGTGTGTGTGTGTGTGTGTGTGTGTGTGTGTGTGTGGCGGCTGATGACAATCTCAGGTATCAGTCCTCAGGAACTGTTCACCTTATTTTATTTTTACTATTTTTAATTATGTGTATGTGTCTGGGGGATGGGTATATGCGTTTGAGTCCGGTGCCCACGGAGGTTTCAGATCCCCTGGAACTGGAGGTACAGGAATCTGTAAGCCCCCCAACATGGGTGCTGGGGACTGAGCCCAGGTTCTCGGCAGAAGCAGTATGTGCCCTTAACCACAGAGCCATCTCTCCAGCCTCCACCTTGGTTTTATTGAGGCAGCCTTTCATTGGTCATGAGCTAGTCAATTCAGCTAGACTGGCGGGCCGGTGAGTCCCAGGTACCCCTGTGTCTGCTTCCTCGGAGCTGGGGTTGCAGGCACACACTATCATGCCGGGCAAGCACTCCGGAGGCTGAACCATCTTTCCACCTCTTGGCATTTTAAATATGCAGCAAACTACAAGGCCTAGACCTGAACCCCTCTGTCTTAGAGTGGTCACTGTGAGGATCCAGGGAGAGAACAATACAGGGTGTTAGTCTCTGTGCCCTGTGTTTCCACGCAATGGCTCCTCAGCAATCTGCCTCTTCAGAGGTGGAGGTGGGAGAGACATTTAAACTCTCATCTTTCCGAACTCATCCTGTGATGTTCCCTGGTCTGCTTGTCATGTCTACCCCAGCTCATCTGGTTTCAGTATGTCTTTGAGCCCTTCCTCCCCACGTAGTGATGCAGACCTCACAACGCCCTCATGTCAGCAGCCCCAAGCTCTCAGGTCCCCAGGCCACCTCAACTCCTGACTACAAAGCTGGGGCTTCCTAAGACCCTCGTTCAAAGAAGAGACCATGGGGCAATGTGTGTGCAGCTCTGTGGAAGGTGCCTGTGTGTCCTTGGAATGTGTCACCCTCTTGGATCACATTGCCTATCATCAGCCATGACAGGCTGTGGAAACCTCAGCGTCTGGGGTTTTATTGGAATTCTAATATGACTAATGGAATAATGACTAATATGACTAATAACTAATGGAAGCCCCAACCATGTGGTTGCTCCCCATCACATATAGGGGGTGTCAAGCTGACGAAGCGCCCTGGCACACAGAAATCACTCAGTCAGGGTCTACAGAGAGAATGAATGACCCTTGTGGGGTGAGGCTTCTCCATCCAATCTCGGAAACAGCGGCCCCAGGGTGCTCTCCTACATAGGCTCTATCTCTGGGCTGGATATTGGTCACTTATAGCCAGGGCAGGATTTCTCTTCCTGTCTTCCAGCGTGAGAGCCCCAGGCTGAGTAATGAACCCACAGGACACGGAAGGCAGCCTTGTGCTTGTCTGCCTTGCATGGAGGAGGAATTCTGAGAAATGGAGCCTATGTCAGGGAGATGGCTATGGCTGAGGACCTGAGTTAAAATCCATAGACCCCACGCTGGCATGTGTGCCCCAATCCCATTGCTGGCTGCCAGTCTCAGTCCAGGTTCAGAGAGAGACCCTGTCTCAAAGAAGAGTGTCCACAAAGGTGTGGCTATGATTCAACGGGGACTCAGAGGGCCAGCCACAGGGATGTGATCTCACGCCTCTCTCAGGGCTTCTCAGCTGGGTACTGACACTGTGAACTGGGTAATTCTTTGGTTTTTTTTGTTGTTGTTGATAATGGTGGATGTGCTCTCTCTTTCTCCCTGTCAGCCCTGTGTTTGTGGTGTGTGTGTGTGTGTGCGCGCGCGCGCACGCGTGCACGCACATGTTTTGTATGGATGTGGGCCGGTGTATGACATTGATGTTGGGATGTCTTCCTCAACGGCATCTAATTTTTGGAGATACAGTCTTTCACCGTGCCTAGAGTTTACCATCTAGGCTAGGCTGGCTGGCCAGCATATTCTCAGAATCTACCTATCTCCACCTTCTCCCAGACATGTGTGCTGTAGCATCCAGCTTTTTACATGAGTTCTGGCCACTGGATTCAGCTTCTCGTGCCTACATGGCAGACATTTACTGACTGAGCTACCTCCCCAGACCCCACTACTCTGTTTTTGTTTTGTTTTGAGATGGGTTCTTACTATATAGCCCTGGCTGTGCAGCCCAACCTGGCCCCAAAGTTCCAGCCTCCTCTGCCTCCTGAGTGCTGGGATTGTAGGCATGCACCACCACGTCAGGTCTTGACAGAGAACTTGTAAGGATAAGAACTGTTCTGGTAACCACAGATGCTTAGCAACATTCTAGCAGAACTGCCACTTCTGGAGTCGATAGGAAGAAAATTAGGGCTGGGTGTGGTGGAGCATGCCTTTAATTCCAGCATATAAGAGGCAGGGCCAGGGCCATGTCTGTGAATTCAAGGCCAGCCTGGTCTGCATAGTAAGACCTTGCTCAACAAACCATCACCACCACCACCACCAAACACCAACCACCAAACACCATCACCACAACCACCATCACCACCACCACCATCACCATCACCACAACCACCATCACCACCACCACCACCAAACACTACCACCACCACCAAACACCATCACTATCACCACAACCACCACTACCACCACAACCAACAACAACAACCAACAACCCAAACACCATCATTATCACCACCACCACCAAACACCACCACCACCACCAAACACCACCACCACCACCACCATCAAACACTACCACCAAACACCACCACCAAACACCACCACCACCACCAAACACCATCACCACCACCACCACCACCACCAACAACAACAACAACAAAAAGCAGATCATGATCGAGGTGTCTGTCTGATATTAGCCTCTGGCTTACACACACACACACACACACACACACACACACACACACACACACACACACCACAGTGCAATGGAGTCAAATGAGTTTAAGATGCTGTTTACGAAGTAGAAATTGACATTCTCTTCAGCCCAGGCTGCAGAGGCCCCAGGCAGGGCAGGAGGGAAGGGATTTCAGGAAGGTCTCCACAGTCGGCATTCACCTTCCTTCTCTCCTCTCCCCTGGGGAGCAGAGACCCAGCTTGGATCTCTGTCCTTCCTGGAGTCTGGTGACCCTGAGGTCCTAAAAGATAGTCCTCATGACCCCCCTCCAGCTCCTCACCTCTCTCTTCCCTTCCTCTTAGGTAAATGAGAGGAAAACTGAATGGAGCCTCATGCTATCTATGGCAGTTCTCGCCCAGATGTCTTCTTTGAGAAGCTCATGTTTTCAATTACCTCCTAACACACCTCCAGGGAGCCCAGCCAAGCGTGAGGATTAGTAGAATAATGAGTTTAAATTATTGAGGGTTTCCCCCCAACTCTGTCTTTATTCTGTGGCAATATTGAATCTAATCCAGGTCCAGATGTACTGGGCGATACATGACAGGTTATGGCTAATAAGCATCTCACTTTCAAATTAATATGCAAATTCCCCTGGAGCTGAGGAGTGAGAGATGGGGCTGGGGACAGCAGGGAAGAGAGCTGTGCATGGAAAGCAGGCAAAGGGAACAGGCATCCAATTCCCATTCCCTTTCCCCTGGAGTTTGATTGGAATGTTCCTGCGAGAGACAGGGAGGAGCTGGAGACTGGGGAAAAGGGCTCTTGGATGATCAGAGGCCCCTAGTGGGCGAATGTCTCCCTCTGCAGGGATACTGCAGGATCTTCCTGCTGGAAGAGAAGCCGCTCCCACCTTGGCTCCACAGCATGCTGAGAGCAAGGCTTTGGCTGCAAAGCAGGAAGCTGGCAAGACACAGGTGCCCGCCGCCGCGGAGAGGCAAGACGGCTGTCTCCGTGGAAGTGGAGGGGAGCGGAGTCTCCACCCACAACATTTCCTGTTTGTTGTAGATGTGTGCGCGTGTGTGCTCAGGTGCACTTGTGGAGGCTGGGGTTCGTACACGTGTTTACATGTATGAATGCAGATGGACAGAACCTTGTGTGAACTTCCTCAGGTCCTGTCCACCTTGCTCTTCATTTGTTTTGGGAGAGGGTCTCTCACTGGGACTTGAAACTTGCCGAGTAGGATCTGACTCTGTCTCCTCTGTGTGTGTTGTGTTCGTGTGTGTGTGTGTGTGTGTGTGTGTGTGTGTGTGTGTGCATGTGCACGCGCACATGTGTCTGAGAACAGCTTGCACTGCTCTGACACAGCATAGGTACCAGGGATTCAAACTCAGGTCCTCAGGCTTGGTAGCAAATGACATTTACCTCCTGAGCCACTGTGAAACCATAAAGATTTTGTTTGTTTGTTTGTTTTGTTTTGTTTTGACACAAGGTCTCATGTTGTCTAGGTTGGCCTTGAACTCCCTATGTAATGGAAGATGTCCTTAAATTCTTGATCCTTCTACCTTAATCTATGAGTGCTAAGTGTCCTTGGGGACACTTCTCTGAGTCATGTCCTCTGGGGACACTTCCCTGAGTCATGTCCTCAGTCCCACTTCAGCCCCAAGACAGGGTTTCTCTGCGTAGCCTTGGTTGGCCTGGAATTGGCTCTGTAGACCAGGTTGCCCTTGAACTCAGAAATCTACTGCCTCTGCCTCCTAAGTGCTGAGACTAAAGGCATGTGCCACCATACCTGGCTTATCTTTTTAATTTGACACTCCAGTCCTCTATGAAGTAGGATTCTCCTACAGTCTATGGCCCAGGATTTGATCTGAGAATGCTCTTTGCCAATAACTGTTGGGTGGACAGTTGAATGTATCAGTGAATGACAGGTGTGAATATGGGGTTCAGAGTGAGCACATTTTACATGCTAGCCTTTGCATCATGTAATTCAGGTTGGCCTCATCAGGAAGTCCACATGACTAATGGGGAAACTGAGTCAGTCTCAGGCTGGTGATATCACAGAGATTTCACGGGGAGCTGGGTCTTGGGCTCCTCCATCTGTCTGGTACTTGCTCTTTCTTTCAGCCCTGTATATCTGCTTTCATCGAGGAGCCCGGATGAAGAAACTCATGATTGAGTGGTCCTCCTGGAGGACTAGGCACAGGGTAAGAGGGGAAGCTTTCAACAGATGGTCCCAAGCTAGTGAGGAAGGCATCCATGAGTCTCTGGCTGGGGGATGGGCCCGTGTGCATGCCTTATGGGTCAAACTGATACCTGCCATGGTTCGTTAGGCAGGGCTGGCTCAACAGGAGCCCTGCTCTGTAATCACTTAATCTTTACATTGGTTTCTTTAATGCTATTTACCCTCCTGTCCTTTTCTTTCTCAGAGCTGAAGTCACGGCTGTCATTATAGCTGTGCCTCTCTCCTGACCGTGGAAGGAGGAGGTCTGGCAGAGGATGGGAGAGATTGCAAAGGCAGGTGGTGGGGACTGGTGTAGCAGGAATCTTAGAGAGTCTTATTAATAAAATCAAACCCGAGGCCAGTTATTGGGGTGAATGCTGGTAGATCAGAGAGACAGAACAAGCCACAGCTACCTCACCTCGCCGGATCCTCAGCTGGTCTTGTCTCCCCAGACTGGAGGCCTCTGAGTCTTCATCCAGAATGGGTCTCAGCTGAATTGCTGCTCAAAAGCCTGAATGCTTAACCAGCCAAATGCTTCTAGTTTCTTGTCTCCACGCCTTATATATCTTTCTGTTTTTGCAATTATTCCATGGGGTTAAAGGCTGGCTTTCTGGGATTAAAGCGGTGAGTCACCATGCTTGGCTGTATCCTTGAACAGATGGATTTCTGCCTCTGGAATGCTAGGATTAAAGGCATGTGCTACCACTGCCTATCCTCTATGTTTAATATTGTGGTTGTTCTGTCTCCGACCCCAGATAAGTTTATTAGCATGCACAATATTTTGGGGAACACAATACCACAGACTGGAGGGGCTCTTTCTTACCTGTGCAGTCCAATGCTGTAGCAGCAGAGTGTGTGACTGCTTCCATCCACACTCACAGTTATTAGAATGAATGCAATTAGAACTTGGGGTCTGGGTGCTGGAGAGATGATGCAGTCAGAAAACGCTTGCCATGTAAGCACATGGACTGAATTTGGATCTTCAGCAGCCATGGAAAAGCAAGTAATCAAGAGCCAAGAAAGCAAAGATGGGAAGATTCCCGGGATACTCTAGTCAACCATTCTAGCCAACTGGTAGCTACAGATGCAGTGAGAGACCCTGTCTCAACATACAAGGTGGCGGGCAATTGAGGAGGAGAGCAGATGCCCTCTGGTCCCCAGCTCATGGACACACATGTACACATGTACATGTGCAACTTCAGGTTGTCAGTCACAATGGCTTTCATGCAGGTGGCATCCTTTCTCTCTGTGGCTTTAGTGAAATGAGGCGGTTCTAGCCTCACTAAATTCTGTTGGCTAGCACCCTTTCTGGGGTTTGGTTTCTGGTTCAGTCCTGGCCCTCAGTCTCCCAGGTCTACCTGTAGCACTCGCCAATAGATGGAAGCCCCTCTTCCACTAACCTCCCACCCTCTGTATAGTCTAGCACCTCTTGAGATCACATGCAGCTGGGGCAGGCTTGTGGACAGCTGTTAGGGACATGAGGGAGTAAGTTGGTGACATCTCAGATGAGTCTGATGATGCTTTCCATCCCCTTCTGTGAGGAGATGTTAACAGGCCCCACCATGCGAGGGTCTAATGCAGATCCACAGCTTCTCTGATTTCAAGATGGCAACTGCCACATGAGGCAAGGAGGCCAGAATCCCACATCTGGGCAAACTACTTCCTAACATGTCTACCGTTTCTAATAGTGCCACCAACTGGGGGCCAAGCCTTCTATCCACGAGTCTCTGTGGGGAGGCCAGTCCAGATCCAAGCTGTAATGAGAACCAATGGGATACACCATCCCCTGGACACAGGCTCATGGAAAGCCCCATAGAGGCAGAAGTCTGACTGCTGACATATTCTGAGTCTGTGGGCCATGGGCACCTCTCGTGCCTTCTCTGGACCTCATTTCTCCCACCTGGAAAATGCAGCAGTTCAGGGACATGCCTTCAGTGGTACGTTCTAACTCCACCCTTCCTCGTGGGCCACAGCAACATCTATCTTGGGGATGTTTGTTCAGGTCACGAGCTCCCTGAGGCTGAATCCCTCCCTTTGTTGAAGTTTCAGGGACATGAGTTTTCGTTCCTGTCATCCCCCATGATTAGTATTGACTAAGTGCCCACAGAAACTTTGCCGAGAGCCGGCTCTGCCCTCTGTCAGGTCCTGTCAGCAAGAGGAGAGGCCAGTGTAGTAGAGCCAAGATTAATCGTCCTTGTCCTTTCCCAGCCTGTCCGGGTCGGTGCGCGGTGCATGTGAGCTGAATGCAGGTAGGAGGCGCCTAGAAAGGACTACTAACTAGGTAGTCAGAGCTGTGGCGGGGGTCCCACGGAATAGCAGAAAAGAAAACCCTAAAGGAAAAAAGTGAGATTTACAGTTAGAGAGAAGTAAGTTTGAATCCTGACCATGCTGCTTCTAAACGTGATCTTTTTGAACAAATGGATCAAGAACTCAGTCCCGTCATGTGATCAGTGAAGAACCAGCATGTGAAATTGGTTTTAGGATTAGTATTTCGCAGAGTCTAGCGACTGTGAACTTGGGAGTGGAGACTGCAATAGTCAGAGTTCTCCCAGTTTAAGTCACAAAAACAAAGACGGAATTTTGAAAAATCACAAACAAAACAAAGCCAAAGGAGGTGCTAAACAGCGGTGTACAGGAGCAGGTGGGGGGAGGCGGGACGGGGGGAGGGGCGGAGGCGGGAGCCGGATCAGAAGCACTCCCGGCAATGGAGCAGGAGGAGCAGACTGTCTTCAAGAAGTCACTCTCAGAAATTCTTCCGCTCCAGAGGCTGGGGAGATGGCTCGGTCAGCAAAGTGCTTGCTATGCACGCACGAGAACCTGAGTTCAATCCCCCAGACCCCACACGATAAAAAGATGACGCACATTCGTAATTCCAGCCCCGGGGTCCAGAAACGGAAGGATCCCTGGTGCTCATTGGCCGGCCACCCTAGCCAAATAGGTAAGCTCCAGGGAAAGTGAGAGGCAGTGACTCAGTAAAGACTACAAGGTTGACAGCAGTAAGGGGAAGAAATCAGTGGGTGACTTCTGGACTCCACATGCAGGAGAGAGAGAGAGAGAGAGAGAGAGAGAGAGAGAGAGAGAGAGAGAGAGAGAGAGAGAGAGAGAGAGAGAGAGAGGAAGGGGGAGGGGAAGGAAAGGGAGGAAAGGAGGGAGGAAGGAGAGGGAGAAGGGAGGAAGTGAGGAAGGAGAAGGGAAGAAGGAAGGAAGGAGAGGGAGGAGGGGAGGAAGGAGAAGAAGGAAGGAAGGAGAAGAAGGGAGAAAGGAAGGAAGGAGAGGGAGGAAGAAGGGGAAGGGAGGAAGGAAGGGAGGGAGGAAGGGGGAGGGGAAGGGAGGAAGGAAGTCAGCTCCGAAGAATCCTAGAGCCAGACACGGTTCCAGGATCCCTGCCCCCTCCTGGGCATCAGAACCTTCACCAGCAACCAAGGAGTAAAACTGCCACCTCTGTCCCTGGGCACTCCAAAGATGTTCTTAATGATGGCCAATGGCCAAGTCTAGTCTCAGCCTTTACTTGTGAAAGGACCCTGAACCCCAGAGGTGTGGACAGTGAGATTTCCGGCTGCTGTGGTGACACTTGGACTGGTAGAGCAACTTCCTCCTCCCAGCATGCATAACTTTAACAAGCTAGTAGATGATTAATGGGGTTCACCTCATTTGTCACCAGCAATGATGGTCCCGGGTTAGATGCATACTTGAGAAAAAATGTAATCCGTACTTAGTGTTCATTGATTGCTGGGAGCCTCCTTTATGCACACTGTACATCAAAATACATGGTTTGCATCTCAGATGTTCCCCGTTTTGTTAGAATACCAGGAAAGAGGAGTCCAACTGACACAATTCCAGCTTCTTCCGCAAAGCACCACCCTACACCTACATCAACTGCCTTCGACAGCAGCCCCAGTGGTCCAGTGCCCTCTCCTGGCCCATGTGGGCAACTGCACCCATGTTCACACACCCACACATGGACGTATAATCACCCATAATTTACAAATAAAAATAATAATTAAAAAGAACTGGAAGGCTTCCAGAAGAAGATGTTTACTTCAGCATGTATCAAGAAGGGAGACTTGGGAGAACCATGCGAGTACCTCAGTGGCTTCTGAAGAACAGGACCCTTGCTGTAAGATCACTATACAAGCTGTCACACATCACAACTGTGACAGTTTTTGGTGTGTCATGATCATAGGTGTGCAAGAGCACTTAGCTGTAGATGTAACCAACCTTCTTATTAAATAAGAAACACAGAACCAATGCAAAGAAGAAAGCCAAGAGGTCAGAGCTAAGAGCTAAAACCTTACCCTTCCTCCTGCAGTGGTCCTACCTCTCCGAACTCACTACCCCTGTGTTAATGTCTTTATATAGTGTTCCTGTTCTGCCTTCTCATTGGTTGTAAACCCAACCACATGACCGCCTCGTCACGGCCTGTCTGTATAGGCCTCCAGGTTTTCCTTGCTTGGTATTGAGATTAAAGGCATGTGTGTCCAATAATGGCTGTATCCCTGAACACACAGAGACTTACCCAGCTCTGCATACCAAGTGCTGGGATTACAAGTATACGCCACCACTGCCCTGCTTTCCTATGGCTTACTAATAGCTCTGACCCCCGGGCAACTTTATTTATTAACATACAAATAACATTTTAATACAAATAAAATATCACCATACTTAGCCATGAGGTGTCAAGCCTGGAATTATGGGAAAAAGTCTTGTCACTCAATATCTGAAGCCAAAATCTATGCCCAAGAGACTCAGCTCAATTCAGCTTCTCACAGCCTTTGGTACGGCCTTACCATGTAGAGCTGATGCCACTCAGGCTAGGGATGCATACATAGGTGTTAAAAAGCTAACGTAAAATAATTTAAAGCAGATGAATACCAAAATGTATGATAGGTATGAGTAAAACACAGACAACTGAGTCATTATTGTCAAGAACAGAAATAGATAGTGTTGGCTTCAGAGACTGGGATGTGTAGCTGGAAGTTTTCCTGTGTCCCACCCAGTCCTGCAGCCACTCGGATTACTTATAAACTGTACAGTCTATGGCAGGCCTCTTGCTAGCTAGCTCTTATATCTTAAATTAACCTATTTCTATTAATCTATGTTTTGCCACATGTTCTGTGGCTTTACTGGTCTGTTGGCATGTTGTTTTTCCTTTGGTGGCAGCTGGCATCTCCCCCTCTGCCTTTCTTCTATCTATCTGCCTGGATTTCCTGCCTATCTCTAAGCTGCCTTGCCATAGGCCAAACAGCTTTATTTATCAACCAATCAGAGCAATACATATTCACAGCATACAGAAAGACATCCCACAGCACTTACCCTTTTCTTTCTAATCAAAAAGAAAGGTTTTTAACTTTAACAGTAAAATTACATACAATAGAACAGTTATCAAGCAGGAATTACAATTACAACATCTAGTCCATTTGTATTTGGCAAAATTAAAGAAAACAATGTATCTATCGTATATTTATGAGTCTAAAGTTTCATATCTAATTTATCTTTTATCATAACCAAGGAAAATTATAATTATAACTATCTAGTCTTCAACTACACCAAAGACCTCAGAAGGATATAATATTATCTAAGTAAACAGGAAATGCATTGTGAGCAACTTCCAGAATTTTGGAAATGACAGAGACAGCTACCTGCCTGGACAGTCATCCAAAGTTCCCCTGTAATGTTGGAGCCCAGGTAAGGTCCTGTGGATGGAACAGAGGAGCCCAGGTAGGGTCCTGTGTTGTATAAAATGGACATGAAGTACTCATAGGAAGGTGACCACTGAACTTTGCAAGACAAGATGGTTCTTCAGGTTCCTGCCTCACAGAAGAGACTGCCAGATATTCTACAGGACACAGAGAGCAGCAACTGAGAGACTCTAGGACGATAGGCTAAAGATGGATGCCCCAACATTGCAGAGGAACTTTGGGTAACTGTCCAAGCAGCCAGCTGTCTCTGTCATGCTTTAGTTTTGGAAGTTACTTACAATGCTCTTCCTGTTTACTTAGGTAATATTATATCCTTCTAGTGTCTTTGATGTAGTTGAAGACTAGATAGTTATAATTAAGTTTTCCTTAGTCCTGATAAAAGGTAAATTAGATATGAAACTTTAGACTCACAAATATAGGATAGATACAATATTTTCTTTAATTTTACAAAATACAAATAGACTAGATATTGTAAATGTAATTCTTGCTTGATTACTGTTCTATATGTAATTTTACTATGTTAAAGTTAAAACCTTTCTTTCTGATTAGAAAGAAAAGGGGAAGTACTGTGTGCTGTGAATGTGTGTTGCTCTGATTTGGTTGATAAATAAAATGCTAATTGGCCAGTAGCCAGGCAGGAAGTATAGGCAGGATAAGCAGACAAGGAGAATTCTGGGAAGAGGAAGGCCAAGTCAGGAGACGCCAGCCCACTGTCCAGGGAGCAGCATGTAATGGCACACAGGAAAAGCCACGGAAAATGTGGCACCATATAGATTAACAGAAATGGGCCGAGTTTAAGCGTAAGAGCAGTTATAATTAATATAAGTCTCCATGTATTTACTTGGGGAAAATGAATGGGAGAGATTTGTCCCGACCGCTGGCTGCCCAGGACACAAGAAAACTTCCAACTACAGGGGTGACATAAGCAGAAGTGTGCTTCATTAGGCCAGGCACTAGAGCGGGTTGGTGGCTGACTGACCAGCCCTCAAAGATTACCATTGGACTGGTTGCAGAAGCATGTTCAGTGAGGCACTTTATCATTGGTGGATCAGACCAATATGTTGTCACTGATGGAGCAAGTTTCAAACCGGCTCTGCAGGAGAATCCACTTTCATCTAGAAGTGCAGGGGCTTCACTCTTAGTTATTGGATGGTTCAGATGGTTTGTGTTTCCGTATGGAAAAGGGCAACCAATGCCTGTCCTGATGGACCCAAGCAAGTGTGAGGTAAGATGTACTGTTGTGAACTTTCAGAACTCTATGGACAAGGAGGAAAATAGAAAGTGTCAGGCCTATCGAGTCCTCAACAGCAACGGGAAGCTGTAAAGCAGCCATCAAAAACTTTTGAACTAAAATTATTGTCAGAGTAGACTACTATACCCAGCCCACCTATCATCTATGGTAGGGGACAAATATGCCATCTTTAGGTTTGCAGTATTAATTTTATTTTCCTTGAATTGCTCAGTAATGTACTAGAGGAAATAGCCCACCAAAGTAAGAGGATAGACCAGAAAGAGGAAATGATACAAACAAGAGGAAACTGGAGCTGAGACTCCCAGGACTCATATACTTTGCTCACCTGTAATCCTAGTAGCAGGGAGGTAGAGACAAACATGGAGCAAGCCCTGGGTTCAGCTGAATCTGCCTCAGTGCATAGGGTAGAAAGTGAGTGAGGAAGACTCCTGATGTCAACCTTGAACCTCCACATGCATGTGCACACATGAGCATACATACACACGTAGATGAATACCATGCACACATGAGCATGCATACACACATAGATGAATACCATGCACCCATGAGCATGCATACACACATAGATGAATACCATGCACCCATGAGCATGCATACACACATAGATGAGTACCATACACCCATGAAAACAAACTAAAATGGTAGTTATTACCTCTAGGGGTGAGGTATACATACCCCTAGGGACTTGTCCTTCAGCATCTTTAGGGCACTGGTTCCAGGACTTTAAAATCAACAGATGCTCACATTCCTTTTTATACATGGTACAGAATTTGCAGAGAACTCACATCTATTCTCCATAACTTTAAAATCATCTCTGGATTTAGTACAGTAACCAGCACAATATAAAAGCTATCAAATGCTGTGTGGTTTGGCTGGAGATATGGAGCAGAGGAACTGGGTTTGATTCCCAGCAACCCCATGGTGCCTCACAGCCATCTGTAGCTCCAGTGGCAGGGGATCCAATGCCCTCTTCTGGCATCCATGGGCACTGCACATACTTACTACAAAGCTACACATGCAGGCAAAACACATAAAGGGAAACATTTACAAAGAAAATAGTCCACGCATTTTCAGTACACACACACGTTTTTTCCAATACTTTTCATCTGCCTTTGTTCACTCCACAGAGGAAAACCCACAGGTATGAGGCAGCTATCTCAGTGTTTCATGATACCAGATAGACTCATGATGATCTTGTGTAAACGATCAGTGTGTTTCATTCTCGTCTGTGGGGAGGATTCATTTCCCAACTTAAAGAATTCCTATCGTGTGTGTGTAAGCCCACAGTGAGGTTTGCCATGTGCTCCCCTGAAGCTGAAATATTTTTAAGACCAAAAATAGCTCAGGGAAAATTCCACACGTGAAGATGGACAGTCCTTCTGTTATCTCCCTCAGCAGCAGATGAGAGTGTTTATTAAAATAGAAGATTGATATATGAGTATTCTGAAGCCTAAGCATGTGGCACCCTTCTGGATTTTGTTGATTATCTCCCCCATTTATTAGTACTTGAACTAGTGTCCATTTGCCTATTTACACATACACGTCTCTCCTCTCCTCCTCCTTCCTCCCTCCTGTTCTTCCTTCCCTTCTTCTTTCTTTTCCTCCTCTCTTTCCCCTTCTTCCTTCCTCCTCCTCCCTCCTTCCCCTTCCCCCTCCTCCCTTCTTCTTCCCCCTCCTCCCTCCTTCTCCCTCCTCCCTCCTTCCCCCTCCTCCCTCCTTCCCCCTCCTCCCTCCTTCCCCCTCCTTCTCTTTCCCCCTCCTCCCTTCTTCTTCTTCCCCCTCCTCCATCCTTCCCCCTCCTCCCTCCTTCCCCCTCCTCCATCCTTCCCCCTCCTCCCTCCTTCTCTTTCCCCCTCCTCTCTTCTTCTTCCCCCTCCTTCCCCTTCCCCCTCCGCCCTCCCTATCCTTCCCCCTCCTCCTCCTTTCATCTTCTCTCTCCACCTCCTCTTACTTTCTCTCCCATTTTCTCACCTTAAACTAAAAGTTTAGTCAATAATTGAGTGTCTCACACACAATAAGCCATGCCATTTACTTTTATAAATCAATGAGATAAATATTAGTTTTGCCCATTTCACACAGGAAATTGGATTCAGTGGGCATGCATGTCTTTAACCTATATCTAATTCATAGACGATGGAGTATTCCACTACCAACATGAAGTGACCCTGCTCTTCACATGACAGGAACATCACCTGCTCCCCAACACAAAGGAGCATGTTTCCTTTCATCCAACTCCAGGTTAGGTTCGCTTTTCTTCACAGGTGAGCCCCATTTCCCCTTTACTATTTTACAACTTTCATGCTGAAAAGCAAATTATTACAAATACAACTTATCTTAGATGGCAGGAGGCTGCAGAGGAAAAAATGGGTGAATATAGGAGAGACGGCTCAGTGCTTAAGGGCAGTTGCTGTTCTTCCAGAGGACCTAAGTTCAGCTCTTAGCACCCAAGTCAAGTGGCTTGTACTTCCTGTAACTCTTGCTCCCTCTTCTGGCCTCCATGGGCATTGCACTTGTGTGCATATACCCACCTATACTTATACATGCAGACACTTAGTGAGCAATAATAAAAATAAATGTAAAAATATATATTCACATCAAAATACAAAAGGAGTACTCATCATTACGCAGCATCTGGTTTGTGTCTGTTGCTGCAGTTTCTAACACATCTCTTGTCTCTACTCAGGTCATATCCCTTTGCCCTCAACAAGCATCTCCACTTCTCATGGTCCAAACCATCCAGATCCTCAGTCACTTACTGTTTTTGATGTTCCACATATGTAGTCATGTGATGTGGGAGGCTTGGGATGTCCCCCTGGAGACTGTCTGAGTTCCACATAACTCCCATCCCCACTTGGGTCCTCAGTGGCCCCTCTTCATCAAGGTTCAGCACCTCAGCTAACCCCATTCTTTGTTTGTTGACCCACAAGCATGAGGAGGTCAGGGAGCGGCCAGGTGACAGCTTGACTTCCATTTTCTTTTTTATTTTTCAAGTCTTCTGAGTGTGTGTGTGTGTGTGTGTGTGTGTGTGTGTGTGTGTGTTCATTAAGTGGAAACATCTTTTGGGTGTTTTCACTTTCCATTGTGTATTTATTTGTGTGTGTGTGTGTGTGTGTGTTGGGGGGTACCAGAAGAGGCAAGAGAGGGTGTCAGGTGCCCCGCAGTTAGAATTATAGGCTGATGTAAGCCACCCCTGTGGGCCCTGGGAGTTAGGACCTCTGGAAGATCAGAAGGCACTCACAACCACTGAGCCAGATCTCCAGTGCCCTGCCTTGTTTTGAGACAGGGTTTCTCTCTTGTTTCTGATACTTTGCCTTGTAGGCTACCTGGCCTACAAGCTTATATGGGTTCTCCTGTGTCTGCCTCCCCACCCTGTGAGTGCTAGGGTTATAGACGCACACAACTACATCCAACATTTTACGCAGGTCCCATGGAGCTGAACTCAGGTCATCAGGATTACATATCAAGTGCTTTTACCCACTGAGCCAACTTCCAAGCCCCCGGTTTCTAACTTCACAGAATCGTCATCATGTCCTGTGGCAGCTGCACTGGGGCAATTAATACCTAAGACATGGAGACGGAGGCAAAATTTAGCTCATGCCATTCTAAGGATAACAATGGGGGACTATGCTATTTCTCCTCCATGTCTGTATCCATAAATGAATAAGTCTCTGAATCCGAAAATGAGTGAACGTGTGTCTACTATTGACTTAAATCATAAACCTAGAGGGGCTGCCTTGCCCTCTAGTAGAGGCTAGGGTAAAACTTGGCAGTAACTGGATCTTCAAATGACTCTCCTCCATGATTTCCCCAGCACCTCCCCCCAATCAGGAGCCAATGGAAGGGAGAGGAGGGATTACAGTGTGCACTCCTAGGGTTATGACAGGGTGCTTCTTCTACTGACCTCCCTCTACCCAGCCAGTTCTGTTTATACCAATAATGATTCGAGATATACCTACAGGGGCTAGAGAGATGGTTCACTGGTTAAGAACACTTACAGCTCTTCCAGAGGACTCAGTTTCTAAATCTTTCTTTAAAAAGAAAAAGAGACACCCACAGATCAGGAGGGACTCACTGTGCTCACGGTGATCACTCCACCTCCAGGCACAGCTGCTCTGACATGTGAGCCACAGTGATAATGTGGCTCTTTGGGAATCAATGCTAGTTTAGAGATAGCATTCATGAGCCCCGGGAAAGTCTGGGGGCTTCCCTATCAATTACATGGCCCCACTGGTAAGTGCTCATCAATCACTGTAACAAGTGGAAGGAGGGATTCCAGCACACTTCTGTGGTTACAGTAGCGTCCTTCCTCAATGGCCTGGAGAGAGGGATTGTGCAATGAAACCAGTAATACTGATGGTCCAATGCTGCCCACACCAGAAAGGAAGCCAGTGGATTTGAAAGATGGAAAAAGATCTATGAGCAACAACATGGTTGGGCTCTCCCATACAGGGAAGGGAATTCTGGGAAATGTAGTCCCACTTAGTTCCATCCATTCATTATGAACCTACCACAGTATTCCCCTAGCCAGAAATGCATGTGGAGAGAGAGAAAGAAGGAGGAGGAGAAGGCAAGGAGAGGCAGCCATCCCATGCTCTGGCATTCAGGGAACATTTATGCCTGCCTCAAAGAGTCCTTTAAGAGAAGCCAGCTATCCACACTAGGACCGTGCATAAAATTACACAGGACAAGTCTTAACCAGCTGCTTCAGCTGGGTTTTTACTTTCTTTTTCTTTATTGTATACGTGTGTGTGTGTGTGTGTGTGTGTGTGTGTGTGTGTGTGTGTGTGCACGGTGTATATGCATGTATTTTTGTGTGTGTGGAGAAGCTAGAGATAAGTCCCGCATCTTCCTCAATTGCTCTCTACCTTATTTTCGATTCTCAGTCTTTCAGTGAACCTGGGGCTTGCTGACTCAGGCTGGCTGGGATCCTTCTGCCTCTGGCTCACCAGTGCTGGGACACAGACACACACAGACACCACACACACAGACACCACACACACACACACACACACACACACACACACACACACACACACTCACACACACTCATATGCCTGGCTCTTTACACTAAGATCCTCATGCTTGTGTGGCAGCCACTTTATCAGCTGAGCCGTCTTCCCCAGCCCTCAACTCTCTCTTCTGGTCATCATTGTCCCAGATCTTATCATGAGCTCTTGCTCATCAGATGGGTGGTGACTCTTGGCCCGCTCCTCTCCCCCTGGCCTTGCTCTCTTTGTGTTCTCGAGCTTTCCAGTGGAAACTAACAGAGGCCCAGTTGCTGTACCACCATGAGCGTCGCTCACATAGGTCTGCTGCTTTCTAACCCTCATCTGGAAGGGGACAGGAAGCAGGTAAATGAGTCACAAAATGAATATTGATAATAATGTTTTCATGGTAATTCAGCTGGCATGCATGGCTTTCGAATTTCTTTCTAGAAGATGCCAAGATGGTTCCTTGTGTAAAGTATGCAAATATGCATACTTAGTGTGCAGCTAAGAGCATCTGAGTTTGAGCCCTGGGGTGGTCTGAAAGAAAATGGCCCTCAAAGGGAGTGGCGCTATTAGGAGGTGTGGCTTTGTTGGAGTGGGTGTGTCATGGTGGAGGTGGGCTGTGAGGTCTTTTGCTTAAGCTTGCTCAGTGTCATTTTGCTTAAGCTTGCTCAGTGTCATGGTCTCTTTCCTGTTGCCTGCGAGATGTAGGACTCTCAGCTGCTCCAGCACCACGTCTGCCTTCACGCCGCCATGCTCCCCGTCATGACGGCAATGGACTGAACCTCTGAAACTGTAAGCGAGCACCTCAATGAAATGTTTTCTTTCTAAGAGTTGCAGTGGTCCTGGTGTCTCTCAGAGCAATAGAAACCTTGACTAAGACAACCCCCAGAGCCCATGTGAAGGCTGGGCATGGAAGCACACATCTGTAACTCCCTCATACCTGCGGTAAGATGAAGGACTAACAGAAGGACTCCCGGAAGTGTGTGGGCCTGCTAGCCTGCAGTGTAGAGGAAGCAAGCAGAGACCCAAGACAACGACAAACAGCTGAGGCTGTCCTCTGACGTCGCACACAAGTGTTGTGGCATAAACACACACACACACACACACACACACACACACGGACACACACAGACACAGACACACACACACACACACACACGGACACACACGGACACACACACACGGACACACACGGACACACACACACGGACACACACACACACACACACACACACACACACTTACTTCTTTCTATCGCTTCTGAACCTGTCTCAGGATTCAGGCAGCATCTAAGCTGTGCAGGCGCCCTGCCCTGGAAGAACCCCCCAGTGTGAGTTATGGGTAAGAAAACCTGTAGCAGTTGGAGACCTGATGGGAAAACAGCCCATCCCCACCTCCCTCAGACAGTTTGTTTGGCTTTGCTCATTAAATGAGGATAATTACACCTTCACTTGGTTTTTGTGTGCGTGTCTTTAATTGGCAGCGTGAATGCCTCTTCTCTGAGCTGATTTATCACCTCAATTTCCGTCAGCACTCTCTACTCCTCTCTTTTGATCTCTTATTTTGGGGAGTCGGGACGTCCATCTTATATATTTTATCAAGTCTTCATATATCTGGGCAGCAAATATTTCTGATTGTATTTATCTGCTATACTTTTCCTTATCTGTTGCCTTCTTTCTGATGTTTATTTTATTGCTTTTTACTGTGCAATAGTCCTTGGTTTTATGGATTTCTACGCATCCATCTTGTTTCTGATGATAGCCTCCATTTTTAATATTCATAAATTTATTTCCTCCCACGAACTGAGATAAATATTCTGTTCTATTTTCTTGTAGATAATTTTTTATGGATTCGATTTTTATATTTATCTTTGACCCAGTGGAGTCTGTAGAGAGCAATATTAAAGAGTCAGCCTTGGGTATGAGAAAGATAGGAGGTCAGGGTGGGGGGGACAACTCAGTGGGCAAAGTTAGCATGAGGGCCTGAGTTCAGACTCCTGGGATCCCTGTCAAAGTCAGGTACAGGGGGCACCCGTGACCCAGTGCTGGGACGGGCGACCCAGACGATCCCTGGGGCTCGCTGGTTTGGTTGAATAAGCATCGGGTTCAGTGGGACACCGTGTCTCAAATGAGAGAGAGAGAGAAAGAGAGAGACAGAGACAGAGACAGAGAGAGAGACAGAGACAAAGAGACACAGAGATGGAGGGAGGGAGGGAGAGAGGGAGGGAGGGAGGGAGAGAGGGAAAGAAAGGGCTCCTAAGTAGAAGGTTCTGTTCCCAGCACAGCAGAGGGGATGTGGTTGGATCATGAGGGGACCAGTCTCCATGGGTGGATTTTGGATCATGAGGGGACCAGTCTCCATGGGTGGATTCCTAGTTTGATGGCATGACTGACAGGTTTTGGAAATGCCTGAAAGTGGGACCTAACTGAAGGAAATAGGTCACTGGGGGTATGTCTTTAAAGGATGTTTGCTGTTGTTTGTCCTGCTGTGAGGCGAGACCACCACTAGGTGGCTCTATGCCATGTTTGCGGCCATGATGCCCTAGCTCACCACATTTGTGCCCAGAAGCAACTCAGCCAAGCGCACAGGGATCGCAGCCCCTGAAAATGTGAACTAACTATCTGGGGGTGTGGCTCGGGAGGCACAGTGCTTGCCTAGCACACACGGAGCACTGGGTTCTCTCCCTAGTGCCACATAAACTGGGCATGGCGGTGCCTGCAGTCCTAGCATATTGGAGGAGGAGCAGAGGGATCACTAGGTCTAGGTCTGAGAGAGAGAGTTCCATAGTTGAAACCATGTAGTGCTCCTGCGAAGGACCCAAGTTCTGTTTCCACACCCACATCAGGTGGGTGATTCACAACCATTTGTAACTGAAGCTCCCAGGGGCCCAACATCATTTCCTGAGCTCCCCTGCACATACCCCTCTCCCAAACATATACATAATTAAAAATAAAATTGATATTTCTGAAAAGAAGTTGAGTTACTCCTCAGTTATACAGTGAGCTTAAAGCTAGCCTGGGCTATAAGAGACCCTGACTCAAAAAATAAAATAAAACAAATAGCAAAAATCCCAGCTACTTCCTTATTTGAGTTTTTAGGTATTTAGTCACAGTGACTAAGACGCCTGGAGAGGGCCACCCGTCCACCATTCTAGCAATGAAGGAGACACTCCTGCCAGGGGCCGTTCAGAGGTAGTGCACTTGCCCAGCATCTGCAAGGCCCTGGGCACTATCACAAATTGGCCCACCTTTTACAACGGAGTCAATGCTGAAGAACGCTGAGGAGACATGGGTGCTTTCTTACCCGGTGGCATTTGCTATTCCTTGACATGGCGTAGCTCTCTCCCCATTCGCTAATGTCTTCTTCCTGTTATTAAATATTTATAATGCCATTTGAATAAATCTCTGATGGTGTGTGCGGCTATTCAAATTTTTATTACCATAAATGCACCCTCTGTTTGCATCCTATTTTCAGTGTGCACCTGGTATAACAACACAATTGAGTTTTGAGGCTACATCTTTTATGCTATAACTCCAGAGAATTCATTTATTACCTCTAACAATATTTTGGTTGGTTTCTTTTGATTACTTAGGTGACCAGGCAAAAGGAATATTTGTATTGTTTTCCTTCATATGTTTATGCCGTTTAGAGTCTTTCTCTTCCCAGCAGTTATCAGGTGCTTCGCCCCTGCTGTACTGAGTAGATATCGTGAAGAATGCCTCTCTGATTCACTCCTGTTTGCGTGTTGCCTTTAAGGAAATGGCCTTAACATTTCTTCAAATCACGACATGTCTTGCACTGGACACTCAGTCAATATAAACTGAAATGTGATGAATAATCAACTTAAAATAATCCATTTAAGGGCTGGAGAGATGGCTCAGTGGTTAAGAACACTTGCTGCTCTTGTAAAGGACCAGGGTTTGATTCCCAGAACCTGTATGGAGGCCCACAATCACCTGTAACTCCAGTTTCAAGGAATCTGATTCCCCCTTCTGGTCTCTATGGGCAACTAAACACACACACGGTGCACATACACCCACCCAGGCGTACATACACACACAGAAGTAAAATACATCTTAAGCAGGGTGGTGGTGGCACACGCCCTTAATACTAACACTCCAGAGCAGAGGCAGGCAGATCTCTGAGTTCAAGGCCAGCCTGGTCTACAGAGAAAGTTCCAGGACAGCCAGGGCTACATAGAGAAACCTTGTCTCGAAAACAAACAAACAAAACAAAACAAAAACCTTTAGAAATAAGTGAAGTAAAATAATCTGCCTAATTACAGGGAACTGTATACAAATTAGTTTAAGAACATGAAGGGCGTGGATCTAGAACAGATTCATTGTATGGACAGGGTTTTGATAAAAGCATGTTTCGCATGTGTTTATTAGTCCAGTTGTATAGTTGTATTCTTTCTCTGTTCTCAGCTCTTGGAATTTAAAGTCATGCCTGAGGGAGTATGTATCTGCAGTTAGAGATCAATGTTACTACAGTTTAACTGAGAATACTTCCGCAAACTATAGTACGAAAAGAAAGGCCCTCCACCGTTTGCTGCTCACTTTTTTAGAATTGGGATTTGAGGGTCTTCTTTGTCTCTCCCCTCACCCAGCGAACCGTAAAGCTGGATCAGTCTGGTTTCTGCTCCCGTAACAAACAACCTAGACAGGCTTCTTTATTTAAGGAAAAAATGTCGATTGTGCCTCACAGTTCTGGTCCAAGGTCAAGGAGCTGCCCCTGGTGACGGGTTTTTGGGGGCAGAATCCTGAGGTAGCTCAGGGCCACACACGGCAAGGAGGGGACCACATGTGCAGCTGTCCCCTTGTCTCCTTCTGAGTCCACTGTGTCGGGGGCTTTGTCCCTGCTGGAAGCTTGTGTCTCCTCACACCGTGAAGTCTCTTCCTACCCTTAGCACCTCCCACTGTGGGTGACTTTGTGACTGTGAGTATGAATATTAGCCCGGGATGGTTAAGTAGGACTGAGAGGAGAAGACGATTTTAAGTGACATGCACCCTGATCCCCCTTCCCTCGATACATATAATTGTCTTAATGGACTTAAAGGGGCTTAACTAAATATACATCGTACTTAAAAAAAACAACTTCTTAGATGCAGAAGGAAGCAGGATGAATAGGAAAAGAGAGAACACCAGGACTAATGAGCCAAAGCCCCTGGATCCTCACATTTGCCAGTGGTTGGCTGGGAACTTGGCTGTTGACTTCCTAAGGGTCAATACAGAAGAGAGCCCCAGTCACAGACCCTGTAAGATAGAAGGGCTCCGTGCTGCTCCAGACAGAGACAGTTCTCCTGTGGCACCTCAGAAATGTCGTCCACGTGTCAAATAAAAGCCTTGACCTCTCAGAGGGAGAGTTTTGTTTCTTTGCGAAAAGAGTCCTCTGAGAGGAAGTTGGAGAAGACGGGGTTGTCTTCCTTTGATGAGAAGGGGCTTCATGGCCAACTTCTGGCCAGGCTGTTTTATGGACAGATTTCGATCTTGTCTAAGAAGGAGTAGATACATTTCTGGGGTTGAGGGGCTGCACACAAATAACACCAGCAATGAGAACTAGGGGGAGGCTTTTCAGGAAAAGACACAAATAACAGCAACCAGGCAAAGGCAGGGACCTCCCCGCTTAGAGGCTCAGAGACCAAGACTCGTGGGACGCAGACCCAGGTGCCTCAGTGTCTAGCACGGAGAAGGACCATTAGGAAGTTAAAGCAATGTAGATGTCTTCTTGGGGTATCAGTTACAGGGTTGTTTGAAGGATGGGGCCAGGGAATGAAGGAGAGGGGACAGCTTTGAGGCACACAAGCGTAAGAGGTCATTTAGCTTGGGACCTGCGTCTGGGTGTAGCTTCTGTATGCACACACCTCCAGCTATAATGCACACATACCCATCTGCAAACAATGCACCCAGCACCCTAGAACCCCTGTGATAGCAATATTACATAAGCAATTATAAATGATAGTATAAGCTTCCCCAGTCCAGGTAACAGTCCAATTTAGACAGTTGCTATTTAAGTGAGCTCCCAATGGACCCAGGTATGAAGAACAGAAGAGCCAATCCAGCCTGAGCTGGTTTGGGTGCACATGCAATAAGTTAAAACTGTGTCTTCTAGTAACCTTTAAGGGAGGTTTTACCATCCCTTATTTACCCCCTATTTACCATCTTATGTCTATGCCTAACTGAATGTGCATACGATTAAAATCAGATGCACTATGGGAAGGGACATGCGAAGTAGAGAAATGATTATATGACCTGATTTACCAATCAAAATAGAGGACCACCCAACTACTCCCTTAGAAACCAGGGAATTCCATAAAAGGAAGCCCTGGAAAATAACTGGGACCCTTGATACTCCCACTCAGGTGACCGCCATCAATCTTGCCAGTGTCTCTCTATAACCAGTACTATTGCTTTGCTCTGAATCAACTTTCCTTATCCTTTCTCCAATCTCTGTGAGTTTGGGTAAGAGGCCCAGAGCCTGGAAACACTGTGGCAGCTTCTGGGCTTGATGATGGGTCTGAGTTCACACTGGGGCCATGGTGCATTATGTCCCCAGAGCATCCGGATAGCCTGGCCACTGCTGTATATTGAGAAGCTTGGTTCTAGGATGCTGCTGGTGCTCCAACCAGATCCTCTTGGCCACACTACGAGGTCACTGAGGAACAGCTCCATGGCCACTCATGACTTCCTGTGCTGCTGGCCTCGAATGCCTTCTCCTTGCTGGAGTCAGGCAGGGAGGAAGACATGGAAGGGTTGACTGTCCCAGGGGTCACCATCAATCAGTAATGATAGCTGCTCTCTGTGTGACAGTTTCCAGATATGTCCCTCACAGCATCTCAGATGTTTTCCAAAGGGCCTACGTGTCCGTTGTCCATTGAGATGATCAGCTCATTACTATGCTTCTTGTTGGCTTCCTCCTGCCGTCTTACCTCACTTCCCCTCTCCTTCCCATAGCTCAACAACTCGCCTATACTCACATTTTGTCTGAGGGTGTCATGTCAGTTTTACAATTCATGCTCTGATTAGGCCTGCTCAGGTCAAGTCTGAATAGCAGACCTAGCATGGGCGATCTTCATCCTGTGAATTATGAAGGGTAGAGTCTCAGGAGAGGGATGGGCAGGGGGAGCAGGAGAGCAAAGAGGCTGAAGATAAGGTCTGGGTACGGGCTGCACTTCAGTCTGACCCCATGAAGCACAAACTGCAAGGCAGAGGTAGAGATGGAAGCCCTTTGAGAGTGGCAGGCTAACCACTTGTCTTCCCTGTCAGTTGGTCACTTGCTGAGATCTAAGGACGTGGGTAGGGAGACAGTCTCCTCCAGCCATGGGTCACCCTCCTGTTCAGCCTCCTTAGGCCTGGGAGCGATTTTCTTGAGAATGGGGGATGAGCTGTTGCAAAACACCCACTGACCCCTTTAGCATCTGGCAGGTGGATAGGAGAAGCAGTGCCCTCTGCGGGTCTTCTGGAGAATGACAACCTCAGTAGCATTGCTATTCTGGTGCTCTCTTTGCTTGACAATTTACTTCAGTGGACTCTGCCAGATGCTCGAGTGGAGAAGGAGCCAGCAGGACTTGAATCCTGAACCCGAGTAGCTTACAGTACAGCAAGGAAACCAGAAAGGCACACCATGCCATACACAGATAAAAGCAAACAAAGAGAGCATCAACAGAGGAGGCAGGGAGGGGTTTCCAGCTGAGGAGTTCAGTAGCTAAGAAGACATCACAGAAAAGCAGTGTTCCAGCTAGTTTCCTCCTCAGCCACGTTCAAATGTCCCCGAGACTGCTCAGTGCACTCAGGCTGCTGTTAGCATGCAGCATTGCCAGGAGCGGGCATGGTCTCACACCTCCCTCACACGCACCACATGCTCACTCCTCAGGAAAGTTAGATATTTCATTAGAATACTGTTGCCTGTTTGGAATAATCTATTTTTTTTCTGTTTGAAATATTAGGATTTTTTCTGGAGCTTTTCTCGTCTTTCCATGAGTTAGTGTACCCAGCTACTCCTTAGCTGTCCCCTGTTCATATATATTCCCTAAACACATACGTGCTGGACCCTCCACCTCCATAACCAGGATCAAGAATGTCCTAGGAAATGAGCATGATGGGGATGAAGTGACAATATCATTCCGTGCATCCTGTAGGAGGAAGATGAAACAGTTTTATTGTTGCTGACTTATTTTTCTTTGACATTTTGGTTTGGTTTGGGTAAATTACACATATTTATTATCTCACATTTATTGTACACGTAATGAAGTTCACAGTGATATTTTCATTCAATAATACCATGTTATTTGACCATATTCACCCCCATTATCCTTTACCATCCCCAGAATTCCTTCCCTTGTCCTGTCCCTGTCTCTGTCCTGTGTTGTCTGAAATGGCAGGTCTCCTGAGCGACAAAGTACCAGATTTTCCCCTGTCACCATCATTTCGTTTCAGTTTCCTGACTGGCCAGAAACCATCTGGAATCTTCCTTAATCAGGTCCCGGCCTGGGCTGTGGGGCTGCGGCAGTTGGGAAATCAATGAAAAGAAAGAGAATCCTCCGTTAATTACCTTTTTTAGATGTGAGCCTATGACCCTCCTACGCCCAGCCCAGTGGTGCAGGCTGGAGAGAATGTGCCTTTGACAAAAGCATCCCTCCTGGAGCAGGAATCGGGAGGGGGAGGCTGCTGGGAGTTCTGAAAGGTACAGGGATCCCAGGGGGCTGAAGGCATGGATTCAATCTCCAAGCTCCTCTGGCGTATTTAATCTCTCAAGATTTCAATCAGCCCGCCTACGCCTGACCAGTTCCACAGACGCTGGGAAGCCATGGTTCCTCTGGTGTTTCCCCTTGAGCAGGTTACTCATTTCACAGGCCAGCCGCTGCCTCTGATGGCCGCCTCACAATGCTCCACCGCTCCCAGTCTCCCAAGCACACCGTCTTCTTTCCTGAAGCCCCCGCGGCAGCTCTGACCCCATTGACTTTGCCAGTGTCCAGCGATGGGCTAGGAATGGAAGAGATGGCTGGACTCACAGAGGTCACTGTGAGAGGGAGGATGTGTCCCGCAGGCCCGATCCTCAAGGCCGTTGTGCCAGCCCAGAGGAAAGAGGCAAGGGAAGAGTCTCCACTTTTCCTCATGCCTAGCACAGCCATAGGAATTTCAGACATGTGAAGTCATTTCGTCCTCTCTGTTCT
This sequence comes from Peromyscus eremicus, assembly GCF_949786415.1. Classification (NCBI taxonomy): domain Eukaryota; kingdom Metazoa; phylum Chordata; class Mammalia; order Rodentia; family Cricetidae; genus Peromyscus; species Peromyscus eremicus. The sequence goes on from NC_081432.1 coordinate 62,939,302, forward strand.
TTTTTGTTCATTTTTTCCCAAGGAGGAAACTGAATTTGGCAGGAGTTGCCCAAGGCCACACAGCCAGTAAGTGCTGGCGTAAGATCAAAGACGTCTGAGTCCAAGCCTGCGCCCCAGCACATCACCACTGCAGTGGAGGATTAGGGAGTCTCCATGAGAATGTCTATGGGGTTCATTCTCCCACTGATGGATGGAAGGGTCTGGGGAAACCAAGGAGGAGGAGGATGGGAGCCATGCTCTCAGGAACTCGCCTGGAAAGCCAGTCTAGATGTGAGCTCCTTAAGCTCTGCTGCCTTAGTGGGAGAAACATGGGCCCCCCATGCTACATGCCTTCCTTGGAGGTCCCCAAAGGCATGCACCAAGGTAAAGAAATGGAGTGCCTTAGTCTCATTTTATCAATACCAAAACAGAGCTGCCGCAGGCCAGCTGCAGACAGAGGGACCTCCTCATGTGTGCATGGATTGGAACTGATCCACACTTGCCCTCCCAGATGACATTTAATTGGAGTCTTGCTCACCTGCATGAGTTTGTGGGCTTCCTTTGGGTCAGTGTGATAAGCTCCCATCTCCCACCTTCTACGTCCTTGAGGATTGCCTCAATAGAGAGTGCTCCTCTCCCCAGGGGACCCCTTCGCAGAGCAGTTCACCCCCACTCTAGCATGGCTGCAGGGAGAGAATGACCATCTTCTTCACATCACCCCTGCAGGGATGGCTGGGTGTCCATTAGAGCGTCATCCCAGCTCATCTTCTCCTTCTGCCCAGCTCTACTCCTGCCCCTCCTGTTTCCCAGGTATCGTCCCCAGAACACCCCAGCTAATCCCCTCAGAAGCTGCTCCCCAGGAGAGCTGTCTGGAAACAGAAGATGTATTAGGTGTCTCCCTACTCTTGGACCAGCCTTCCCACCCCCACAGCCAGGCACTTTACTTACCCAGAAGGCTGAGCAACAACTTCCCCTGCAGATCAGAGAACACCCAGGAGTGAAGAAAAGATGAAATGATACCAAGACCAAAGGCAAAGCATGAAAAAAAACTATCCCCCTTCATCTCTGCCTTCTTCTTCACAGAAGTGGTTCAGAATGTACTGTCTGGGGCTGATGAGAAGGCCCAGCAGGGAAGGGGGCCTGCTGCCAATCTGACAACCCCATTCAGTCCTTGGAACCCACATGGTAGGTGGAGATCTGATTTCCACAAGCGGTCCCTTGACCTCACATGAGTGCCATGGCACATTTTCCTGCCCCTTGCCTGATGAATGAATGAATGAATGAAGTACCTAGTCTAGGAAATGCCTCTGTCCAGGTCATTCCCCTTCTAGACATAGAGAAAGCCCTGTCCCCCAGTCACCAGGGGATGTCCCTAAGGGTCAGCTCTTCTGCGAGTACTGTGTATTTATCAGGCATCATGGTGTGGTGAGGATAAGGAGCTACAAAAATAAACTGGATATGCTGTAGCCCAAGGTGCCTGGTGGTGACCTCCAACCAGCACAGAGTCAGGGGCTTGGGGCTGCTCTTCCCTGGGGTGGAGGGAGGAGAGAAGGGCACCTCTGACTGAAAGAGGTAGGCAGCTCCCCTTATCCCAGAGATGGAGAATTACAGATCTGTCCCACTGTGGCTCCATTCCCACCACAGGCTCTAGGCAGGCTCAGTGGTCCTGTATCAACCAGACATCCAGGCAAAGCCCCCACTTAACCCCTATTCTGCCCAGAAGAGGGTGTTGGGTACCATGGAAGACAGGATGGCCTCTGTGTCAAGTGAAGGGTGGGGACCCCCAGCAATGAACTAAATGTTAGGCAGTCTCTCTTCCTACTTTCGCCCTCCCGATGCCCTCCACACAGCTGCCAGATTACTCTAGCCACAGAAGTTTCTAGCAGTCTGCAGAAACAAAGCTGTCTTGATCTTAGCACCAAGTGCTTGACCCATGTCCCAGCCATGGAACTCAACTGTCCAGTCACATTTAGGGAGCATAACCTGTCTCCCTTACCTGGTTCCTTCACTCCTTGGCTAGCTGGGCACTGGCCACCTGACCTTAGGCCCTTGGTTTGCTTTTACAACTTGAGCATGATAACTAGATTATGGAATTAGACACACGGTCTGCAAGCCTGTACTGCAAACCGACCGTGCAAACTGATCAGGCAGTGAGCTGAGCATCTTGGCACTGCCTAGGCTGACAGGCATCGGGCTTTGGCACAGGCCTCTCTGTTGCTGTCGTGTGGCTTCCAGAAACCTTTGACTCCACATGTGAGGACACAGAGGAATCTCTTCTAGCTCTGGCACTAGAATGATTGCAGTGAGCCCCCTTTACAGGAGGGCCACCTCCCAGACTGGGACCCCCTGAGGACAGGCTGTGTCCTCTCATGTTCCCTCACCTCCTGTTGAGAACAGCACATAGCCTAGGAGCCCCAGACAGACTGGGGCAGAGTGGGGTGCTGAGGGCCAGAGAGTGGGTCTGAGTACAAAGGAAAAGACTGGGGCAGGGTCTTGTTTTCTGGTCCCCTGAGGTGTGGGGCGCCTCTCCTGACCTGTCTATCCATGCATTCCTTTCTGGGAATGACTGTGCTGATACACCCCTGTCTGCTTATGGTGCAATCTCAGACGGAGGCCACTGCCGTCCCTTTCCCTCACAGGAATCCACGTGTAGCAGTTTTGAAATGAGAGGCAGAAGGTGAAGTCAACCTGTGAATTTAAATTCAAGCATGCTCATCACAGCCATCAAGCATAGATCAGCACCATGCTCCCAGCTCTGTGGGGTTCATGCTGTGCTTCTGACTCTGCGGTGTTCATGTGGTGCTCCCGGCTCTGCAGTGTTCATGTGGTGCTCCTGGCTCTGCAGTGTTCATGTGGTGCTCCCAGCTCTGCAGTGTTCATGTGGTGCTCCTCGCTCTGCGGTGTTCATGCTGTACTCCCAACTCTGCCGTGTTCATGTGGTGCTCCCGGCTCTGCAGTGTTCACTCTCGTTGCACTTGTCATCCTGCAGGTGAAGACACAACTCAAGTAAGTGACATGATTTACTCAAGAGCACAGAGCCAGCAAGTACAAGGAAGACATGAAAGTCCGCCCCACGCTCTCTTACCCTGTGTGATTGACCTCTCCCATGCACCACCACAACCAGCACAGAACACAGGAACTAACAAGAGATCCCCACACTCGGCGCCAATCCCTCCTAAGCGACTCTGAGTCCGCACAGTAGAAGCCAGAGCTGAACTGACCTGTCAACTCTGAGCTCCCTGGATCTTGTGGACAGTGGTGTTATTACTTGCTGGGGGGAAGGACTTGGGCTTGGTGGTTTACAGTCTAAAAGTTTGGAGACAAGGTTGGAGGGGTGTGGGTGTGTGGTTCAGTTAGGTAAAGTTCTTATTGCACAAACCTGAGGACTCAGTTTTGATAGCCAGAACTCACAAGTATCTTATTGCTGTGATAAAAGACCATGACCAAATGCAGCTTATGGAAGAGATAAGCTTGTTTGTTTGGCTTATGGTTCCAGAGATAAAGCACACAAGAGAGCAAGAGGCATTGCAGCAGGATGATGGAGCAGGAAGCTGAGAGATCACATCTTCAACCACAAACACAAGCCGAGAGAGTAAACCAGAAGTGATGTAAGCCATAAAGTCTCAAAGCCTATCCCTAGGGACATGCTTCCTCCAGTAGGAGGCTACACCTCTTCTAGGTTATTTAACCTCCCCAGCAGGGGGACCAAGTGCTCAGACATCCTAGCCTGTGGGGGCGGTTGCTCATTCAACCCACCACACTACCCTAAAAAGCTAGGTTCTGAGAGAGACACTGCCAGCCGCCATGATGAGAAACAGCATGTGAAGATGCCGGTAAGCCATGAGCCATGTGGCAAGGTATAGATTAATGGAAATGGATTAATTTAAGATGTAAGAACAGTTATCAAGAAGCCTGCCATGGCCATACAGTTTGTAACCAATATAAGTCTCTGTGTTTACTTGGTCGGGTCTGAGAGGCTGTGGGACTGGCAGGTGAGAGAGATTTGCCCTGACTGTGGGCCAGCCAGGAAAACTCCAGCTACAAATGGCATCCAACGTGGTGGCAAGAGTTTCCACCTAAAAACTGAGAAAAAAGATTCTAAAACTGAGCTAAAAAACAGTTCCTAATTATCTCTCTCAAATGAGCGGCAGCTGCTGGTTTGAGCTACTTGTGGGTTCCTAGCATCCGCCCTGTGGCGGGAATGAGGCCTCTGCAAGTGGCACATTAAGCTGCATGGTGGATTTAGCCTTTGCTAGTACAAAACAAAAAAAGAGGTTTCTGGGCTACACGCTGCTTGGATAAAAGCATAGACCCATGATAGCTCCCAGAGCTGGCGGTAAAGGTAACCATGTTGGGAAGCTGAGGTGGGCGGACCCAGCAGTCACAGCTGCTGCAGTTTAAAGCAAGAGATTCACAATAAGACAGATTCAGATGTAATAGTTTACAATGTGTGTAAAATATATGTAGGCTTGAAAGAGACAAAAAAGGTGATATATACAGTTATATAAACAAATACATAGTTTTAAAAAATAAAGTCTTTAAAGAGACAGTAAAATTAATATAAAAAAATAAGCCACGTAAAGATGAATATTACACAGAGAATCTGGACTGTGTTGTCTTTGGGATTTTTAACTGCAGAAAAACATTTGATTGTAAAAGCTGTTGAGTTAACCAAAAGTTAAAGGTACCTTGACTTCAAAATTTGAATATAAGGATATGTTGCTTTGGAAAAGAGTCTCTGCTTTTGTTCCCACAGAAAGTCGAAGGCTATGAATTTGTTCCAGATTAAGATACATCAGGTTTGACCAGCCAAGACCCCCTGAAAGGTCTCCAATGACACCAAGGCCCAGATGATCCAACATCCAGAATGGTTTCAAGGCAACTGGCTCAGATGATACAGTCTCACAGACTACTCCATGATCCTAAAATTTTCTTTGTATCCCCATAAGATACAGCGCCCCCCTCCAGCAGGAAGTAGTAAGAGAAGCTACGCCCAAATTCCCAAATTATATGTAATTTTACTTTGTTAAGGTTAAAACCTTCCTTTCTGAAAAAAAAAGGGGGGGGAAGTGCTGTGGGATGTTCTGTATGGCAAATGTGTTGCTGATTAGTCAATAAATAAAACACTGATTGGCCATTGGCTAGGCAGGAAGTGTAGGTGGGACAAGGAGGAGAATAAAGCTGGGAAGTGGAAGGCTGAGTCAGAGAGACACTGCCAGCCGCCATGATGAGAAACAGCATGTGAAGATGCCGGTAAGCCACGAGCCATGTGGCAAGGTATAGATTAATGGAAATGGATGAATTTAAGCTGTAAGAACAGTTAGCAAGAAGCCTGCCATGCCATACAGTTTGCAACCAAAAAAAAAAAAAAAAAGCCAGGTTCTGCGCTGCGTGCTTGTAATACTAGCCGTGGTATTAGGCAGAGAAAGGTGGTATCTAGGGTTTGCTGGCCAGCAGCCTAGCTAACCAGTGACTCCCAGGACAGTGAGAGAGCTTGTCTCAGATAAAATAAAACAAAAATCCAAGGTGAGAAATTAAACTTGATGTTGACCTCTGGTTTTTGTGCATTCACACACACACACAAACACACACACACCACAACACACACACAACACACACAACACAACACAACACAACACACACAACACATACACACACACAACACAACACACACACACACACACACAGAGCTTATACGTATGACATAAGGAAGTTTCTCGTGATTTAGTAAATAACCTAAGCTTGACCTCTAATAAGTGGCAGACAAAGGATTTGAACCACTGACTATCTAGTTCCCAAGCCTTGGAGCCTTCTAGGACACATAGCCTCGCCTGTTGGTAGTGGGAATTTTCCAAGGAGGCAAGGGAAGAGTCCTAACTGGTTTTCTGGTTTTTGCCACCTTGACAGAAGCTAGTGGTATGTGGGAAGAGGAACCTCAGTTGAGAAAAGCCTCCTTCAGATTGACCTGTAGGCAATCTGGTTGATGTGAGAGGGCCCAGCTCACTGTGGGTGGTGCCATCTCTGGGCAGGCTGTCCTGGATGGTATAAGATGAGCAAACCAGGAAGCAGCATTTGTCCATATCCTCTGCTTCAGCTCTTGCCTTGACTTTCCTCCTGATGGAATGTGATTGGGTCGTGTAAGCTGAAATCATTCCCTTTCTCTCCAAGTTTCCTTGGCCATGGTGTTTTATCACATCCACAGTGAGCAAGCCAAGACAGTGACCCTATACACTTAGTTCATCTCCCCCATATCCCTTTGCTCCTATGCATTGGACTCCACTGGACTGAGTCCCTTTGGAGAGGACATTACAGACAGAGCAGTGCCTGAATGAAGCCGGGCAGGAATTATGCAGAGTCCCTAGTAATGAAGCATTTTCCACCTTTCTCCTTGTCTCGTTTTCTCTGTCAATCTTCCTGGAAGGCTGGATGCCCACAACATCTCCTGGGGCAGAGAGCAGCCCCTCAGGCTGTTCACATGCCTGGCTGTTCAAAGACTCTATCATCCTGTCCCCTTGAGGGCAAATAAAAGCAAGATGCTGCTGCTGCTTGAATCGGGTCCATTTCAGATTTGACTGTACCTGAGAAAATGGGAAATGCTGGAGAGAGGCGTTGGGGTCAGCATCTCCTGAGATTTCTACAGTCTCAGCTCCCTGAACAAAACCTAAAAAACATCTACTATCTATCTATCTATCATCTATCTATCTATCTATCTATCTATCTATCTATCTATCTATCTACTTATTTATCACCGGGGGCAGGTGTATGGATGTATGGGCACATGTCATGGGTTGGTTCTCTCCTTCCACTATGTGGGTTCTTGACAAACTCAAGCAGTCAGGCTTAACAGCAAGTACTTTTATCCACTGAGCCATCTTGCCAGCCCTTTGACAGGCTGGCCTCTGACAAGCCTTTATGGCCCTACTCCATCCATGCTCCTATTGCTGATGTTTCTCCCCGAGCCTGGCCCAGAGCATCCAGGTATACATGCCTGTATGTATTGGTTCCTGTCTATTTCTTCTCCTGAACCAGAGTTAGAAGACCCCAGCAGACAAATGGATGTATCTAGCCAAGTCCGAGCACACTGGCCTGGCCCCTGGACACTCATTTCTAATCCCATCTCCCAGCCTTCAGCGAGATAGCATCGATAAAATGGAAGGGAAGCGGTTCATTTATACTGAGCTGAGTTTCCATTTTTCTAAGGTTTCCACACAATCATCTTTTATGAGCTGTAGTAAAATCACATGTTTATACAGTCTCTCTCCCCAAGTCCCAAACATTTTAGCAACATTATCTAATGGAACACCTGGGGTTTGAGAAACAGAGTCTGCACAGGCAGCACTGGAGTATACAAACAGTTCTGACTTTTCCAGATGTATCCATTTCCCCTACACAGTAGCAAATGCTCATTGGGAAGGTGCTTTCTTCCCCTCTTGCCCGCCACTGCCAAATCCACCCCCATAATGCCTGTGTCTAAGTGAATGTCTCCTTTGAATTTTCAGTAACATGGAAGTCATTTTCGGATCTGTTTCTGCAACTCCTGAGGGATGCTGTTACCTGAGTGTCTGTGAGAGGGGCTGGTGCTGACTAAGCTTAAGTCACAGTGCTGCTGGTATTCTCTGCTGCCCAGGCTCCGATCTAGGACCAAGTTTCCACTCCCTGTGCCCTGAGTCTGTTAGGCTGCCAGGCCCTTTTACTTCATACACACAGGCTTCACAGCCCTCAGTTCTTAAGGCTGCCAACCTCAGGTCGCTCAGGCTTGTAAATTCACAGGTGGCTTGTTTCTTCTGGCTCCCAGCGAGTCCCCATTTCAATCCACCTTGCACATTATAGCCTCATAAATCTTGCCCCATGCTCACCTTGGCTGAATGTTGCCCAGGGATGCCCAGTGTTTGTGGCAGGGGTAGACAAAACACAGGGAAGGCCCTGCCTTCAGGCTGTGTTTGTAAATGAAATTGTTTTCCTTTTTAAAGTTTTACTAAAACACAACCACACCCATCTATCTATGCAGTACCTGCAGCTTTTATCCAGGGATCTACGAGGACAGACTTCAAAGCCTCAACTCACCATCTGGCCTTCCGTAGATGGAACTTGCTAACCTTTGTACACACAATAAGGCCCACTTCCCTTAGCCCAACATGCCATCTGTAAGGCCTGGCTCCAGGGCCTGCTCTTCCTGCCTGTTCCCTGTGTGACCCTCTCCAGTCCCATCGGGCACTGACTGCCTGCCTGGCCCTAGACCCAGTCTACTCATGCTGTAAAGACATAAGCCTCCATGCAGCAGTTTCTTCTGCCGGGAGTTCTGTCCGTTACGTGAAAGCTCCCGGCCAGCCCTCAGCAACCACTCAAAAGTCTCAGAAGGTAAGACCTGTGGTGTCGCTTCCACACCTGCCCCCCATGCCCAGCTGCCTCCCTCTTCAGTCCCCACGGACTCAAATGCTTCCGCTTTCACATCCACTGAAGCCTCATTGTCTCACAGCTTCTGTTGTCTAGATGTTCCAGGAAGCTGAGCTGTGATGGCACTGAGGTATGGTAGCCGCATTGGCCATGGTGGTGGTTGGTGGTGGTGGCGGTGGCAGCGGCATCAGCAGAATAAATGTACACATCAGCAAGAAGTGAAGGCTGGCTGGCATCACTGCTTGTCCCTCAGCTTCTTTACCCCTGGGCTGCCTCTAGAGGGTGCTGCCCACTCCGGAGGAAGGTGTTCCTCCATCAGTGAGTCCTTCCTGGAAATGTCCTCACAGATCTACCCCAGAGGTGAGTCTCTTAGTTGATTCCCGATCCAGTATAGTTGACAACCAAGACTAACACCACAATGTTTTGGGTTTTGTTTAATTTGCTTGTTTGAGACAGGGTCTCACGAAGGCCAGGCTCGACCCAAATTAGTTGTGTAGCTGAGGCTGGCCTTGAACTCTGTCTTCCTGCCTCCACCTCCTAAGTGGTGGGACCACACCCAAGCACCCCACACTAAGTTTATGCAATGTTGGTGACTGAACCTAGACCTCATGCATGGGAGGCAAGCATGCCATCAACTGAGCTACCTCCCCAGCCTGTGTCTTATCATTTTTGCCTAATATTTTATTGGGGGCACAGTAAGACAGCTGGCCAGACTGTGACTCCCAGAATCTGCCTCCATGGCACAAGGATGTTTTTTTGGACCCAGTTGTTTTTGAAGCAGCAGCTATAAGAGAAACTGAAAGTGGCATGGCATTATCCTCTTAGAAGAGACGTTTACAATGATAAAGAACCAGCACTCGGGGGGGGGGGGGGGCAGAGACAGATCTCTCTGAGTTCGAGGCCAGCCTGGTCTACAGAGTGAGTTTCAGGACAACTAGGGCTACACAGAGAAACCCTGTCTCTTGTCTCAAAAAACAAAACAAAGCAAAAAACAGAACAAAAACAACAACAAAAAAAACCCACCACCACCAAAAAAAAAAACAAAACAACCAAACCAACCCAAACCATCTCTGTTTGTAAGAAGTACAGCCGTGCTGGGTCCAGAAGGACAGACATATAAGACGCATCAGGACATGAAGCTCACTAGGAGAAAGTGCCTGCAGGCCATGGTCAGCCACAGTGTGAGAGGGAGAGCATCATCCAGAAAATACAACATACATATGGAAATCTAAACATTGTGGCCTTACAGACAGGGGAGGCTTTTTCTTCTCACCTGGAGAGGAGCATTGTGAGAGATGGGAGGGCAGAGAGCCATGAGGAGGAGGACGGGGCAGAGGAGACTTTTCAAGCAACAATCCCCACAGCGAATCCCTGAACCGATACCTAGGATAAAGGAGAGATCAGACTTCAAGTTTTAGGGGCTGGCAAGAAATTTTTTATCCCATGATTTAGCTCAGCCCAGCCTGTGTGATAAAGAGCGTGGAGGAGCCAGGTTCCAGAAATGATAGCTGTTGGGTAGGGGCACAGACTGCTTCTTAAGTCTGTCCCAGAGAGCGTTCCAGTTTGTCACTCCGTGAAGGCCGGGCAGCAGGACCTTGAGGCAGCTGGCCAGACTGTGTCTGAAGCCAGGAGGAAGACAGCAATCAAGGCTGGTGCTCAGCAAGCTTCCTTCTTTGTGTGCTACCCGGGACCCAAGCAGGGAAGGATGCTACCATCGTTTAGGGTGGGTCTTCCCACCTCAGCCTGATGGATGGAGATGATTTCTCACAGGCGTAGCCAGAGACAAGTCAACAGTATTACGCACCGCACAAACAGCCTTACTTCATTCTGTTCTTAGGAGTCCCCCCATAATTTTACATTCCTTTTCCTTCTTTCTTTCAGCAAATTATGTTAGTTTTCTTTTAAAAAAATATTTTATGTGTTTGGGTGTGTAATATACCACATGCATGCCTGGTGTCTTCAGAGGCCAAGAAGAGGGCATCTGATCTCGTAGATGTGGAGTTCACAGGTGGCGAACAGCTGGGATTCAAACCCAGATCCTCTGGGAGAGCAGCCAGTGCTCTTAACCGCTGAGTTATCTCCCCAGCCCAGATGGTGGTGCTTAAATCAGAAGTTTTAGCTCCAGCTTAAAACTGTGGGCTGCGACCCCATACTGAAGTAACTGAAGGTGGAGATTGCACAGAACACAGAAATGAGGTTTCTGAATGTGCAACGAACAAAAATTAATCCCGAAACTAGAGCAATGGCTCAGCAGTTAAGATATTTGCTGCTCTTGCAAGAGGACCTGAGTTGGGCATGTCCAGCCGCTCACTACTGCCTGTAACTTGAGCTCCAGGAGATCAGGCGCCCTCTGCTGGCCGCCCTCTGCTGGCCTCTTCATGCAACTGCACATATGTGGCACACAGACACATACACGTAAATAAAAATAAAGTTCAAAACCCATAAAAAACCAAACATGTAGTGAACTCAAGGCATATCTGACAGCACTCAGCCATGTTTACTGTCCCTGTAGCCTTGAATCTGAACACATAACATACGTACTTTGCACATTGCATGCAGTCACATCATACAGTGCCAAACACTTCCTCAAACACATCAGCTCGGGTTAAAGGCTACCTTAAATACGAATTGCACTATATAAAATATTTATTTTTTAATTTTACATATATGAATGTTATTGCCTTCATATATGTATCTGCCTCACATGCATTCAGTGCCCGCCGAGGCCGAAGTAGGGCACTGGATTCACCCAGGAATGAAGTAACACACGGCGGGGTGCTGCCGTGTGTGCTGGGACTTTTAATACTTTCCTACCAACTTTATTCAGGATGTAAGTGTCAGATATCTTTGTGGTGTTAGAGTGCTTCATTTTAAAAACTGCCATTTGGGTTGCTGACTTGCAATTCATTAAAAAAAATTGTTAAATGAATTTTGGCTTCAGATTGGAACAGAATTTCCAACAACTTCTAAGATGGCTCTAGGCATACTTCTGCCACTCTGTGCTATATATTTATGTGAAGTGGCATTCCCAGCATTGATGATTATAAAATCAAAATATTGATCAACTCTGTAAAACACTGAAGATACGTCCTGTGGTATTGAATATTCAGCCAAGATTTAATTCTGTATGCAAAAAGAAAAGAGAACTTCCATGTCTTTAGTATGCAAACTTGCTTTTGTCTTAATAAATGGTAACATTACAAGCACAGGAGAGAATTGTTCTGAAATAAATTCTTTGTGAATTATTATCAGCAAGTGTTTCATTTGTGTGCCTACTCATTTATCTATATCCCTTGATGATGTAGAACTTCTCAGGCATAAGGGGTTGGAAGCAGAAAGAGTGTCGAAGCCCTGGTTGAAACCATCTATTTGAGATCGACTCATTTCTCTGGACACCAGTACACACATGTTTTACATGACACCAGTACATACATGTACTTTACATGACACCAGTACACACATGTGCTTTATGTGATAATGAATTTCAATTTGGTTTTCTCCTGTTATTGTGTCTTTGTTATAGGAAACTCCACTGAGAACCCAGTTAGGCCAGAGAACATTATTTTCCCTCTGGTAGTTCATACTCAATGCATACTGAATGATCCCATGAGAACCAAGTCCCTCCTGCCTCCTGGCTCACTCCTTCTCTGTCATTTCTTCTCTGTTTACCGACCTCCTCCCTCCTCACTGGTTCTAGCATGAATCTCCTCTTGTCTGGCCCTGCACACTGATGGACTTCTCTTCCAGCATCAGCACCCCCTGATCCCACCTACATCATCCCTTTGCCTCTGGACTCCAACAGCCCAGGTCTGTGTGGCTCCCAGGGACCATCTTCTCTGCTCTGTTGAAAGGCTGAACTGAGCCCCGAGGGCATTTCCTGCCTGACTAGTGTAAGAGTAAGTCTTGTGAGACCAGGGAACCTTTGAAATACAGCGGCTTATTTAGTTACCCTTGACTGCCGTTAGCCAGAAAAGCACCAGGGCCAGAACCACTTTGGAATAAGAGCATCCTTGAAATGAAAAATTGGGGAAGAAAAGCATAAATTACTTACAGAGAAATTAAAAATGGACAAAAATAAGGGGGATAATGTGGAACAAAGGGACTTATATACTTCTGGACTGGTGGGGGTTAATAGCCAGATGTAGGAGCCCCCTCTCAGCTGTCATTCTAAGTTCACATGCGTTGGACCTGTGACTGCTTTGGCTCATTTGCTTGTAGCTGTTAACAGAGTTCCTTCCCTTATCTCCTGCTCCCTCCCCACCAGCACCCCCCCCCCCGCCCCCGTCCCAGAGTCTTGTCCTTGTAATCGCCTTTAGAGCAATCCAGGAGCTTCCCTTTGTTACTAGTGGAAGCAGGGGCTATAGCCGAGAATTCTGCACCAGAGTTTGTTTTCCTAGGAAACCAAGATTCCCAAACTCCTTTTATCTTACTGAAAGGTCTGCCTCACCCTTCAAGGTCCCATTGTGTCGTCTGTGGTATAGCTCTCTAACTCTCCCCATATTTTACTGTAGCTGGGTTGTTCTCACCTGAGAGAAGACCAGGATAAGCTCTTTATGAATTTGAAGATTTTATTGAGCCACATAGACCCAGCCAGGGGCATGCACTCTCGTGACTACAGGTCTCGAGTTGGTCCCAAGCTAAAAGAGCAGGGCGTTTATAAGTGTAAAACGCACAAGTCTGTTACATCTTGTTGATATAGCTGTGATGAGTGTTAGCAAGCATGACAGGATATGAACTTTAATAAGAACAGGGCACAGCTGTGTCACCATGGTGTTTCTGTTTGATCCGGACGGGAGCAGAACAATGCAGGTGAGTCATGGGTCCCGCAAAGTACTGTGCATACCCGAGGGGCAGGCTGACATCAGTTTTAGCCAAGGTTGGGTCAGGATTTAGCAAATATGTCCTTCTCACTTTGATTTCAAAATTGAAGGCTCTGTCCCATCTTGACTTCCACCATGCTATCAATGGGGACTCTCTCCTGTAAGACTCTCTCTTCAGGGCCTCATCCTGACTGCCTGTGGCCATGAGCCTGTCACTTTCCTAGTTAAGATCCTCTGAGGGATACGACTGTCTCAGCTTCCTGACTGACACCCTCAACTTGAGAGCCCGAGAGATGCATGCTTATCCGATCATCCAACATGTGTGGGTTTTGATCATTCACTACAAAAAAACTCGCTCTCCCAAATCCTTGTCTTCCGGGACTCACTTTCTCATGGCAGAGAGAGACAGTAAAACAACACAGAAAGTGATCTGTGCTTCGAGATCTCATTCCCTAAGTGTGCCCCGCACCCATTTCATCACATAAACTGTAGCACCCAGAGGCCAGACTCAGCCTCTTCCTTGTCTCAAAAACCCCTTTAGTTTGGGGTCTGATCCCAGCCTCTTTAGTCCCTGAGGACACACAGGATGAGAGGAAAGCCACATGGATGAATCAACAGGAAATGACTGGTGGAAGTAGCTCTGCTGGTGAGAGCCATACAGATCCAAGGCCCACATAGACCCAGCCCTGTGACCTCGGCCAAAGTGTCTGTCAATGTTCCAATGCATAATACTAAAGAGAAAAAAATTAAGGTTAAAAATCATAATATCCATATAAACCCAAAATGATCACAGGTTAGACTTCACTCATTACTTAATAAGGGAACTAGTAAGATGTGATAACTGAAAGACCCTAACCCTTCGGGCTTACACCCCCCAAGCCCCAGAAGAATGAGGAACTAAAAAGCTAGTTCCAAGGGCAGACTGACTCAGCCATTACTCAACCACCCTTACCACAATGTATAGAGATTTCTGTTAAGATATGTTGCTCAACTGTGACTGGGATAATTGCAAGTGTTCCAGGAAAGACCACTGTAACCTTTGTGTAACCTTCACTCCCACCCTGATACCCCCCCCATGAGGTTCCAGAAAAAAATGTGCATATGGATGTGATTGTACCTACACTGTGATTAGGCCATGATCTTGTGAAATTAGCCCCTAGACATAAACCAATCAGAACAAAATTGCATGGGAATTGTAATCTTATGGCTTTTTGTGGGTTTTTTTCTTTAAAAGTACCTATGTGGCTGCGGTAGGGTGCGATTCTTGCTCTTGGGAGGAGAGGAGCCCAACTGTACAGCCGCATCAATAAACCTCTTGCTGTTTGCATCAACTGGACCGGAGTCTGGGTTCTTGGGGCGCCCACCCAAGAAGGTAGTACCCTGGGTCTGGGGTCCATCATTTGGAGGTCCCGCCGAGATTTTGGGGTGCCTCTGGACCCCTACTCTGGGGCCAGTTGGAGGTAAAAACGAGCTCGATCTATGTTTCGTGTTGTGTTTCTGTTTTTGTCTGGTCGATTTGGCATCTGTATTCTGTGCCTGCACAGGACCTGTATCTGAGCATTGGGACCCGTGAGGGGAGCAGACGTGCTCAGACGTCCCTGGGTCCCCACTCTGGAGGTCTCCTCCGGAGTGATCTGGAGGAAGGAGACATACCTAGCGTCTCTCCTTCCCAGGGAGAGAGGCTGTTTGCGGCCACTCCTATCTGAATCTGTACTTTCGGTTTGTCACCGAGTCGACCACCATGCGGACTGTGTCTGTCATTGTCCTCTTTGTGTTTTAATCTGTCTTTGCCTCTATCTCTCTTTCTCTCTCCACATGGGGCAACAACTAACTACCCCCCTAAGTTTGACTTTAGATAACTGGAGAGATGTCCTTGCCCAGGCTCACAACGCCTCTCTGGAAGTCAAGAAAAAGAAATGGATCACCTTCTGTTCCTCGGAATGGCCAGCTGCTGTGGGATGTTCTATATGGCAAATGTGTTGCTCTGATTGGTCAATAAATAAAACACTGATTGACCAGTGGCTAGGCAGGAAGTATAGGCGGGACTAACAGAGAGGAGAAAAGAAAGAACAGGAAGGCAGAAGGAGACACTGCCAGCCGCCAGGATGGGAAACAGCATGTGAAGATGCTGGTAAGCTATGAGCCACATGGCAAGGTATAGATTTATAGAAATGGATTAATTTAAGCTGTAAGAAGCCTGCCATGGCCATACAGTTTATAACCAATATAAGTCTCTGTGTTTACTTGGTTGGGTCTGAGCGGCTGTGGGACTGGCAGGTGAGAGAGATTTGTCCTGACTGTGGGTCAGGCAGGAAAACTCTAGCTACAGCCGGCCTTTGAGGTTGGCTGGCCGAGGGACAGGACCTTTAACGTTGATGTCATTCTGCAGGTGAAAGCTCGAGTCTTTGACTAAGGACCACACAGACACCCAGACCAAGTACCTTACATTTCAGTCTGGGAGAGTTTGGCCAGAGACTCACCTGCCTGGGTGAAGCCGTTCCTCACTGCTTCTCCCACCCCAGCAATGCTGGGACCCCAACCTCCACTTCCCCCTTCCCAAATTCCCCTTATACCCCTAGCCCCTGATCCGCACATTCCCACTCCCCTTGTCCCTTCAGCCCTAGCTGCCCCCCGGCCGTCTCCTAGTTCTCCCACTTCCTCCCTTTACCCTCTTAAGGAAATCCAACATGAAGAATCTAAAGAGAAGAAACCCCCAGTCCTCTGGGAGGACCGGAGAGATTTACTAATGATGGAATTACCCTCCCCCTTATGCCAACCCACCGACGCATGGGAGGGAATCCTCCAGAATGGCTCTGGAGGCAAACTCCCCCAGCCAGGACCACTCTCCCCGCCGGGACCCCTCCCCACCTCCCAGCAGCCGCCTTCGCCTCTGCTGTGATAGGGCTGGGGAGGCGGGAGACACTTGGATGTCACAGGTTTTTCCCCTCCACTCAGTGGGCGGCCAAACCCAATAATGGCCATTCTCCGCCTTGGATCTCTATAACTGGAAAACTCATAATCCGCCCTTCTCCCAAGACCCCCAAGCATTAACCGGGCTAATAGAGTCCATTCTCCTGACCCATCATCCCACGTGGGAGGATTGTAACCAACTTTTACAGGCCCTCCTTACAACCGAAGAGAGACAGCGTGTCATCCTAGAGGCTCGTAAGAACGTGCCAGGGGACGATGGCAGGCCCACTCAACTACCAAATGAGACTGAGGAAGCCTTCCCCTTGACTCATCTTGACTGGGACTTCAACACCCCTCGTGGTAGGGAGTGACTTCGTCTATCGCCAGATTCTCCTGGCAGGTCTCAAAGGGGCAGGTAGACGCCCCACCAATTTGGCTAAGGTACGTGCTATAGTACAAGGGTCAGAGGAAACTCTGGCAGGTTTTCTAGAGAGATTAATGGAGGGATACCGCATGCATACTCCCTTCGACCCCCAGGCACCTGACAGGCTGGCCGAGGTCATAATGTCCTTCATTGGACAATCGGGCCCCCGACATCCACACTAAGCTACAGCAGCTGGAAGGGCTCCAGGGGTATACTTTGCCAGACCTAGTAAGAGAAGCTGAAAAGATTTTCAACAAAGAGAGATGCCGGGGAGAAGGAGGAAAGGCTACGCAGAGAGCAGGAGCAAAGGGAGGAAAAGCTGCGTAGGGAACAAGAACAGAGAGAGAACTTAAGAGACAGAAAGAGAAATAAAGAATTGTCTAGAATTCTGGCCACCGTGGTCTCAAGGACAGAGCAGAATAAGCCTAGGCAGAATAGGAACCTGGGAAACAGGAGGAGGCCACCGCTGGAAAAGGGCCAATGTGCCTATTGCAAAGAAAAGGGACACTGGGCCAAGGAATGTCCAGTCCGTGTCCAGAAGTCAAAAACACGCAAGCCTGTCCTGGTACTGTCCTTGGAAGATTAGGTGAGTCAGGGCCAGGAGCCTCCCCCTGATCCCCAGGTAACTCTTAAAGTGGGAGGCCAACCGGTGACATTCCTGGTTGACACAGGGGCCCAACATTCAGTCCTTACCCAGACCAAGGGGCCTCTGAGCTCCAAAACATTATGGGTCCAGGGGCCACCAGGGGAAGACTATATAAATGGACGTTGGAGAGAGAGGTCCACCTATCCACGGGAAAAGTTACTCACTCATTCTTGCTAGTACCAGACTGTCCATACCCACTGCTGGGAAGAGATCTTCTCTCCAAGGTAGGAGCCCAAATTAACTTCCAAGAAAAGGGAGTCTCCATTATAAACCCAAAGGGTTAGCCTCTCCAGGTACTAACCCTGAGTCTGGAGGATGAGCACCGGCTACACGAAGCCCCTCCAAAATCCCTCTGAATGGACCCCAAATGGCTCACCAACTATCCCTTGGCATGGGCAGAAATAGCAGGCATGAGACTGGCCACCCAGCAGCCACCGCTGGTGATAACTTTAAAGCCTACTGCCACCCCCGTGTCCATCCGCCAATATCCAATGGCCAAGGATGCGAAAGAGGGTATAAGGCTTCACATCCAGAGACTCTTACAATTGGGCATTTTGAAGCCCTGCCAATCGGCATGGAATACCCCCCTGCTGCCAGTCAAGAAACCTGGCACCAATGATTATAGGCTGGTCCAGGACCTGAGAGAGGTAAACAAAAAGACTGAGGACATTCATCCTACTGTACCTAACCCTTACAATTTGCTCAGCACCCTGGATCCAGGACTTGTCTGGTACACCGTACTTGATTTAAAAGATGCCTTTTTCTGCTTGAGATTGAGCCCTCAGAGCCAGACCCTTTTTGCCTTTGAATGGAAAGATCCGGAGTCTGGATTCTCAGGGCAGCTGACCTGGACCAGACTGCCATAGGGATTCAAAAATTCCCTCACCCTGTTTGACAAAGCACTGCACCAGGACTTAGCAGATTTCCATGTCAACCACCCAAACCTGACCCTCCTCCAGTACGTGGATGATCTGCTCCTGGCAGCAAAGACAAAACAGGAATGCCTCCAAGGTACTGGGGCCTTGCTAAAGAGACTAGGGGAACTGGGATATTGGGCTTCAGCCAAGAAAGCCCAGATCTGTCAGCAGGAGGTGACTTACTTGGAGTACCTTCTACGAGAGGGCCAGAGATGGCTAACTGAAGGACGTAAACAGGCCGTGGCTCTTATAACCCCGCCCTCTAGTGCTAAGAAGCTGAGAGAGTTCCTAGGGAGTGCAGGCTTCTGCCGCCTTTGGATACTGGGGTTCGCAGACATGGCAGTCCTGTTATACCCCCTCACAAAGGCCAATGCTCCCTACACCTGGGGCGAGAAGGAACAGCAAGCCTTTGATAACATCAAGAAGGCTTTATTGTCAGCCCCTGCATTGGGCCTCCTGGACATGAAAAAGCCGTTCACCCTATATGTGGATGAACAAAGAGGGATAGCAAAGGGAGTCCTAACCCAACAATTGGGCCGCTGGAAAAGACCGGTAGCCTACTTTTCCAAGAAACTGGATAATGTAGCATCAGGATGGCCTCCTTGTCTCGGGATGAGAGCCACAGTGGCAACCCTAGTCAAGGACTCTGATAAACTCACACTGGAACAACCTCTCACAATAATGGCTCCACATGCTGTAGAGATGGTAATCCGGCAACCCCCCGATCGATGGTTCTCAAATGCCAGAGTCACCCACTACCAGGTCATGTTACTGAACCCTGAACGGATCTGGTTTGGGACAGTTGCTTCTCTCAACCTGGCTACCCTGCTTCCCGAGAAAGGGGAGGAAACTGCAGTAGAGCATGACTGCCACTTAGTGCTGGCTGAGACCCATGGCACTCGAGAAGACCTGATGGACCAGCCACTTCCAGATGCAGACTGCACCTCATATATGGATGGAAGCAGCTTCCTACATCAGGGGGAACAGAGGGCAGGTGCAGCAGTGGTGGACTGCACCAACATGATCTGGACAAGGGCCCTGGGACCTCGGCCCAGTGGGCTGAGCTAGTGGCCCTCACACAGGCCTTGAAAACAGCCAAAGGCAGGGCAGTCAATATTTATACCGACAGCTGGTATGCATTTGCCACTGCGCATGTTCATGGGGAGATATATCGCAGGAGAGGATTGGTGACCTCTGTGGGGAAGGACATTAAAAACAGATCCTGGATCTCTTAGAAGCCCTTTACCTGCCCAAGAGACTGAGTATTATACACTGCCTGGGACACAAAAAAGGAGATGACCCAGCAGCTCGGGGAAATAGGATGGCCGATGAAACAGCCAAGGCCGCCGCTCTGGGTAAACAAATACTCACCCTAAAAGAGCCTAGAGAACAGCCCCAAACCCCAAGATATAAATATTCAGATAGAGATCTGGACATTGTCCAATGAATAGGGTCGCAATATGATAAACAAGAAGGAGCTTGGAGACCAGGACAAAACAGTCCTACCCC
Source organism: Peromyscus eremicus (assembly GCF_949786415.1). Classification (NCBI taxonomy): domain Eukaryota; kingdom Metazoa; phylum Chordata; class Mammalia; order Rodentia; family Cricetidae; genus Peromyscus; species Peromyscus eremicus. The sequence continues at coordinate 62,958,901 of NC_081432.1, forward strand.
AAAATATGGCTAGAATGCTAGTGACTGACCTCCACCACCTGACCCACTTAGGACATAAAAAGCTCAGAGAGCTATTACGGAGAGAAGAACAGTTCTATTTCATATCCAACCTAAATTCCCTGATTAAGCAGGTTACGGGGTCCTGTGTTCCCTGCACCAAGGTGAATGCCAATCGTCAGGCATTACCAGAAGGAGCCAGAGCTCGAGGATCCTGCCCAGGAACAAACTGGGAGGTGGACTTCACTGAGATCCACCCAGGATGATACAGAGCTAAATATCTCCTAGTTTTTATAGACACCTTCTCTGCGTAGATAGAAGCTTTCCCTACGAAGAGAGAAATGGCACAGGTGGTGGTCAAGAAGATCTTAGAAGAGATTTTTCCCCGTTTTTGGCCTGCCCAAGGTAATAGGGTCAGATAACAGCCCTGCCTTCGTTTCCCAGGTAAGTCAGTTGGTGGCCAGAATATTGGGGCTGGATTGGAAACTACATTGCGCATATAGACCCCAAAGTTCAGGACAGGTAGAACGTACTAATAGAACCCTCAAAGAGACCCTCACTAAATTAGTGATGGAGACTGGCACTAGAGACTGGGTCGAACTCCTCCCCATGGCCTTGTTCCAGGTTCAGAACACTCCTGCTTTCTTTGGATTAACCCCCTATGAAATCCTCTATGGGGACCCTCCCCCAATAGCAGACCTGTTCGGGACTGACATAGACTCCTTTGCTACAGCCCCCAGTCTCCAGGTGCAACTGAAGGCCCTACAACTCATCCAGAACCAAGTCTGGAAACCACCTAGTGTGCCTCATCCCTTTCAGATTGGAGACTCTGTCTACATTCACAGACCAAGACCCTGGAACCTCGCTGGAAGGGACCTTACACCATGTTTCTGACCACCCCAACAGCCGTCAAGGTCGACGGAATCGCTGCCTGGATCCACGCCTTCCACGTCAAGCCGGCACCTGCTGAGGCCAACGAGGACTGCATGGCCCCCAGATGGAAGCTTCAGCGAACTCAAAATCCTCAAAAGCTCAAAATCGTGCATGTCTGACACTGGTCTTCATAATGGGGATGACTGGAACACTGTCTATGAATAACCCCCATATACCAGGAACAACTACCTGGACCCTAACTGTTGCGGGCACTGATGTCGTTCTGGATTCTAAATCTTTCACCAGCCCATACGGAGTTGGATGTCCAAATGAGATGGAAGCAGATCTCAAGAGGATCCTCGAAACTCTAGGTGAAAAGATTCATGGTATGGCCTGGTTTGATGACTGGTATGTTTTCCCTGGGAACAAAAACACTCGCTGCTCGGGGTATAACTCCCCACGGCAATTCTGTGATAAATGGGGTTGTGAGACATTGTCTTTTGGTAGAACGGCAGGAAGATGGGGCACAAAGCAAAGTAATGACCCCCTTTCAATAGAATGGAAAGATTGTGGAAATGTTTGCTATCCAGACCAAGATAGATACAATCTCCAATTGAAATTTAATTGCAAAGACCTCTCCAAGGTACCAGGAACCTGGGGGTTATGACATTACCACCCTACGGGATATGATTGGGGGGCCCTCATCACTCTTTCCCATTGATTTGTGCCCTCAATCCCTCCATAGGTCTTGGGGCCAAACAAGGTATTGACAGAGCAAAAGACCACCCCCCCCAGACCTATGGGGCCAACCCCTAGATCTACCTTGAACCAGGGCACCACTCTGATTCAGGGCGCTACCAACGCTACCAAACCCAATGCCTGGCACCCACAGGGCACCGGGAAAAGAATGTTCAACCTGATAGAGGGAGCTTTTGGGATCATCAACCAAACCAAGCCTAGCTTAGCAGACCCCTGCTGGCTATGCCTAGGGGTGGCACCCCCTTGTTATGAGGGAATTGCCACTACTGGAAATTACACCATCGGTGAGGCTTCCACTTACCGCTGGAATGTAACCCCTAAACTAACCCTAACTGAAGTTAGCGGGGCAGGCCTTTGCATTGGGCAACCTACAGGATCACAAGCTAGCCTCTACAATAAGACCATCCCAACCTCCAATATACAGGGACCGTACATCATCCCACCTAAAGAATCTTGGTGGGCCTGCACCACTGGGCTGACCCCTGTGTATCCGTTGAAGTCCTTAAAAGGTTAGAAACAGAAGGAGGCTTCTGTGCCTATCCTTTATGTTTAATATTGTGGCTGCTCTGTCTCTGACCCCAGATAAGTTTATTAGCATGTATAATATTTGGGGGAATACAATACAACACACTTACTTCAGACGCGAACCTGTGTCTCTAACTCTGGCAGTTCTGCTAGGGCTTGGAGTTGCTCTAGGGTTTGGGACAGGGACAGCAGCCTTGATTCAGGGGAATCAACATTATTTAACTCTCCAGGCTGCAGTCAATGAGGACCTCCGAGCATTGGAGCAGTCGGTTTCGAAGTTAGAACAGTCCCTTACCTCTCTGTCAGAAGTAGTACTCCAGAATAGAAGAGGACTGGATTTACTATTTCTAAAAGAAGGTGGCCTCTGTGCCGCCTTAGGAGAAGAATGCTATTTTTATGTAGACAACTCCGGGGTGTTCAGGGACTCCATGGAAAAGCTCTGAGCTAGGTTGGATAAAAGACAGAGAGATTGGGAAGCCCAACAAGGCTGGTTTGAAGGATGGTTTAATAGGTCCCTATGGATGATGACCCTGGTATCTGCAATTATGGGACCCCTGCTTATTTTGCTCTTGCTTTTAACTTTTGGCCCATGCATTTTAAATATGTTACTGTGGTTTATTCGGGAGAGATTATCTGTTGTACAGGCCCTTGTTTTAACTCAACAATATCAAGCTTTAAAAGTTACTGAAATATAGGATACCATAATTTTAAGATTAAAATTTGCCAAAAGAAAATGGGGGAATGAAAGACCCTAACCCTTCAGGCTTATACCCCCAAGCCGCAGGAGAATAAGGAACTAAAAAGCTAGTTCCAAGGGCAGACTGACTCAGCCATTACTCAACCACCCTTACCACAATGTATGGAGATTTCTGTTAAGATATGTTGCTCAACTATGACTGGGATAATTGCAAGTGTTCCAGGAAAGACCACTGTAACCTTTGTGTAACCTTCACTCCCGCCCTGATACCCTCCCTCCCACCAGGTTCTGGAAAAAATGTGCATATGGATGTGATTGTACCTACACTGTGATTAGGCCATGATCTTGTGAAATTAGCCCCTAGACATAAACCAATCAGAACAAAATTGCATGAGAATTGTAATCTTATGGCTTTTTGTGGGTTTTTTTCTTTAAAAGTACCTATGTGGCTGCAGTAGGGTGCGACTCTTGCTCTTGGGAGGAGAGGAGCCCGACTGTGCAGCCGCATCAATAAACTTCTTGATGTTTACATCAACTGGACCAGAGTCTGGGTTCTTAGGGTGCCCACCCAAGAAGGTAGTACCCTGGGTCTGGGGTCTATCAATAACCAGATGAAGAAAGGATCTAGAGACAAGCTGATACAGGAGCTGGGTAGTTAGTTCCTGAAGCATTAGTATCTAGAAGGGCAGAGCCATTTAAGCCCTTTGAAATGGAAGCCCCAGGCAGCAGACATGGATCTACAGGATTTAGTGTATGCCCTGTGGGGTTTTGCCTTGCTTTGGTCCAATCTTTCCTCACTAGGGCCCCATTTCCTCTTGTGGACTGGTACTATACCACTGTGTGTTGGAAATATAATTAAAAAATTTTTACAGGATGTCATTGTTAAGAGTTTGTCTTGAACCTCATCTAAGACGTTTTAGACTGTGGTGTGTGTGGGGGGGGTGCGCATGTGCATGCATGCCTTTTTATTCAGAGGTTTGAAAGTAGGAAGAGTTTCAAGGGATCAACCTAATCTGATTTCCTTGGCAGGGCAGATCTTAAAGCTGGACTTCAGAACAGTGTTGACACTATTAAAGACTCTGGGAACTTTTGAAGTTGAACTAAAAGCATTCTGTAGCATGAGGTGAGTCTAGGGAGACCAGGGGCATGACTGTGTGACCATGAACTGTCCCCCAGGGGCTCACATGTTTGGACACTTGGCTTCCAGTGGTGACAATATTTGGGAAGGTTGTAAACCTTCAGGAGAGGGAGCCTTGCAGGGTGGGAGACAGCTAAGGAAGGCAATTTGCAAGGGAAATTGGGAAGCTGGGAAAGTAACAGAATTCATAGCTACATCAGCAGTAAACAATCGTCTGGGGGAGAAGAGACTCTTCAGTAGAACTGCCTTCAAGTTGTTCAGGGTGCTCCTGAGAAATATCCTGCATGGGTTGTCATCCACGCAGGGGTGGGCTTTCTGCAGATAAAGCTGCCTCTGAGTCACCCAAGTCACCCAAGCTCCTGTAAGTTATCCCAGTAAATCCATTGGCTTACCAAACTAGAGTGTAATTACGTTATTCTGGTCTGTCCTAGGTATCTATCCAGGGTGAACATACTTTTTTTTTTCTTATCTCTAGAAGACAAGGCAAGAACAGGTGATCAAGGAAACTGAAGTCAATTCAGAAATGTCTGCAAAGGGGCTCACTCACTCACTCCTGGGCAACATTTCCCCACACATCCATTTGCATTTTGAGAAGGAAAAGTCATTTGCATTACTATCAGTGTTCTTTGGGACTAACAGTTGTGAAACAGCCCAAAGGGAGTGCGGGGCACAGGTCCCAGCGCTATCAGGGGACCTGGCAGCTGGGCTGGGTGAGCACTCAGCACCACTTTCTTCCACTTCCAAGTCTTTTACAAAATTTTACTATTGAAATAGAGATCTCTTCAAATCTGAGGTAATAAAACACTTCGTTTGGTTCCTGACTTCTCCTGGGCACACATTTTAAGAAAATTGTCTTCTCTCTCATTCAGCATAATCAAGTCACAGAAAACACTGCCTTTGAGGCAAATGCTGCTGGGGGTGTATGAAGGGAGGGCTCTGAATCTGGAGGTGACCATGTCTACATCTGATAAGGAGGATCTTCTTGGTGGAAGGAATCTCCCCACTTCCAATCCTGTGTCTTGCTTTAGCAGTATCCACCTCAGAATAAATCCTTAGGGCACAGTACCCACAGCACATATCGGTCATTTGATAGCTTTGGGCCATTGCCATGGCAGGCTCATTCATTCATATATATATATATATATATGTTATGTGTACATGGGTGTGTTTAGCCACATGAATGCAGTTCCTGCAGAGGCCAGAAGAGGGCACTTGAGACCCTGCAGCTATAGTTACAGGTGATTGTGAACTGGAGATGGTGCTGGGAACAGAACTTGGGTCCTCTGCAAGAACAGTGTGTGCTGTCAACCACTGATCCATCTCTCCAGCTCCTACTTATTTTTATTTATGTGTATGAAATTGTTTGTGCATGTGAGTGTTGTGGAAGCCAGAAGGTGGGGTTGTGCATGTGAGTGTTGTGGAAGCCAGAAGGTGGCACCAGATTCTTTGGTTACAGGTTGTAAGCTGGCTGATGTGGGTGCTGAGAACAAAACTCAGTCCTCTGGAAGAGCAGTACTCACTCTTAACCCTCCCTGGCCCCCAGTCATCTCTCCATCATCAATACTTGTCATCAATCCTAGTATTGCTTTTCTGTCTCAAATGCACAAGGTGGACTTTCCATTCTTTTCCAGACTTTCACCTTACAGAGCTGTTTTCTGGGTGCTGAAGGACCATGGCTTCTCCCAAAAGACAGAACCTAGAACCCATCCCAGGCACCGGGCAAAGCAGGACCAGCTGCCTTCAGTCAAGGCAGCCCTGACCCCAGCCCTTCCTGCTTGCTCTTATCCCAGAGTCTCAAGGGCTTCCTCCTCTGGGTCGTGTCACTCACTGTGTTTTTTTCCCCATTAGAGCAGAACCTCTGTGAATTAGGAAAGCTCCCAAGGCTGGCCCTTGCCTCCCTTCAGCCTCAGCCTGCTAATGGGTGAGTCAGAGCATGTCACTTTTCTGTCCAGCAAAGCCCAATGGTTTCCAGTTGTAGATAGAATTTTCCAGAACAGTAGGTTTGATTTTGGGAGTAGCTTTGTGATCACCATTATTGGAGAAGGATGGGTGGAAGAAGATGTTGAGCCATGGTGCAGGTCTAACCAACGGCACAGCCTCAGCCTTCTCCAGAGGATTCTAGACCACGCCCTACAGGGAAATCCTCCACTTTCAGGTGTCTCCAGCCACCACCTCCACCATCATAGACATAAGGGCCTTCCTTCTACAGCTCCCCTCATCACCATTAAAGCCCTGTCACACAAGTAGACAAGACAATGTGGCCATTGTCTTATTAATTCTCTGATTGCCCATCTTTGCGTCAACTAAATGTTTCCACATTCCCATCTACCAGCTTGATGAACAATATTAGTTCAATGTATTAAGGGGAAAGTAATTAAATATTTGTTCTGGGGTAATTGTATATAAATTGCATGACAATTGAGTTGGTGGTGTAATTAGTGAATCTTAACTGGAGGCTCATTTACAATCAATGTTTAATTTACTAACAACTGTTTTGGCTTAAATGTGAATTAAATGCCTGTCATTGGCCACCCACACCCCTGGCTCTCAGAACCTGCCTTCTCCCTGGCTGGCTGCAGGAAGCTCCTTTGCTGTCAGTCAGGGGTGAAGGTCTCCAGCGAGCACTGAACCCTCTGGAGAACTCAGTCTGATTTCTGCAGGGTAGGAGAGTTAGAAAGAATGGAGGTGTCTAATGCATCCCGAGGATCTATCTACTGTGGCCAGGGTGCTGTGCTCAGCATAAGTGGGTAATGTGCCTGGGCAATTCATTCAGACCTAGAAACAGCCCTATAACCAGGTGCTGATTTATTATCTTCATTTTATAAAGGAGAAAACTGAAGCACAGAGGAATGGGACTTGGCTTCAGAGACCTTTGGGTCCATCAGTAAGGCCTATCTATTCTCATTGCAATTTCCAGCCCCAGTCTCTTAGCTATTCAAATCCTTCCATGAGTTATCCTATTTGGCTCAAAACCTTCTGTACAGCTTACTTCTTGGCCTTGACTTTTCCTGATTTGTCTCACTTCAGGAGCACTCACAAATGTATCAGTCAGTATGAGTTATACTACGTTGCTGTAACAAATGGTCCTGAAATGTACATGGCTTGCAGCTGAGGTTTATTTCCTAATAATGTTGTATGTCCAGTGGGGCAGTTCTGGGGTTGTAAACACATATTATGTCCTGTTTGCTGATCCTTCCAAGTGCCCACTTGAGCCTCTGCTCTAAGCTGTCTCCATTGTTGAGCCAGGCTGTCAGAGGAAGCCAACAGTGTCGTTCCATGCCTCTACAAGGAGAGCTGGCTCAGAAAACTTGCTGGAAGCAGTGGGGTTTCTCTGGCTCACATTTGGTGTCTGCAAGCAAGTATGTAGAGAGCCCAGAATTTCAACAGAGCAGGGATTTTTACCATGCTTTAGGCAGGCACTCCCGAAGACACCTAACAAGCCTATCCATAAGGCTGGAATGAGTTCATTTCCCCTCAGGGGCGTATGCAGCAAATGTCTCAAACAGCATTGGAACTTGCCACAGACCCCAGCACTTCACTTCACCCTGGCCTCTGCTGCTTTGAGCTGGAGTCTCTTCCCAGGGCCACTGTACTCCCGTAGATCTGCGCCAGGGCACAGCAGTCCTGCCTTCTCATGGCAATGTCAGGATGGACAGACATGATGACATCCAAAGTCCTGGAAACAGGCTTCAGTTTTTGTTTCCTATTTCCATGTGTCTCTGCATAAATGTATTCATGTATATACCTATGTGCGTGTGTGTGTGTGCGTGTGTGTGTGTGTGTGTGCGCGCGTGCGTGCGTGTGTGTGCACATGCATGTACATGTGGAGGCCAAAGGTTAATGCCAGGTATTTTCCACAATCTTTTTCCACCTTATTTTTTGAGACAGGGTCTGTCGCTGAACCTGGAGGTCACCTATGCTGACTGGCCACTGAGCCCCAGGGATCCCCTCCTGTGTTCACCTGCCCAGCACTAAAATCACAGGTGTAGGTCATCACAGCTGATTGTAAGAAACAAAGTACATTTTATTTATGTTATTTGTATGTGCTTGTGTGTGTGTGTGTGTGTGTGTGTGTGTGTGTGTGTGCACGCGCGGACAGTGGTGCACATGTGGAGTTCAAAAGACAACTTCAGAAGTCAGTACACTGCATGCACCACGGGGGGCCCAGGGATTGAACCCAGGTCCTCGGGCTGGGTGGCTGTAAAGCAGGCACTTTGCCACCAGAGCCACCTCTCTAGCCCCCATGAGATGTCTATTTAACTCCTAACACCTCCCTATGTGCCATTTCCCCAAAGCCCTTCCTTCTCACTCCCCTGCTCCAGATCCCTGGCTCTGTCCAGATCTCTTATCTTCCTCTTACAAGGGTCCAGTGGTCTCCGCTGTCCCTCTGAGAGACAGACTCCAGAGCAGTGGTTCTCAACTGTGGGTGGAGGCCCCCACAGGGGTTGCATCAGATATCCTGCATATCCGATATTTATATGATGATTCGCAACAGCAGCAACCTTACAGCTATGAAGTAGCAAAGAAATAACTTTATGGCTGGGGGTCACCACAACATGAGGAGCCACGTTAAAGGGTCGCAGCGTCAGGAAGGCTGAGAACCACTGGACTAGAGAGAAGACCTTGTCTGGTCCACAGATGCCTGTCTTGAGGGTAATAATGACCTCAGGACAGAACAAGCCCATGCAATGTCACCTGTACCTGCTCTGCCACTCTCCAGGATGAGCGTGAGGAAGGACAACACAGAAAGACTAAGGACATCTGAGACTCAGGACACCTGTTTGCAGCTCTTCCTTCAATCTTCTCTCTAACCAGGGCCACATTCCTCCGAGTTTCTCACTCTTCCATTCACTGTTTCAAGGCTCTCCCACAAACTGCTCGCCCCCCTAGTTCCTTCTCCACACTGCTCTTCAGTCACTCCCACCTTTCTTTCCTGTCTCCCCACCTTAGCCTTCCTTGTTAAGAATATTCTGGAAGGCACACAGTAGGTGCTCTCTCGTTGTTCCTTAATCAGTGAATCTGATATAGAGGTTGAGGTTCCTCAAAAGGCTCAGGTTCTGCATTTGTATGTGATGCTATAATGGTCCTGCTTCCAGACTGTTCTGGGGACCGACAGGGTAGATACAAACTCAAATGGCAGTAGATGTGAGAGTGATTTTCTACTTAATTGACAAACTAAATGTAGATAAATCACCAGGAGCAGATGGCATCCACCAGAGAGGAGCAGAGGAGCTCAAGGGTGAAATTGGGGGATTGTTGGCCAACACACCAAAGTGCTCATTACGAAGGGATGTGAAGGCCCAGTGAGCCAGAGAGGCTGCCTATGCCTCCCACAGGGCCTCGGGGGTACTGCTGCCCAGGAAGACTGGCTGGGAATGGGGCCAGCTGACCAAGTTTAGAATAAGGACAAATGCCCCAACAAAACCACTATTTGGGGGAAGAGATTCTTGGTTGCATAGGGAAAACATTCCTGTTTCAATATTCTAGAGTTCTCTGTGAGGACATATGCAGACGGAGGTAAAGAGGAGCCAGGGGCAGACATGAGTCTAAACTCTCAGATTCATCTACCAAAAGAAATGCAAACCACACCAAGTCATCCTAGGCTAGCTGTTTTTGAAGGAACTCTCATTTAAGATGGACAAGAATATACAGCTAATAATAATTTATAACCACAAAGATTGCATTGACTTCTCAAAGACATCTTTGACCAGATTGCTTTTGCTAGATAGACATGCAGCCAAACTGCCTCTCGATGTGTGTTTCATCTTTGAACAGAGAAACTTTTTTAAAAGTTTATTTTTTATTTATATTTTGTGTGTGTGTAGTTCCCAGGGAGGCCAGAAGAGGGCATCAGATCCCCTGGAGCTAGAGTTACAGGCAGCTGTGAGCCACCTGATAGGAGCTGGGAATTGAACCGTGGTCCTTTATGAAAACAGCAACTGCTGAGCCATTTCACCAGCCCCCAGAAAGCTTTTTTCAGAGGGTGACAGTTAATACAGAAACTCACAGCTGGTCAGCATGCCGAGAAGTGCCCACTGAGTGCTCTGACCTGCAGGGCATCCCTAACACCCTTACAAAGTCCTACACACATTGCAGAAGTGGGGGCAGAAAGACTGCAAGAGCCTGTGTACTTACCTGGCAGGGGAGAGACCAGGATCATGAAGGTGGTTTTCCCAGGGCAAGACTTGTCCAGTATACTCTGGGTGTGCTGACTCCTGCAATTTCTGCAAAAGCAGGAAACTAAACTGCATGATTTGTGGTAGTGGGGAACTGCATTTGTACTCTCCCCTAAAAATAAAGGAAAGAAGGAAGGGAGGGAGGGAGGGAAGAAGGAAGGAAGGAAGGGAGGGAGGGAGGGAGGGAGGGAGGGAGGGAGGAAGGAAGGAAGGAAGGAAGGAAGGAAGGAAGGAAGGAAAGACTGTAAGAGCCAGAGGGACTATGAAACACTGTCTTTTGGGCACGATATGACCCCTGCAATCATGAACACACAGCATCTGTGGCTAGCTATATAAGCTGCACTTATACACCCCACCTTCACCCCCATGCACATGCATACACACACACACACACACACACAAGAATGCATACACACACACACAAGAATGCATACACACAAGAATGCATACACACATGGAATGGCCACACTGAGGTTTGAACCCAGGGCCCTGCACATGCTAGGCAAGTGCTCTACCACTGAGCCACATCTATCCCCAGCCCTCCTTTAACCTTTGAGACAGGCTCTCAATGATTGCTTAGGCTAGCCTTGAACTTGGCAATCCTCTTGCCTCAGCCTCTTGAGGAACTGGAGATTACAAGGCCTGTGCTGCCAGGCCCACCCTTGTTGCAAGATTATCTTTACAAAGTTGTGAAACTGATAGAAAAATGTTTATTAGTCAGGATTTGAAAAACGGCACAGGAAATAAATGAGCAACCCAGGTCACAGAGCTAACAGAAAACTGAACACCAGGACGCGGGTGCCTATGTCTCACTTCCGTGATCTTTTCAGTAAAACACAGAGGCCTTGATCCTCACACACATACACACCCTTTTAGGAATCTGTTTTGTTAATCATGAGAAAGCAAACGGGCCAATGACCCACTGTCACAATAGTGGCATAAGAGAACCCAGCCAACCACAGAGACAACAGGGCCCAGCGACGGTTCAGTGGGTAAAGGAGCTTGCCAAGCACAACAGCCTGAATTTGATCCCCAGAATCCACATGTGGAAGGTGAGGACCAATTCTATGAAGTTGTCCTCTATCTCACACATGTCATGGCACGTGTGCACATGCATACACGTACACACAATAACATGTCAACAAAACAGGGTCGGTGATGCACTGCTATGATAACAAGCATGCATTGGGTATGTCACAAATGGAGCCAGTGATAAGCAAACTGCTTTGTTCTATGCTGGCAGCTGGGCTCCAGGGCTGGGCTCAGCTGCTCAGCCGCCACCCATGGCCCAGTGTCTCCCATTCTTCTCATGGAGCTAGCAGGTGCCCTGGTGGCATTCTGTAGGTGACAGTGCACTCTGTACAGAACTGTCTAGAACACACAGTTTATTGAGGCCTGTGATCTGGTACACCATCTTTACCTTCATACTCCAAGTCAAAGCTGTTAAATGGTCAGTCCTGAAGTCTTGGGTCAAGCCGATTTCCCCGCCCACAGTGCTGAATGGCAGAGGACGGATGCTTGGGCAAGAGAACAGCTTCAGCCCGCCTGAGGTAGGCATTACTTTTAAGCTGAGCACTAAGCAGACAGTGTGCTTGGCAGGGCAGGTTCACCTGTGTGCACAGGGAGTGAAGGGGCAGGAAAAACTTACGTGGTTTTGTCTGTTGGTCTTAGAGTCACTAACAATCTTTGAACAGGGGGCCAGGGAAATGGCTCAGAACTTAAGAATGTACTGTTTTTGCAGCAGACCCTGGCTGGGTTCTTAGGACCCTCGCTGACTGGCTCACAGTTGTCTGTAACTCCAGCTCCAGGGAATCCAATGCTCTCTTCTGGACTCTGCAAGCATTGCACTAACACATGCACACAAACACACACACACACACACACACACACACACACACACACACACAGCTACAAAATAATACAAAATTGTGGCTGCATTCCTGCCGAGCTCCTCCTGGCCTGGCTCCAGAGAGCAGCACCTATCCCTAATCCAGCCTTTGTTTAACCCACACCTTTTGTTTCTATTATCACCCTATGTGAATCTTGTCTCAGAGTCTCCCAAGAATCAAAGGCCTATGCAAAACTTGGTTCAGGAAACCCAGAAATCCCGTGGCACCTGATAAATTGAGGAATTTGCATTTGGCATTGTATCTTTGGGTGCTTCTTTCAGGTAGTTTTGAGCATATGGAAATCAACTGGCTAAACTCTAAATAGAGAGAAAAATAAAAATACCCTGGGTAAAGGGAAAGTGCTTGAGTCCTTAGAGGCTGGATGTCCCGGCAGCTGAGAAAGGCTAGATTCATTCTTAAGGTACCTCTAAGTCTTTTTTCCATCTTTCCACAGATCCACATGAACCCACACATCCATGCCGCCACACTAATGACGCAAAATAAATAAATCTTTAAAACATCTGTAGGCTTTCTCCCAGCCTCCATCCCCGAAGGCTCACCCAAAGGCCACTCCTGCCAGGGAAGCGGATAGGTTGTCTGCAGATCATCACCTCTCCTTCTGCTCCTCCAGATCCCATCCCCCGGTCTCACCCCCTCCTTCTGCTCCTCCAGATCCCATCCCCCGGTCTCACCCCCAGCTTTGGAGCTGAACACCCACTGCAGTCCCCCTTTCCTCTCGGACCCCAGCCCCGATGGACACTGCAGTCCCCCTTTCCTCTCGGACCCCAGCCCCAGTGGACCAAAAGGCTCTTCTCCAACCTTCCTTCCCCCAATGCATGCCATTATCCTAGCATCCAAAACCAGCAGCAGGCATTCCCTGGGAGCACACCAGCTGAGCAGGCCAGAGAAGCAGGGCCACAGAAAACTTCATACCAGGCAACACACAGCCATCACACTCTCAAAAAATCAGAGAGGAAAAAGAAATCAAGGAACAAAACATCCACTCAACAAAGACAACCCCAGAAACCAGCACTAGGCCTATATTCATCTGAATCCCAGATGCCCAGACACCAGGATAAGAACACGATCAACAGCAGCCAGGGCAATATGTCTCCACCAGAGTCCAGCTGGCCCACCACAGTAGGACCTGAATATTCCAACACAGCAGAAGCACAAGAAAAGGACCTTAAAACCAGCTATATGAAGATGATAGAGGTCCTTAAAGAGGAAATGAACAAATTTCTGTAAAAAAAATCCAAGAAAACACAAAGAAACAGTAGTAAATGAATGAAACTGTTCAAGACCTAAGATAGAATCAACAAAGAAAACCCAAACTGAGGGAATTCTGGGAATAAAAGATTTAGGATTTTGAAACAGGAACTACAGAGGAGAACTTCACCAACAGAATACAAGAGATGGAAGAGAGAATCTCAGGCATCAAAGTTACAATAGAAGAAATGGATACACCAAAGAAAATGTTAAATATAAAAACTCCTGGTACAAAACATCCGGAAAATCTGTGGCATTGTGAAAAGACCAAATTTAAGAACAATAGAAATTGAGAAAAGAAACGCAGCCCAAAGGCCCAGAAAATATTTTCAGCAAAATCATAGAAGAAAATTTTCTAACCTAAAGAAGGAGATTCCTACAAAGATACAAGAAACATGAAGAATAGCAAATAGATTGGGCCAGAAAAGAAAGTCCTCTTGGCATATAATAATCAGAACATTTAATGTACAGAACAAGGAAAGAATGTTAAAAGCTGCAAGGGGAAAAGACCAAGTCATGTATAAAGGTAAACTTATTAGAATTACACCTGACTTCTCAGTGGAGACTCTAAAAGCAGGAAGAGCCTGAATAGATTAGCTACAGACTCTAAGAAACCACAGATGCCAGCCCAAACTACTACACCCAGCAAAACTTTCAATCACCATAGATGGAGAAAATAAGATATTCCATGATAAAGCCAAATTTAAACAATATCTATCCAGCCCTATAGAAGGTGCCATAAAAAAAAAAAAAAACTCTAACCTAAGGACATTAACTACAACCATGGAAACACAGGGAACAAATAAGCTCAAAAAAAGAGAAACACACAGACACACACACACACACACACACACACACACACACACACTGTTGCTACCACCGCTACCACCACCACCACCACCAGTAACTACAACAAAAAATTACAGGAATCAACAATCATTGGTCATTGATATCTCTGAATATCAATGGACTCAATCTCCCCCCTCCACTGCAAAAAAAGACACAGACTAACAGAACAGAATGTATGTGAAAACAGGATCCGTCCTTCTGCTGCATCCAAGAAACACACCTCAACTTCAAGGATGGACATTACCTCAGGGTGAAGGGTTGGAAAAAGATATTCCAAACAAATGGACCTAAGAAGCAAGCTGGGTTAGCCTGAAAAAATAGATTTCAAACCAGAACTAATCAGAAGAGATAGAGAAGGACACTACATACTCAATGGAAAAATCCACCAAGAAGACATTTCAATCCTTAATATCTATGCCCCAAACAAAAGAACACAAGTTTGTAAAGGAAACATTACTACACTTTAAATCTCATATTGACCCTCATACACTGATAATGGAGACTTCGATACCCCACTCTAGCCAATAGACAGGACATCTGGACAATAACTGAACAGAGAAATGCTGGAGCTAACAGAGGTTATAAACCAAATGAACCTCAACAGATATTTACAGAACATTTCACCATAACACAACAGAATATACCTTATTCTCTGCACCTCATGGAACTTTCCCCAAAACTGACCACCTGCCTGGACACAAGTCTCAACAGATACAAGAAAATTGAAATAACTCCCTGCATCCTATCTGACCACCATGTATTAAAGCTGAATATTAACAACAAGAGAAATAATAGAAAACTTATAAACTCATGGTTCAATAATGAAAATCAATAAATATAATCTACCATATAGAAATAAAAACATGATCATCTCATTAGATGCAGAAAAGGCCTTTGACAAAAATCCAACATCCCTTCATGATAAAAGTCCTGGAGAGATTAGAGACACAAGAGACATACCTAAACATAATAAAGGCAGTTTATTGAAATTCCATTAAAACCGGGAATAAGACAAGATTGCCCACTCTCTCTATACCTCTTCAGTATGGTACTCAAAGTCTTAACTAGAACAATAAGACAACTGAAGGAGATCATGGGGATACAAACTGGAAAGAAGAAGCCAAAGTTATCTTCATTTGCAGGTAATATGATGGTATACATAAATGACCCTAAAAATTTCACTAGGGAATTCTTACAGCTGATAAATACTGTTAGCAAAGTAGCTGGAATACAAAATTAACTCACAAAAACCAGTAGCCCTCCTATATACAAATGACAAATGGACTGAGAAAGAAATCAGGCAAATAATACCTTTCGAAACAGCTTCAAATTATATAAATATCTTGGGGTAACTCTAATCAAGCAAGTGAAAGACTTGTATGGATGAAAATTTCAAGTCATTGAAGAAGATTTCAGAAGATGGACAGATCTCCAATGCTCATGAACCAGTAGGATTAATATAGTTAAAATGGCCATCTTACCAAAAGCAATCTACAGATTCAATGCAATCCTCATCACTATTCCAACACATTTTTCAAAGATCTTGAAATGACAATTCTCAGCATCATATAAAAACACAAAAAACCCTACTTAGCTAATACTATTCTGAATTTAAAAAATAGATAAAAACTGCTAGAGGTCTCACCATTCCTAATTTCAAGTTGTACTACAGAGCTATTGCAATAAAAACATTATGGTATTGGCACAAAAACAGTCATGTTGATTAACAGAATCAAATTGAAGATCCAGATATAAATCCACACACCTATGAAAACCTAATTTTTTATTTAAAAAAGCCAGAAATACACACTAGAAAAAAGAGCATCTTTAATGAATGGTATTGGTCAAACTGGACAGCTGCATGTAGATGAATCCAAATAGATTCATACATATCACCCTGCACAAAACTCAACTCCAAACAATAACTAAACAGAGAAATGCTGGAGCTAAAAACCAGATACACTGAACCTGATAGAAAAGAAAGGTAAAAAAGAATCCTGAACTCATTGGCACAGGAAAACACTTTCTGAACAGAACACTGTTAGCACATACACTAAGATCAACAATTAATAAACAGGGTCTCATGAAACTGAAAAGCTGTAAGGCAAAGAACACTGTATCATTTAGACAAAGTAGCATCCTACAGAATGGGAAAAGCTTTTTTTTTTTTTTATCCATATCCAATAGGAGACTAACATACAAAATACATAAAAAACTTAAGATACTAGATATCAGGAGAACAAATAACCCAATTAAAATTGGGTTACAGATCTAAACAGAGAATTATCAATAGAGGAAACTCAAATGGCTGATAAGCTCTTAAAGAAATATTCAACATCCTTAGCCATCAGGGAAATGCAAATCAAAACTACTCTGAGATTCCATCTTACACAAGTCAAAATGGCTAAGATCAATAACACAAGTGACAGCTCAGGCTGTTGAGGATGTGGAATAAGGGAGAATACTCCTCCATTGCTGGTGGGAGTACAAACTTGTACACCCACTATGGAGATCAATATGGTGGTTCCTCAGAAATATGGGAATCTGTATCTACCTCAAGACCCAGCAATACCACTCTTGGGCATACACCCAAAGAATGCTCCATCCTACCACAAGGACACTTGCTCAACCATGTTCATTTCTGCTCTATTCATAATAGCCAGAAATTGGAAACAACCTAGATGTCCCTCAACAGAAGAAAGGATACACAAAATGTGGTACATTTACACAATGGAGTATTATTCAGCTGTTAAAAAAAATGATACCAAGAAATTTGCAGGCATATGGATGGAACTAGAAAAAAAATCATCCTGAGTGAGGTAACCCAGCCCCAGAAAGATAAATATGGTATGTATTCACTTATATGTGGATATTAGCCATTAAGTGATAACTAAGCTATACTCCATAGACCTAGAGAGGTTATAGAGGAAGGGTCTGGGGTGAAGCATGGATCATCATTGGAGGGGAAAATAGAATATATTTTATGGGTAGACTGGAGCAGGGGGAGGATATGAGAGTGGGAACAGGAAATGGGATTGGGGGTGGGAGGGAGAACAGAGAGAGCTAGAACTGAGGGGCATTTGAAGGGTTTTATGGAAACCTAGTGCAGTGGAAACTTCCTAAAATTTATGAAGGGATCCCAATGGAGTCTTCAAATAATGAGGGGAACAAGACCCACTGGCTTCTCTTGTCACCAAATGAAGCTCCCAGTACTGGGATTGGGTCCGACTGAGTTGATGGCCAAAGGGGTCCCACGGAAACCCCCAAACAACTCAGCCTGCTGCCAAGACAATAGGTTGCTCTCCACCAACTGACAGCAAGGCCTCATTGCTGAAGACAAGACCAACACAATTTACTGAGAGGTTGGTCAAACTGGCACCTACATAGAACCTTCACCTCAACGTTCTAGTGTCTTTGGTATGGGAAGGTTCTCTGCAGGCTACCAAAAGGGAAATATAAACACTAACCCAGCCACAAAACCTCTGACCTCCGGTCTGTCTTGTCTGCAAAATATGCTAGGGCAATGGTGGCATAAAGCTTGTGGGAGTCACCAGCCAATGTCTGATTTCACTTAAAGATTGAGTCCATGCCTGGCACTGATTAGGTGACCAAGAACCAGAGACTAGATAGGCCAGAGACCTAGGGTAAAACCAAATATTGCTATAATAATAATAATAATAATAATAATAATAAGTAACAATAAATGAGTGATGATATGTTATATTCATAAATAGGTGCCTTATTCATCCATCATCAGAGAGGCTTTCTCCTGGAGCAGTTGGGAACAAATACAGAGACCACGGCCAGACATGTCAGAGACAGACAGACCTTGGAACACACCAGTCTAAATGTGATGCCTCCATCAAATCTCTCCCCTCAGAGCTCAGAGAACCCCACAGAAGAGGAGGCAGGAGTATGGGACCCAGAGGGGATGGAGGAGACCAGAATAAAGCCCTCTAAAATCAACTGCCCAGATCTCATATGAACTCAGAGACTGCAGCAGCGAGCACAGGCCTCCACAGGTCTGCACCAGGTCCTCTGTGTGTATAGTATGGCTTTCAATTTAGTATTTTTGTGGGACTTCTGAGTGTGTGAATGAGTGGATCTTATTCTTGTGCCTTCTCTTGGGGCTCTTTTCCTTCTATTGATTTGCCTTGTCTAACTTCTATGTGATGGTTTTGTTTTATCTTTTATATTTGTTGTTTTAAAATGTTCAATATCCTTAGCCATTAAGGGAATGCAAATTAAAACTAGTTTGATATGCCATGTTACCCCAATCAGAATGGCTATTATCAAGAAAAAAAAAATGCTGCCATGGAAAAAAAAAGTCTTTAAATAACCCAAAGTAACTGGGTGCAGCCAGTTACGTTTGGCGGTGAACATGTGAGGCCAGTACAGTGGCTAACCCCAGCAAGGTGGGGGAGTGGAGGAGGGGCTGAGGAAGCTGCAGCTGCCTGTGCTTGGTCACGTCCGTCTTGCCAAGGGACTCTTGTTCTCCAAACCCATGTTATTCTTTCATGACACCCTCTCATTTGCAAACACTGTTTCTTCTCTTGAAATGCCTCCTCCTCCTCCTTTTAAACCCAGACTGACCCCTCCCACTCATTCTCACTGCGGTATTGTCGGGAAAGTGGCAGCGAGATGGGCATTTCCTTGCAGCTTGGGCTGCTTCAAATGGTAACGAAAATAATGGGGATTTTAGTGTTTTTAATTAACAGTCTGCACCCTAGGGATGGTGGGACAGATTGCCGAAGGGACCTAAGAGCCACCTGAGCATAGCCATTGCCCTGGCATGTGCTAGTGAGTGCCCAGAATCCAGCAGAGGCATCATATTGACATTATAACCTGTTACGCTGCTGTGGAGGAGGCATGGAGGACCTGAGTTCAATCCCCAGAACCGTGGAGAACAGCCAGGTGCTGTTGTGTGGACTTGTTCCAGCACTGAAGTAAAGACAGGCTGGTCCCTGGGTCTTGCTGACCAGTCAGGCAGCCTAGCTGAATGAGCAAGCTCCAGGCCAGCAGGAAACCTTGTCAATAAAACGAGATGTACAGCATCTGAGGAGTCAGCTATGTGGTCCCCTGGCTCCTACATACAGGAGCATATACACACACTACATACACACACAGACAGACACACACACTCTCACACACACACATACACACACACATGCACACTCACACACACTCACACAGACACACAATACACTCACACACACAAACACACATTCACTCACACAGACACAAACACAGACACACACCCACACACACTCACACACACACACATACTCATACACACTCACACACAGACACACTCACACACAGAGACATACACCCTCACACACACACATACACACACACACACACACACACACACACATATACACGAACATGTTACACTGAAGAAGGGAATTGCAGGCTTATGGTGACAGGTCACCTATCCCCTGGGGGTGTGGACATAACAATGGAGACTAGAGTGATGGGGAAGGAGTTTTAGAAAATCACTCTGCTCTCCTTTAACTGGCCCACGTGGGCTCTCTGCACCTCAAAGAGGAGCAAATAGATGCAGAGGCACATACATTGAGTGTAATTACACTGTTACTTATAGGTTCAATTAAACACTCTGGACATTTTTATAATGTAATTTCAGGTGGGATGCATTGCACCAATGGCATTAACCTTTAATCATAGTTCTTTCTCTTTGAAATGCAGTAATGACCCCATTAATTAGTAACGAAATGATTAAACTGGAGTAGAAGCCATCAGGTGAGTCCCCTCCCTGGATCCTCTCCCTACACTTAAATGTGGCCTTTTGATTTTCTTCCCCAGAGAAAACACGTCTCCAGATGTAGTGTGTGTGTGTGTGTGTGTGTGTGTGTGTGTGTGTTGTGTGTGTGTGTGTGTGTGTGTGTTATGTGTGTGTGTGTGTGTAATGGGGAGGGGGCTGCAACCCCTTCTCCT
Source organism: Peromyscus eremicus (assembly GCF_949786415.1). Classification (NCBI taxonomy): domain Eukaryota; kingdom Metazoa; phylum Chordata; class Mammalia; order Rodentia; family Cricetidae; genus Peromyscus; species Peromyscus eremicus. The sequence goes on from NC_081432.1 coordinate 62,979,031, forward strand.
CTTCAAGGGTTCAAGGATGAAACTTAGGCAGAATGAGTGTCTAGTGACCTGGGATCTGCAGGGTCTGATGCTCAGGATAACTGTTTGTCCCTCTGGGTATTGATAATCATCCCTTTTAGGGACTATTATATGGCTGTACCAGTCACTCTTCTTATCACTCTGTTTTGGCTCACAGTTTGAAGGAATCCAGTCCATCATTGTGGAGAAGGCACGGTAACAGGAGTATGGGGCTGCTGGCTAACATCTCAGTGGGTCATCAAGCAGAGAGAAACGGGTCGGGAGCAGGGCTCAGCCACCACCCTTGTGTTAGTTACTTTTCTATTGCTTTGATAAAAATTCCATGGCCAAGGCAATTTAGAGAAAGAAGAGTTTATCTGGGCTTACGTATCCAGAGAGATAAGAGTCCGTTACCATCTTGGGGAGGCACTGAAGCAGGCAGGTGTGCAGCTTGGAGCAGGATGCTGAGAGCTCACACCCTGAACCACAGGCGCAAAACAGAGACGTCTGCAAACGGAGGACATGAGTCGTTTAAATGCTCAAAGCTGGCCTCCAGTGATGTATTTCCTCCAACAAGGCCACACCTCCAAAGCATGAGTTTATGAGAGGCATGCCCATTCGAACTACCACAAACCTCAAAGCCCACCCTCCAATGACTCAGTTCCTTCCATAAGGTCTTTCCCAGAAATGTTCCACAACCCCCACAACAGCACCACCAGCTGGAGAGCAGATGCTGAAACACTTGAGCCTATAGGAAACATTTTACAACTAAACCATGCCAATGGGGCTACTGAATGGTAGGAATGATGCCAGTCGTAAGAGCACCAGCGCCTTGCTAAAGTCAGCTTCGCCGTCGATGCCTGCTCCCCATTCCTGGAGGCTCCCAGAATCTCACCAGGCTGGAGGTAATGTGGCCACCCCCATTCCCGGTCATATCTAAGACCTCACACTGTCTTCCCTCACCATGTAAGCACCCATCCCCACCCCCATTGTTTATGGGCCTCTAATATGTGCCAGAGATCACGGGGCACGCTGAAGTAATTAACACAGGTATTGCTGGCTTTACCAAACACTCTTACGTTCAGCTACACACTGTGCAATAATGGGTCGATAATTGCTACATTGAGAGAACAAGGTCGAGGGGATGCTCAGAGATGGAGGGTACCCCTGAGTGTGCACGGCAGGTACCATGGAGGCCTTTCTGGAGGGGTGACAGCCAAACTGTCTTTTGGGATAAGTGGTGCTGGCCACTTCAGACATTGCCGGGGCATAGTATTTGATACATCATGGGAGGGGAACAGCCTCTCCCCATTCCTCCAGGTCTTTGATTGGCACATACTTTCTGCCATCACCACATGGCTCATCACCGGGGAGCTTACCCCAGGGTCCCCAGCTCCTCACTTTCAGGTGCATCTTGACTTTAACTCCCATGTTCTGCCTCAGCATCTGACGTCTCTTGATTGGACCACGTGGTGACCTTCAGTGCTCCCACCAAAGTGCTCTTCATCAGCTTTCCCTGTTCTGTTTCTTCACACACCAGCCCCCTCTAGCCCCGTCCCTTCTGGCTTCAGCACTAGCTTGGGCCCAAGTGGATCTTCCCAGTGTCAAGTGACAGTTCAGACACATCACAGTGCTTCTACACATAGACCTGGGGCTCTGAGTCTACTCAGGGCCCAGCCTGCCATAGTCCCTTATCCTTAGGTGAGGAGTCAGTCTGACATTTCCACAGGGCACACACCTTCCCTGCAGAACTGATCAATTACAGAGAATGCTTCTGGTCTCAGTTAAAATACAAACGCAGATTTTTTTTAACTGAAGACTGAATACTAATGGTTCAGACAACTCAGGAGTTTATTTTTCTCTCATCTAGCATTCTCAGGGAGTATGGCAGGTGGATCCATGACCACGCAGACCCCATGGGCTGCCAGCCTCCACATGGCCCAAACAGCGATTCTAAATTCAATCATGTTAACAGGGAAGATGAAGCATCACAAGATACCAGAGGTTTGTGGAGGGGAATTCCTAGAAAAGGTGAAGGGTGTGGGTTTGTTTCAGGCTGTGACAGATGGTGTTTGACCCTGAAAAGAAGCTGGGGATAGGGGTAATGGGTGGAGCGGGGTGGAGCGGGGCAGAGTGAAAGGGAAGCATGGAGGAAGGAGGAGGAGGACTAGAGAGGATAGAGATGGCTGGGAAGGATGAAGAGCCAGAAAAGACACTGGGTGTGTGACAAAAAAGGGGAGGGGAGGAAGTGGAAAGGAAGGGAGAGGGAGAGGAAAATCCCTCCCTAGGGTGAGGAGAAATGATCCAGCCAGTATCCCTGCAGGGTGGTCATTGGCCTGTGGAGTCAAGAAGCCAGGGAGAACTTTCTCCTGCTCTAACTGGCAGATTCTGAAGTCAAAGGACAGCCAGAACAGCTTCCGCCAGACCGTCACTGTCCTCCAGCTAAATGTGTGCTCCTGGGTGCATGAGACTGTACCAGGCTACTCAAGGGGGCACAGACACCCCCAGAGGGATCTCTCAAGTGGCTGTGCCCTTGCACACTCATGGGAGAAATGAAAAAGGCTGACCTGTAAAAGTTTGTGCAAATGGTGCTTCAATCCTGCCACGGTTGATAGAGGGTAGCTTCTCCCTGAGCACCAGCCCCAAGTTACACAGTCTGTGGCCATGGCTCAGAGGCTCTGTGGAGAGCAGGCATGTCTCTTGTGTACATCTTCCTTGGTAGCAATGGAAATCAGACAAATCAAAACAATTCTGCTATCAGCTGGTCTTGAACTCTTAGACAAGGCTGATATCTCTCACACTCAGACCCCTCCTTAAGTCAGTAATCATTGCCCACCAGACACACTCCAGACAGCACTCCACTCCAAAGAGTGTTTCAAAACTTCTCTGCTTAATATTTGACACATTAGGAAACAGGCTCAGACAGGTTTAGAGATAAGCCCAAAGCTACACAGCTCAAAAGGAGTGGGTTTGGGACAGAAGCCTGGTGTTCTTGGCAGTGGTGGTCAGTTACTCCCTGCTGTATCCTGACAGACAACAGAAACGTCCGGCTCAGCCGGGTAGTGGTGGCACACGCCTTTAATCCCAGCACTCGGGAGGCAGAGCCAGGCGGATCTCTGTGAGTTCGAGGCCAGCCTGGGCTACCAAGTGAGTTCCAGGAAAGGCGCAAAGCTACACAGAGAAACCCTGTCTCGAAAAACAAAACAAAACAAAACAAAACAAAAAAAAAAACCAAAAAAAAAAAAAAAAAAAAAAAAAAAGAGAGAAAGAAACGTCCGGCTCCAAGATGGTAGACCTCTCCACAGATGCCCAGATGGTAGACTTCTCCACAGATGCCCAGATGGTAGACCTCTCCACAGATGCCCAGATGCCCAGACAATCTCTGTCTTGTTTATTGACCTGTTTTCTGTTCTTTGAAAATCTGCCTGGTTCACTCTAGGACCCATCCTTGGCTCCCTTCTACTCACCCTTCCCCTTGTTTCTCATTGGCTGTCTCTAACCAGCTCTTCTTCTCCACGCCTCTCATTGGCTGGTCTCCTTCCACGGTCCCTCCCCCTCTCCCTCTCTCTCCCACAGAATACACCTTTTTATAGTCCCACTACTTCCCCCTCCCTCTCCTCTCCCCCGAGGGCCTCCACCGCACTGACCGTGCTCTTCAGACATCTCATTAAAGGTAATTGTTGACCTGAATTCTGATTCCAGTGCAGCTATAATTATGCTCCATAGGAGACCCCAGGGGACTCAAAACAGTCTTAATCTATTCCACAGGAATCAAAAACAGCTCCCAAGAAAGGCATTTAATAGCCACGACTAACAGAGGCTGTTCAGCCATCCACGGGATATGTCACCACAGCCCGGCACTGCCCATCTCCCTGCCATCCCCATTCAGAGGCATCGAAGGTCCTCTCCAACACCACTGAGACTTGAGGGTCTCATTTCGCTTTTTCAGTTAATTAACTAGATGACAGGGCAGCTGGTAAGCTTTGTGAGACAGGTCCCTTGTCATCTCTGACTGTCCTCTGGGCACGAGGTACCTGACAGCCTTGGAGTCTCCATTTGTCCAAGATCCCAGGGCAGAGGGCAGAGGGCAGAGGGCAGAGGGCTGAGGGCAGAGGGCAGAGGGCAGAGGGCAGCTCTGGTCAGTAGCCCAAATCAGGAAAGTCACATGTTGGGAAAGCTACAGAACCAGAGCGGTTGATTAGAGCTCATTCCATAGAAGGTTCAAGTAAAGTGGGGTGCCAGCTGCCTCCTGAGTACAGGACATTCCCCAGGGACCCCCAAGAGGACAACTTAGAACTCTGGGGTAGGTCTCTGCTCCTGGATTCTTGTTCCTCCCCTTCACGAGAATAGCTCCTGGGGAGTCTTTCACAGTCCCAGTTGAAACAGAGCAGGCAGGAGTTACTCAGGATGCTTGGCAGGGCCTAGGAATCTTGTTCCACGCCAAGGCTTTAGCCTGGCTCCTCAAGATTTGCCCAACATACCAGCATGGGGACCAGCTGAAAATGCAGTTTCTCAGACTCCTGCATCAGAAACCACACCTGACATCTTCTGAGGTAGAAGTTCTCAAGGAACCTCTGTCCCCAGCCTGCAGAACAGACAGGAACAGAAGCCAGGGATTGGAGAACAGCCTCAGACTGATCTGCCATTTTCTCTCTTCACACACATCACAGCTGCCATGGGTATCTGGCTTCCTCCTCTGGGAAGGCCCAGCCCATAGCAGATGCTCCCCAGGAGATGCTGTAGATGGGCAGGCCATGCCAGCTGCTTTAGGGGACCCCACATGCCTGCGGCTTTAGGGGACTCCACGTGCCTGCTGCTAGGGGACCCCACGTGCCTGCCGCTTTGGGGGACCCCACGTGCCTGCTGCTTTGGGGGACCCCACATGCCTGCTGCTTTGGGGGACCCCACGTGCCTGCTGCTTTGGGGGACCCCACATGCCTGCTGCTTTACGATGCTGCTTCACATTCACGTTCCCTCAAAGATACCTGCCACGCACTCCACCTTCAGTTACTCATCTATTTCTCCATTTCTCCTCAGAGAAGGCAGCCACCGTGGTTTCCCTTTAGCTCTTAGAACGGATTCTAGGACCCGAGTAGAGACCAAGAGGATAGCTTTGTCTGGCATTACACAATAACTGCCACCACCATGTCTAATTTAGTGTCCAACGCATAACGAGTAATCATTTATCGCGATGCTATTTCTCCACCAAGGAGAAGCTTTCCCCTCCAATCTAAAGAACACAGATAAATTAGCCTCTGCACTGGAGCCACACACAAGGGCCCTCAACTTCGGGAATCTGCCGGTTAGTAGGAGCATACCGGCAGGTTAAGGCGCTCTCGGAATTCCCCTAAATTCCCAGCAATTCTCAATCAGCTGATGGTGCACACTTAGGGCTAAGTGCATGTCTTTGTTAGGTTTCTAGTGCTGTGATAAATACCATGACCAAGAGCAACTTGAGATCAAACCAATGATTTCACCTTTGAGTCCCATGTCACAGTCCGTCATGGAGGAAAAGCCAGGACGGGAGCTCAAGGCAGGAACCTGGAGTCAGGAGCTGGTACAGAGGCTATAGAGCAATGCTGTTTACTGGCTTGCTCACCCAGCTTCCTTAGAGCACCCAGGTCTATGAGCCCATGGGCAGCACCCCACACAGTGAGCTGGGCCCTACTATATCAATCATCAGTCAATAAAGTGCACCGTAGACTTGCCCACAGGCCACTCTATTGAGGTTTCCTCTTCCAAAGTGACTCTAGCTTGTTTCAAGTTAACATAAAATAAACCAAGACAGTAAATATAGCAGGTGACCGTGTGTTACCGAGCCAAGAACATTAGATGACAAGTTAAGACTTACTAGATGATCACCATTCCTGTGCTTTCTGAGTGGTAGCTCATTAAGAGGTCATAAGTGCATAATCTTCACACTTTCCTGCAGAGACGTCAAAGCCCACTGAGCTCACAGGACATGCCCAAGCGCTCAGTGTCCTGTAGCTATTGCCACAGACAATGCACATTTACTAACACTCTGTCACACCTCCTAAGACCTCAAAGTTGACTCAGCTGTGACAGGCAGGGCTTAGGGCAGGAGGGAACAGGACTAGTTCTTGCCCCAAATCTCTTTTTGCCCCACCCTCCAGCAATCTGTCCTTCCTGATCTTGTAAGCCTGATCTTGTACAGCTGGGCAATACGAAGCTGAGCTGTATGAAGCTGGACTGTTTCCAGAGCTTACAGAATTCCAGAACTTACTCCGATGTCATCACGTTCAAACAAAGACCAAAAGAGGAAGAATTTGATTTTTTAAAATCTGCATTAGTTAGGATTCTCTAGAGGAACAGAACTTATGAAATGAATCTGTGTATGTACAGAAAGGGGATTTATTAGAATGGCTTACAGGCTGTGGTTCAGCTAGTCCAACAATGGCTGTCTATCAGTGGAATGTCCGAGAATGCAGTAGTTGCTCATTCCACAAGGCTGGGTGATGTCTTAGCTGGTCCTCAGTGTAGCAGGAATCCAGAAGAAGTAGGTTCTAACGCCAGTGAAGGAACGGACTTGCTAGTAAGAGTGAGAGTAAGCAGGGGAAGACCAAAGACTTCCTTCTTCTGTGTCCTCTATGTAGGCTGCCAGCAGAAGGTATGGCCCATACTAAAGATGGATTTTCCCAGGGATTATATGAGCGGGGGGGGGGGGGGGGTCAAGATCAAGATCATGATGGGAAAATCTACAGAGACAACTGAACCAAGCACATAGGAACTCACAAACTTTAGACTGACAGCTGTGGAACCTGCACGGGACCGAACTAGACCCTCTGCATATGGGAGACAGTTGTGTAGCTGGATTTGTTTGAGGGGCCCCGGCAGTGTGATCAGGATCTATCCCTGGTACATGAGCTGGCTCTCTGGATCCGATTACCTATGGTTGGACACCTTGCTCACCCTTGATGCAGAGGGGAGGGGCTTGGTCCTGCCTCAAATGAATGTGCCAGGCTCAGCTGTCACCCCCAGGGGAGAACTTGCCCTTTTTGAGGAGGGGATAAGGGATGGATGGGGGGAAAGGCAGGAGGAGGGGAGTGGGAGGAGGGATGAAAGGGAGATCTGTGGTTGGTATGTAAAATGAATAAAAAAATTTTTAAAAAAGGACATGTAAACTCACTTTTACCTACCACCTAAATTGTTCAATTTTTGTTCTCCTATCTCTAAAATATAACTATTATATATATAATATATATATTATATATATAATAGAAGTAGATCTTTGCACTTCAAATGATTTAATTAAGAAAAACTCCCCCAGGTGTGTGCCCAGCCATTGGGGTTTTAGTTAATGTCACATGTAGTCAAGCTGACGACTAACAACAGCCATCAAGGGTTCAGAGCACTGGCTGCTCCTCCAGGTCTGATTCCCGCCACCGACATGGTGATTCACAACCATCTGTAACTCTAGTTCCAGGGCATCTGATGCCCTCTTCTGACCTCCTCAGGCACCAGACACACACACACACACACACACACACACACACACACACGGTGCACAGACATACATGTATACGAAACGCACACACACATAAGAATTGAAACTTAATATGACATGGACAAAAGTGACAGCAGGCAAGCACAGCAGGTGCTATTTGGAGGTGTGAGTGGTGCTGGCATGCGGCAGAGGGGGGACAAGCCACTGATGGAGCAAGAGCCAGACTGTGGCCCTTCCAAGGGCCCCCCCTTCATCCCCCACCCCGGTCATCCCCACCCATCATCCCCACCTCTGAAGGTTCTTGACAGACCCTTGATGAACATGTGGGGCTGAGCTGTCTTCCTCAAACTTCCTACATCTCAGCCACGGAGGAGGGCTTTGGTTTCACTTAAGGAGATAAGCAGCATTCTTGGTCCGGGGACAGCAGGAGTCAAGGGAATGAAGGAGGCTGGGGGAGGGAGTTGGCAGTTCTTTGAATCTGAAAGGAAGCGCCACTGCTCACAGACCCAACTGTCAAGCTACTGTCAGGAAAAGCATAAGCACCTGGCACCCAAGGGTCACATTTTTGTGTCTTCAGAGCATCTGATCCTAGGGCAGGAGGCTTTAGTCAAGTTCACCTGACACCAATCATGGTGCATGTAATGCCACCCTTCATTTTCCAAGTCCTTTGGCACTGTGGCCTGCCCTCCCAATCTGACACTTCTGGAAAATGTCATCCCATACTCTGTCTTGTCCTCAGGGCCTCAGAGCATATGGGAGCCTGAGTCCCTAAACTGGTCCACGTGAGAGCACTAATGGGGATGTGACTCCTGCATCTCTGGACCATGCCACTGACGAGGTGGAGCACAAACAGAAAAATCTTGGGACCATCAGAGCAAGTTAACAGGAGCAGTACCTTAGAGAGAACACATTTTCTTAGATGACATACCTCTTGGAGCTGCTTACATTCCATGCTCTGAAACCCTTCCCCAAGGCCTGAGGCATAAAATGAAGAGAAAAACGGATAAACTGGGCTTGTGGGCACCAGGTGTTACCTGACAGCACAGGGGCTGAAGGAAGAGTCCAGGTAGGATTGAGCACAGGGTGGTCCGTGTTTCAATTAAGGGATGACTACACATGGGAAGCAGCTGTTTGTGTGGTGGGAGGAGCCGTAGATCCAGCCATCCAGCCTGGTTGTAAATTCTCAGCTTCCTTTACTGCTATTGGTGACTTCCCAGGATAGGGGCGGGATCTAGCTACTAACTGATGGGGAGAGAGAGAGAGGCGAGCCTATGAGAAACCAGAGGCCAGGCTGCTCCCGCCCAGAATGCTTTGGGAGCAGGGGTGGGCGTGAGTCTTCACACATTATAAAACCTTCCAAGCTTTGCGGCTTTTCTGGAAACTTGTTAGGGTGTTACCTTCTGTTGGGGGGGGGGGGGGGGTCGGTCCTTATGTTAAAAAAAAAAAGGAGAAGGGGGAAGAAGGGAGGTGGGGGAAGAGGAAGAAAAGGGAGGTGGGGGAAGGGGAAGAAAAGGGAGGTGGGGGAAGGGGAAGAAAAGGGAGGTGGGGGAAGGGGAGAAAAGGGAGGTGGTGGAAGCCCCTGCAGTACTAGAGCCTTGGAAAAGAAAATTGGGGTGTGGGGTGTGGGAAACCCTGCAGCTAGAACGCTAAAGTCAGTTATCTTCCCGGGTAATTTTTAAAATGGGGGCTACAGTCTTAAGTATTGTCACTGCCTCATGTCTGGCTAATGGTGCCAGCCTGCCAGGATCAGCTGGGCTGCTAGGGAAGCCAAAGCGGTCCATGAGCCAGAAGGCCTCTTGAGCATGCACTCATCTGAAGAGAAAGAAAACGCCAAATGGGTATAGCAGGAGGGTATGACACTTAGAGGACTACTTAAGGAGCATTGTTCTCTGACTGCTGTCCTGGGGTCATGGCAAAGCAGCTCCTGGGAGTCCCAAGTCTGAGATAGTCATACACCTCTGTTCACTTGAGGGGAAGAGGGCATGCGTATGTGTGTGTGGTGGGGGAGTTAACACCAGGAAGCAAGACAGCCTATGGGATACTTGCATCGACCTGTCTTACAGGCTTAAGTTACTCTTGAGTGTTCCCTAAAAGCCAGTACTTCCCTGGAAAAATGCAGGCACTGACTCCTGAGTTTAGGCTCAATGCAGAGGGCTGGCCAAAGTGAATGTAGGTGCAGTATAGACCAAAGAGCTATGCAGTCAGGAAGGACACTGTATTAGGATGAATTAAGGCTCCAACAAGCCCAGTTTCTCCTGGGTGACTTTTTTATGTGGGGAAGCCAGCTACAGTCCAACGAGTTTCCATTCACCTCCGATCTGTACCTAAAGACACTTACCTCCTCCAAGTGATCCCTGACAAATGCAGCAGCTGGCTAAGAGCACCTTTCACATGAGTGATGGCCCAGGTGAAGACTGGTACCAGCAGGACCAAAAACCCATCCTGGAGACAAATACCCCTAACAGGGAAAGAGGGATTCGGGAAGCACAGGAACCTGAGTGGCCCAAGCAGCTCTAAGGAAAGAGGTCAGGGCACTGTGGATGGGGCTCACCTGACAGGATGAGCCTGCAGAACGCTCAGCCTACAGGTAGACTGAGCCACCGTGTAAAGTTATCATACTGGGAAAAGTACGTAATTCATCAATTCATGCCACTGTCGGTTCAGCGTAGGTGTGAGCCAGAGCTGAGTGGTGATGGGAAGCTTAGAGGAAACTCCAGTTTTAAGTGCTTCAAGGAATGTCGGTTCAAACTGGAGGTGGGAGGAAGTGGGGTCTAGGTGAAGAGCGGAGCGGTACCTGACTTAGTGGACTCACTGCGGATAGAGCGGTGGTTACAGGGAATTTGCCGGCAAATGTAACCGCAGCAGGTGACAAGTCACGGCGGATAGGCTGCAGCTCACCTGCTTGGGCTCTGGGTCTGTCTCTAGACCTGAACTAGGGTTAGATATTCCTCTCTCGAAACATCTTGATCTCAGGTTGGCATCACGTGAGGCTTGGAAGAGCAGAGCCCATCACATGACCATGTGCTCGGTGAACTGAGTAAATGGGAACAATAAAGCCACCTGGGTTTTATTAGGGTTGGTTTCTATTTGTGATAAATGCCATGATCAAAAGCAACTTGGGGAAGAAAAGGTTTATTTGTCTTACCTATCCCAGGTCCACAGCCCACCCAGGGAAGCCATGGCAGGAACTGAAACTCGGAGGAAACTCTGCTTACTGGCTTGACCTAACTCAGTGCCTCCTCCAGACTGCTTTCTCAGCTTGCTTCTTTACATAACCCAGGCCACCTGCCCAGGGGCAGCACAATCCCCATGAGCTGGGCCCTCCCTCATCAAATGTTAATCAAGAAAATGCCCTACAGACTTGCCTACAGGCAATCTGATGGAGGTTTTTTTTTCAGTTGTCTAGCCAAGTAACTTTGTGACAAGCTGACAAAAAACCCAACTTCCTGCTAGAATCCAAATATTTGCTGCCAATCAATCTGTTCTAGAATACTGTTGACAGTTGTCTTAGGGTTACTGTTGTGATGAAACACCATGACCCAAAAGCAAGTTGGGGGAGGAAAAGGGTTTATGGGGCTTACACTTCCCTATCATAGCCCATTGGAGGAAGTCAGGGCAAGAACTTGAACAAGGCAAGAACATGGAGGCAGGCGCTGATGCAGAGGCCATGGAGGAGTGTTGCTCAGCCTGCTTTCTTATAGAACCCAGGACCACCAGCCCAAGGGATGGCACCACTCACAATGGTCTGGGCCCTCCCTCTCACTAATTAGAAAATACGTTCCAGCCAGATCTTATGGAGGCATTTTCTTAACTGAAATTCCCTTTCAAATAACTCTAGAGTGTCAAACTGACAGAAAACTAGTCATCACAGTCCACTTCCAGTTTTGTTTTCTTCGTTTCTGGATTGCTAAAGGGATGTTGCAGGGAAATATTCTGGCACTACAAAGGCATCTATGTAAATTTGGAGCCTGTGTGGAAGAGGGTGTGGGATCACACTGCCTTTCCTCACTGGGATAAACTGTCATACACAAGGAACAAGGACAGCAATGTGCTGGTAGGCCCGCACATCCCTAGTGTTTTCCAGAAAGCCCTGTCTGACTCCCAGTGTTGAATTCATCCTCAGGATGAGTCTAGATTCCTACTGCCTCTGGGCTTCTAATGCACTGCTCATAATCTTTGAAATAAAAACATGCCCTTCCTTTTTTCCCCCAAGGACGAAAAGGGTAGCTGGGTGAATAGAAAGGCAAGCCAAAAGAGCAGGGCTTGTCGTGACTAATGCTCTCTGCATTTGAACATTTCTGTTGATATTTGGAGAGGCCTGGAGGAGCTGACTCTGCCTGTTTGCTAAATACATGGACACTACTAACACATGGATCCACTGGTTCCATGTACCAAAGCTGGAGGGGGCTGCCCAGGAATATGTGGGCATTTTACGAACAGCTCAATTGGGCAGTCACCCACTCACAATGGTCTGGGGCAGGAGGAATTGCCCGGAGATCCTAGGAGTGACTGGTGACTGTCTCACTTTGAGCAAGTCCAAACTTCAAGAAAGACTAGTGTAGGAAATTCAGAAGGCAATGTCCTGTCTGGGAGACTGATAAGCTTTGGCAGACCATTGTATAGACAAATACTAAAGACATAGGACATTTTAACTTCCTTCCCTGGTGTTGCCTCTTCAGCTAAATAACCACACATTAAAGCATTGGTTACAAATGTATCTTTATTTTGAATACATGTGTACCATACATCTGGACAGGCACACCTCCACTCCAACTTGTTCCAGGAAACCCTTAACAAGCTCTTAAAAATTTCTCTTTAAACCAACTGAGCCCATCCAGCTAGTGCTGACAACATGGGTGTGGGGTCACCCACTGGGGTGTGGCCAAACAACCCCACCCCAAAGTGACCTTCATCCCCCAGTCCTCAACTGGTGGTTTCTCAGCTGTGTGTGCAGCATGTGTAAGACTCTGCCCAAGTCATGTGGGCAGTTTTCACCAGCTTGGTCCTGTGCAGACAACCACAGCTGCTCTGAGATCCTGTACACCAGGCGGGTCCTGTCCAGAAGGCAGCATCTCACAGGATTAGCACTCTCTTCTGACTTCCCTTCTGAAATGTTCCCCTGAGCTCTGTGGGTTGGGTGGTTGAGAGGACATCTGTCATCAGCTGAGCTCTGCTGGTTATTTTGTGCAACTAGAGTACTTTGGGGGTCTGCATTAAAAATGACCCATTGCAATACAGTCTTGACCTCAGTTGAGTGCAGCCCAGATGCACCACTGTTAGGTATAGAGGAATAGCCTAAGACACTGTTGACTTTACCCTACATCCGTCTTGGGAACATACCCAGGCTTGCAGTCTCTTAAGCCCTCCCAATGAGGCTCTGAAGGCAAGTTGGAAACCAACTCTTTCGCTCTGCCTGAAGCCCATGCCCTGGAGGATGTAGATAACCATGTGCTGAACTGCTACTTGCCAATGATAAGCATGAGTATGATGAGTCTTCATGCAGGACTCCAGATAGGGCTGGGTACCAGATCTTGGCCCTCTTGAGTGGGGCTGGCCTCAGAAGCCAATGCCTTGTGTTGGGAGTGGGTCAGCATAATGCACTGGGAAAAGGGGTAAAACCTGAGGTCTTCTCTGAAAACTAGAGGCCAGCTGGTGTGGATTCATCAGGCCACCTGAACCTGATGACAGGGACTTGGATGAAAATCCTGAAGTTCAAGCATCTCAGGGCTCGGGTTCAGAGTCACAGGAGATGGACATGTATGAAGGGCATTGCTGCCTAAGGAAGAACCCTCTCCATGTGTGTTACTTTTCTAACTGTATCCTGAGCTCAACAGGGGACTAACAGGCTGTAGCTCACTTGCTGCCTTTCTGCATCTGGCTGTGTCCAGATCTGAACTTTTTGCTGGCTTGTGGAACTTAGTAATAGTATATGGTTCCATGGTCTTCAAGGGGAGAAGCTTTAACTATTCTGTTACTTAGTTCAAGTAGTAAGATTAATTTTAATATCAGCATGTTACATCATAAAAATCTTTTAGGGTGGACCAATCCAAGGCTCAGGATGTGGGTCTGGGTTGTAGCTGATCTAGTCAGTCAAGGCCACTGGGACTGGCCCACCCTAACATCTACCCCATCTGTGAGCTGTGGAGTACATAAAGGGGACTGATCCTGTGGAACAATAACCACAGGATCTCCATGACTCTGGGCAAAGGCAAGATATCCAAGTGGAGTTTGATGGTCCAGTGATGACTGTGTTACCAGAGTCCTTGACCTAGACCAATGACTCCCTGCAATAAAGATGTTGTGGGTGGGTCTCACTGGACTAAGGTTATACTGGGTGACACATTGAAGCACCCAATGCCTATAGGATAAATGAAGAGGTGTTGGAAGACAGGAGTGAGGTGGTCTGCTATTTTGTTTAAAATGATTTTTGGATGGATTTCTTATGGGAGATATTTCAGGGGTGAGGAGAGTATATAAAAGGTCTCAGATGAAGAGATTTGGGGTGTATGATGTTATATTCTCAAAGAATTGTTAAAATAGTCAAAACTGGAAGATTTCTCAACTTTTTTTGAGACAGGGTTTCTCTGTAGTTTTGGTGCCTGTCCTGGATTTCAACTCTAGACCAGGCTGGTCTACAGATCCACCTAGCTCTGCCTCTTGAGTGCTGGGATTAAAGGTGTGTACCACCACCACCTGGCTCAAGATTTCTTAACTTTTGTGCAGGGCAGAATGTTTCCAAGTTGTCAAGGACACTAGGGGACAATCATGGCATGCATCTGTGTTTTCCAGGGAGATGAGGGTCACCTGGACTTCAGGGACCAGAGTGGGGGTAGGTCTGCAGTCTAGAACAGCCTTCCCTTAGATGTCTACTCTCACTGAGGATTGTACTAGAAAATGTACTTACATCTCAGGGAGGGTGAAGCTAAGGAGTCAGGATCCCTAGGATCCCAAAGTGCACTTGTTCCTGGATGGACTGCCCACTGTCTGGGGATGTTAAGGTGGCTCTGGGCATGGGGAGAGCTCCCCTGCTGAAGAGCTGACTGCTGAACAGGAAGCTCAGACACTTGACAGAACCTCCTGCCAGGGTTTTCACTGCACACCCAGGAGTCACAAGTACAAAGTAGCAATGCAGAACCATACCCCGAATGGTTCACAATGCAGATGAGGCCACTGTGCAAAGTCACTGCTTGGTCCTAGGTCCTCAGCTCCAAAGTTAAGGATCTGAGGAGACGGTATGAGAATTAGGGGACAAGAATTGCAGAAACCAACACTGTGACCTCCTTGGTCTCTAGACTGCCCACCCATTGGGATCCTTGCTCACCCTGAAACATGAAGTTCTGTTCAGTCGGCAGTGATGTTGTGAAGAATGATTTTGGCAACACTGCCCACCCTTTCCTCGACCAAACTTTCCTTGCCACTAGCTACTTGTTCTCCCAGGGACTCCAAAGGGCAGGTCACCAGACTCCTGCTGTGACAGAGCTCATGTTAGAGAAATACTGGGATTCCTGGCAGTGTTTAGTTACCATGGTGAGATCCTGGTTCCCAATCTCCTTGTATGTATTCATGAGGTCCATTAAGCATGTCTGTAAGAAGTTCTCCAAGATAAGTGGAGGTGTATAGACTGTCTGGGGACCATGATGGAAACACAGGCTCCAGATGGGAAGTGTGATGAAGAACCCTTCCATTAATTCCTCTCCATCCACTGAGGCAGAGCCTGTCAGTGCTCTTGGTCGAGCTGCCCTGCTGTCTTCTGTCTATCTACCAACTTCCAAAGACCAAATGAACATTTAATGCTAGAAATCCTCCTTTTCTTGAATGATTGCTCACACTAACATCTCCAAAGTGAAGGTGGTGAATGTGATGATAGAGTGCTGACTTTTTCTGATAGGAGGCAGTGCTGGATTAAAATGACTAAATGGGAGTTTGCTATACACTGGTCAAGAGTGGTACCCAGGTCAGTTTCAGTATCCAGTCATATAATCCCTGAAGACATCTCATGAGATGCTAGGAAAGTTCTTTACAGTGATGTAGCATTTACATATCAAGATCTCACCACCCTGACTCCTCCACACTCAGGGACCTGACTTTGGTCAGAGAGGAGAGTGGGATAGTCTCTCAAGTAAATCATCAAAAGCTAAAATCATTAAAAGTGGTGGCATTGATGGTGGCATAGATGTCAAAGACCTCTACAAAAATGCCTCTTACACCTTTACACATAACATATATGTGTATTAATCATTAAAAGTGGTTAAGAGCATTTGCTGCTCTAGGAAAACACCTGGTTTGGATTCCAGCATCCTCACTGTGACTCACAATTGTAATTCCTATTCCAGTGGATTTGATGTCCTGGCACTGATGGGCTCTGTACATACATAATGCATAGATAGCCATGCAGGCAACACACACATAAAACCAATGGTTTTTTTTTTTTAAACTGCAGTATATTGTATACAGCCAAAATTATTGAAAATGCTTTAGTTAAGACTTGGCTATTCAAATAAGTAATGTTTATGCAGGAAGAGGTTCTGTTCAGAGCCAATTAGAGAGGTCTCTACAACATGAAATGGGGGAATTCAGGTTCTTGGTCACATTAATCTCTCAACACTTTTGAGTGCTATTAGAATTCCTATAATGCAGGTAACAGCATGGTAGTGTCTGCTCCCTTATTCACTGGAATGATTGGTCCAGTTTAAAATGAACCACTGAAGGTTGCCATTCAAGTCAGAGGGTTACAAATGATCTACAGTGCTTCTGACACTAGACATGAATTGACCATTATCACACTAAACAGTTCTCCAGCGCATAGTAGTGGGCGTTGCCAAATACCATTTGGTACAGATACCATAGAAGGAAACAGCCACAGCAGACCTCCAAGTCCCATCACCTGACTTCTCTCACCTGTGCTGCCCATTGCCAGCAGAAGTTCATCGTTTCTGTGTCCCATTGGCTATGAGTTATCCTCTGTGTTCATTGGTTTTCCTAATAGATAGAAATGCTCACAGAGCTCAGGAATTCAAATGACATGTGCAACAAGTGGGTACATGAATTGACACCACTGGGCAGAGGTGGAGTCGACGGCAAGGCGGGTGGGAAGGAAATTCTATATCTACTCGGGACACATTAGCCTAGATCCACATCCTTGTGTTCAGGGCTCAGGGGCCCTTCAAATTTGCTGCTAAACCCTTTTTAAATCCTTGG
Organism: Peromyscus eremicus; assembly: GCF_949786415.1. NCBI lineage: Eukaryota > Metazoa > Chordata > Mammalia > Rodentia > Cricetidae > Peromyscus > Peromyscus eremicus. The sequence goes on from NC_081432.1 coordinate 62,995,691, forward strand.
TTTTTTTTTTTGTTTTTTTTTTTTTTTGACTGAAAATTACTTGCAATTAAAAAAAGAGCCTTAATTCTGACAAAATTACTTTAGTAGTAGTTTGGTGCCAGATGTTTGTACTAATTGAGAAAGATGTATAATATACAGATAACTAAGGCTAGCTCTGTCAAAGACCTCTACAAAAATGTCTCTTACACCTTTACACATAACATAAAGAACTATAAATCTGCTAATGTAGAAATTCCCTGAAATTTCTTAATGCACTTCAAAATAAACAAGGCAAAAGAAAGTATCATATATAAACAATGTTTAAACTTCTGGCATGCATGGTATTTTTCTCAATAGAGTGCAGCTTTATACACACATTCACACACACACATTCACACACACAAACAAAGGATGTTTCAGACACACATGGAAGATCAGACACCAATTCCAAAACAGGAATTCCTGGAAATGTGATAAAGAAGAAAAACTGAAGAGGCCAAGATATAAAAAGGCCATTCAGAAAGGCAGTCCAGAAGTTGCAAGAATCCATGCTGAAAATGCAATCTATCAACAAACCAAGCATCAATTTCTTGAGAGCAAGTGCTAGGGTTGATGCCGCTGCAGCCAGAGGTCAAAGTGCAGGAACAATAGGCAGAGTGACAAAGTGGATGGCAGGTGTCCTTAGGTCTATGAATGCCACATCGAGGAGGATGAACTTTGAAAAGATTTCTGCCTTAATAGACAAACTTGAATACCAGTTTGAAACACTGGATGTTCAAACACAACTGGAAGATGCAATGAGTTGCACCACCACCCTAACCCCCCCCCCCCCAGAGTCAAGTGAATATGCTGCTTCAGGAAAGGGCAGGGGAAGCTGCCCTTGATCTCAGTATGGAACTTCCGGGTCAGACAGGATCTGTATATGCAAATGTTGCTTCTACAGAGCAGGATGAACTGTCAGAGGCTGGCAGCAAACTTCAGGTTAAATAAGTGATTCTCCATGTTCAACATGAACTCAGAAGTTCTTGGATGGGGAGGCAAAGGAGGGCCCAGTAACACTGGACACAGGAACAGGGGCACCCACAGATCGGGGGTCATGGGGCATTAGTCGCTAGGGTGTGAGACTCTTTAGTTCTTATGTGTAGGTATATGTTTTAGTGAAGACAAGGGACTCCAGGAACTCTAAATAGCCAGATTTTTGGGTCATCCTAGATCTTAAATTTTAGGGGGTATAAGTCACATGCTCTAGGAACCAGGACCCTAACTTGGGTCCTCTACATGAGTACTGTGTGCTCTGAATTTTGAGCTACTTATCTACTCCTATCAAAGGAGGTTCCTCATGTAGGCTTGATTGATCACAGCACTGGCCACTGACAATTCCCTCACTCTCTCCTCTGAGGTTCTGGGTTCTGGGTGTGGGGCTCAAAGTCCCAACCTTCTAATCATGCTTGTTCTCTATTCATGACCAGTTCCACGACCAGTCCACATCTTGAAGCTGTCAAGTTATCTCACAAGAACCATAAGACGGCTCTTATCCCAGAGACTCCCCAGGGTTCTTAGGAGCTGAGCTAAGAAGTGAGGAAGAGCCTAATGTTTTACATTCACATAGCTATAGGAGTAACATACCAGTGATATTGAGAAATCTACAACACGTGATTTCTGAGTTTCCCTAGGAGTACCTCCTAGGTTATCTCCCTACTGTACCCACCAACAAGCAAATATGCTTCAAGACAACTCTCTTCACAATGTGTGGAAGGTGGTTGTGAAATAACAATCTCCTAAGGAGAAGTTTCCATCGCTCCATACATCTCATTGTTGCTAACATTCACTGAGTCACCTTAAATGGTCTTCAGAGACTCAGATCTGAGGAAGGTATGCGGAAACTGTGCTGGGGTTAAACCAAGTCATATGTGACAAGGTAGAAAACACACCAAGAATTCCCTTGAGGAACACAAGTGCTGAAGGACACTCATCCACTTGTCAATGTTTTGATCCTCGAGGTATTCCTGACTGACTTCCCTGGAATGTGACCTCTTCTGGAATGTATGCTCACTTAGAGGTGGCCTAGCTGGGCCCATGTCCTGTTACTGTCCATCAGTGGATGGACATCAGGGACATATTTGTAACATAAGCACTAAAAGGTCGGAATTGACTCTTGCTCCAATCCCATGTATTCTTGGTTGTGTTGTCACAGCTCACCCTCATGTGGGAGCTTGTAGCATACCTGGATGGGTTTCAGCAGGGTCCTGTATTAGATTGGACTTCCCAGGGTCCTGTCCTTTGACGTGGGCATTCTCCATGAATGAGGAAGGGAGAGAAAGGCTGAGGATGCTGTCACCAATGTCCCTGCTGTAGGGTTCTGCTGTGCTGTATCACTGGTCCTGGTGGTTCGTTTGAATTCTACTTAATTGGCTTCGAATCAGGGAGGCGACCCTATTACTTTCCCTCCATTGCAGCAGGGCACAAATCCCTGTGTGTTTGTATATGTATATATTTATAAAGGAACTACTTTTTGGACAGGGTCTGTCTATATATCCTTTGCTGTGCTGCTGAAACTCACTTTAGTGGACTAGGGTGTCCTTAAACATGCAGATTCTCACTGTGTCTGTCTCCTGTGTGCTACCATCAAGTCATGCTCTACCATGCCCAGGCTAGGAATCAAAAAATTATTACTGTGTTCATAGAAAGTTGGACAATTTTGCGTATTGTCACTTATAACACTTTGACTTGAGAATCCAGGTGTGAATGAACTCTCCAGGCTTCCTATGAGCCTCTCACCACATATTAGGCAGGAAATATTTGTCAGAATGGAGAGGCCAGCCTGAATTACAGACAGAAACTGTCTCAATATATCTATATTTATCATATATTGCAAATACTTAATACAGACTTAATTTGGGAAAGAACTCCTGAAGACCTAACTCTGGTGTCCAGTCAGTCAGCAGCTGCCATCACAGCTTTATGGGGACAAAAGTGGGCAGTTCACTGAACATTCCTGGCCAGCCTGGGCTACATGGAGTTACACTCCATCTCAGCAAAGAGAACCAAAGTGTTTGTGGTGACAAGCGCCTGTCATCCTACACTCTGGGACAGGGATGCAGGATGTCAGGAGCCTCGGGACAGCCCCTTGACAATACAACAATGAAATGAAGCCTCAGCCATTAGACCTTTAAGTTGGCAGGTGGGCAAACTAACTTGAATCCCAGATCTGAGTGTCCAAACCACTCCCATCTGAGTAACTAGGCCAAGAACTAGGGGAGCTCTGGGCAATGGCATCTTCAGGAACTACACCTGTGACCACCTGGCACTGTTGGCATTAGAAACCCCCAAAATCGAAAGGCTTCATGTCATGACCCTGAAATCACCCAGGGGAGCATCCATAAGCCATGTAGGGACACTCTGCCAGGCTAGCTAAGTCAGAGCAGGTGATGTCCCCAGAAAGCTAGTTGGGAGTTAATGCTTTCAGAAAAGAGTCCACACCAGGATGTGCGTCTGTGGCCTGTGCATCTGCAGGTGCCAATTCTCCCTACCCAAAGAGTCAGGAATGTCCTGACTTCAAACCTACAAAAGCAAACCCTTCATTGCTATACCCATGTCTTAGTAAAGGTCAAGAATCTTAAAAGTAATCCAGGAGTGAGAAGTGCTCAATGATGTCAGTCCAGAAAGTTCTCTATTTCACAGAAGTCTTCAATGAAGAGTTGGACATGGATGGGAGCTGAGCCTGAGCATCTCTGTGACTGGGAATGTCTTTGGTGATGCAGTTACAAAGTACAAGTGAGACTCCCTTGGTCTGGGTCCTTCTGCTATGAGAAGACAAGTGGTCTGGCTACAGACACCATGTCATCAGAGGGGACAGCCCCTCATGCTTGACTCCCTCCCAAGCATGGGAACCTGGAGTCAAGCTGTTACCGAACCTTCAGTGAGATGGGACCAGCTGGTTTGCAGCAAGAGCCAGACAGAGTTATGGACTGCAGTGTGTCTTCATCTGAAGAGACCTAAAAAGAGTGTGGGGAACAGGAGCAGTGGATGAGCGTTAAGGGACCTGCATTGAGTGTTTCTCCTATGGCTGTTTCAGACAGCTTTCTCAAGAGTCAGCCCAGATCTTTGTGTTGGGCAAGACAGAGGAAGGAGAAGCTCTCCTGTTAGAGAGTGGTTTATTATACCCTGGGAGTTCTGGAGCCTGATAGGGCCACCCTTGAGTGGAGAAAATAACCTGGAGAGGCAGCCAGCACTGCAGCTGTGAGGCCCTCCTCCTCCTGTACTGTGGATTGACTATTTCTCTGCTCTCTCTGCTGTTCTAAAAGCTGAAGCTCCCCATGACAAATTCAGGGAACTGGCATGGTCTTAGTGCAAGGTGTGGAAATCCTTCAGAGAGGAGCCAAAGCAAATCCAGATGCACCAGGCACCAAAGAGCTGCATGGTGTGTCAGGGTCCAGTTTCAGGCTCAGCAAATGTCCCAACCCTTCACATGCAGTTTTGAGTCAACAGCAGGACTCCAGGGCAGGGCCAGGTACCAGATCTTGGTCTTTTGAGTGGAGCTGTACTCAGAAGCCTTCTTTGAGGAGTGTGTCAGCATAATTCACTGGGAAAAGGGGTAAACCTCAGGTCTTCTGTGAAAATTTGAGGCCAGTTGGTATGGATTCATCAGCCTATCTGAACCTGATGAGAGGGACTTGGATCAAAATCCTGAAGTTCAAGCATTTCAGGGCTCGGATTCAGAGTCACAAGAGACGGACATGTATGAAGGGCATTGCTGCCTAAGAATAGAACCCTCTCCGTGTGTTAATTTCCTAGCTGCATTACTTGTTCAAGAGAGGGCTAAGGACTGGAGCTAGCCTGCATTTCTGCATCTGGCTGTGTCAAGATCTGAACTTTAGGCTGCCTTGTAGGACTTAGTAATAGTATGTGTTTCCGTAGTGTTAAAGGGGAGGGGCTTTTACTTTATCCTGTTATCTAGTTTTGTTCAAGTAGTAAGATGAATTATAATATCAGTGGACTCAGAAAAGTCTTTTAGGGTGGCCAATCCAAGGCCCAGGATGTGGTTCTGGGAGGTAGTTGAGTTAGTCAAGGCCCACCCTAACATCAATCCTATGTGTGAGCTATGGAGTGCATGAAGGGTACTGATTATGTAGAACATTAACCATAGGATCTCCATGACTCTGGGCAAAGGCAAGACACCCAAGTGGAGTTTGATGGTCCAGTGATGACTGTGTACCAGGGGCCTTGACCTAGACCAGTGACTCCTTGCAATGAACATGTTGTGGGTGGGTTCATGGTACTAAGAGTACACTGGGTGACACACTGAAACCCCCAAGGCCACTAGAATAAATGATGAAGTGTTGGAGAGAAGAGTGAGGTTGTCTACTATTTGATTTTAAATGATTTTTGAGGGAGTTACTTCAGTGGGGAAGTATTAGAGTTGAGAGAAAAACATAGAATTTCTCAGAAGAGCAGGATTGAGTTGTATGATGGGGAAATTCCCAAATAATAAAGAATTATGCTAAAATAATTAATAAAACCTTCAGATTTCTCAACTTTTTGCAGGGCAGGATGGCTTCAAGTCACCCTGTACTAGGGGACAATCACGGCATGCATCTGTGTTTTCCAGGGAGATGAGGGTCACCTGGACTTCAGGGACCAGAGTGGGGGTGGGTCTGCAGTCTAGAACAGCCTTCCCTCAGGTGGCTCCTCTCACTGAGGATTGTACTAGAAAATGTACTTACATCTCAGGGAGGGTGAAGCTAAGGAGTCAGGATCCCTAGGATCCCAAAGTGCACTTGTTCCTGGATGGACTGCCCAATGCCTGTGGATGTTGAGGTGGCTCTGGGCATTGGGAGAGCTCCCCTGCTGAAGAGCTGACTGCCGAACAGGAAGCTCAGACACTTGACAGAACCTCCTGCCAGGGTTTTCACTGCACACCCAGGAGTCACAAGTTCAAACCAGCAATGCAGAAGCACAGCCCTAATGGGTCACACTGCAGATGAGGCCACTGTGCAAAGTCACTGCTTGGTCCTAGGTCCTCAGCTCCAAAGCTAAGGATCTGAGGAGACGGTATGAGAATTAGGGGACAAGAATTGCAGAAACCAAGACTGTGACCTCCTTGGTCTCTAGAAGATCTGCCCACCCATTGGGATCTTTGCTCACCCTGAAGCATGAAGTTCTGTTCAGTCGGCAGTGATGTTGTGAAGAATGATTTTGGCATCACTGCCCACCCTTTCCTAGACCAAACTCTTTCCTTGCCACTAGCTACTTGTTCCCCCAGTGACTCCAAAGGGCAGGCCACCAGACTCCTGCTGTGACAGAGCTCATATTAGAGAAATACTGGGGAATCCTGGCAGTGTTTAGCTACCATGGTGAGATCCTGGTTCCCAATCTCCTTGTATATGTTCATGATGTCCATTAAGCATGTCTGTAAGAAGTTCTCCAAGATAAGTGGAGGTGTATAGACTGGCTGGGGACCATAAGGGAAACACAGGCTCCAGATAGGAAGTGTGATGAAGAACCTTTCCATTAATTCTCTCCATCCACTCAGACAGAGCCTGTCAGTGCTCTTAGTCAGGCTGCCCTGCTGTCTTCTGTCTACCTACCAACTTCCAAAGACCAAATGAACATTTAATGCCTAGAAATCCTCCTTTTCTTGAATGATTGCTCACACTGACATCTCCAAAGTGAAGGTGGTAAATGTGGTGATAGAGTGCTGACTTTTTCTGATAGGAGGCAGTGCTGGATTAAAATGACGAAGTGAGAGTTTGCTATACACTGGTCAAGAGTGGTGCCCAGGTCAGTTTCAGTATCCAGTCCTATAATCCCTGAAGACATCTCATGAGAAGCTAGGAAAGCTCTTTACAGTGATGTAGCATTTACATATCAAGATCTCACCACCCTGACTCCTCCACACTCAGGGACCTGACTTTGGTCAGAGAGGAGAGCGGGCTATTCCCCAAATTAAATCATGAAAAGCTAAAGTATTAAAAGTGGTGGCATTGATGGCTAGAGAGAGCGCTTAGCTAGTGGTTAAGAGCATTGCTGCTCTAGAAAAGGACCTGGTTTGGATTCCAGCATCCTCACTGTGACTCACAAATGTAATTCCTATTCCAGTGGATTGGATATCCTGGTAGTGATGGGCTCTGTACATACATAAGTCACAGATAACCATGCAGGAAATTGATATCATAAACCAATATTTTTTATTTAACTCAAGCATTTTGTGTACTTGCTGCAATGTATTGGAGGAAATGCTTACATTCATATTTGGCTATTCAAACAGCCCAAGTTTATGTTGGAAGAGGCTCTTTTCAGATCTAATTAGAGAGGTCTCTATGACATGATGAAATGGCGGAATTCAGGCTCTCGGTCAGATTACTAGATTACTCAACAGTTTGAGTGGCATACAATTCCCATAATGCAGATAACAGGAAGTTAGTGCTTGCTCTCTTGTTCACTGACTGACTGGTCCATTTTAAAATGAACCACTGAAGTATGTCATTCAAGTTACAATTGTTTTCATGGTCTACGGTGCTTCAGACACTAGACATGAATTGGCCACTCTTCACACATTCAATAATTCTTTAGTGTATGGTAGCTGGCTGTTGCCAAACATCAGTACCCAAACATTTGGTACTAATACCATAGACGGAAACTGCCATAGCAGCCTCATCAAAATCCATCACCTGCCTTCTCACACTTCGGAAGCCCATTGCCAGCAGAAGTTCATTGTTTCTGTGTCCCATTGGCAATGAGTTATCCTCTGCATCCCTTGGTTGTCCTAATGGACGGAAATGCTCACAGAGCTCGGGATTTCAAATGACATGTGCAACAAGTGGGTAAACAGAATTGACACCACTGGGCAGAGGTAGAGCAGAGGGCAAGGGGGTGGGAGGAGCTTCTGTATCCACTTGGGGCACATGAGCCTAGGTGCACCTCCTTGTATTCAGTTTTGTGGGAGCCTTTCAAAATGATTTCTTATATGGTGCTTGAAACTGTAAGGTCATATGTATAGGCATCTGTGTTTAGGTACACAGGTGAGGGCAGAGAGTTCGGATATGCCTAGAACTCAAATTGTAGGGGGTATAAGCCACATACTATGGGAACCAGGAACCTAAGGTAGGACTGTACATGAGTACTGTGTGCTCTCAACTTTTGAGACACCTACCCACTCCTATTGTAGGATCCTCCTAATGTAGGCATGAATGATCAATCATAAAACTGGCCATTGACAATTCCCTTACTCTCTCCTCTGGGGTTCTGGGTTCAGGGTGTGGGGCTCAAAGTCCCAACCTTCTAATCATGCTTGTTCTCTATCCATGACCAGTCCACATCTTGCTTGTGAGATAACTTGGCAGCTTCATCTAAGACAGTTATTATCCCAGAGACTCAACAGGGTTCTAGGAGCTTTGCTAAGAAGTAAGGGAGAGCCTAATGTTTTACATTCACACAGCTATAGGAGTAACATATCAGTGATATTGAGAAATCTACAACACATGGTTCCTCTCTGTTGAGCGTTTCACCTGGAGTACCTCAGAGACTTAGGTCGTCTCTCTTCTGTATCCACCAATAAGCAAATATGCTTCAAGACAACTCTCTTCACAATGTGTGGAAGGTCCTTGTGAAATAGCCATCTCCTAAGGGGAGGTTTCTATCTCTCCATTCATCTCACAGCTGCTAACTTTCACTGAGTCACCTTAAATGGCTCTTCAGAGACTCAGATCTGAGGAAGGTATATGGAAGCTGTGGTGTGGTTAAACCAAGTCATATGTGACAAGGTGGAAAACAGACCAAGAATTCCCTTGAGGAACACAAGTTCATCCACTTGTCTTGTTTTTTGATCCTTGAGGTGTTCCTGACTGACTGCCCAGTGACCTCTTCTGGAATGTATGCTCACTTAGAGGTGGCCTAGCTGGGCCCATGTCCTCTTACTGTCCATCAGTGGATAGACATCAGGGACGTATTTCAAAAATATGCACTAAAAGGTCAGAATTGACTCTTGTTCCAATCCCACTCTATTCTTGGTTGTGTTGTCACAGCTCACCCTCATGTGGGAGCTTGTAGCATACCTGGATGGGTTTCAACAGGGTCCTGTATTAGATTGGACTTCCCAGGCTCCTGTCCTTTGACATGGGCATTCTCCATGAATGAGGAAGGGAGAGAAAGGCTAAGGATTCTGTCTGTCACCAGTGTCCCTACTGTAGGATTTTAGCTCTGCTGTATCACTGGCCCTGGTGGTTCCTTTGAATTCTACTTAATTGGCTTTGAAGCAGAGAGGCAACCCTATTACATTTCCACCATTGGAGCAGGGCAAAAATTCCTCTGTGTGTGTGTGTGTGTGTGTATTATGAAGTAACTATTTTTTGGACAGGGTCTGTCTATATATCCTTTGCTGTCATGCTGAAACTAAACTTTGTTGGACCAGGCTACCCTCCAACTCTGAGATCTGCTCATCTCTGCCTCCTGATTGCTGTCATTAAATGCATGCTCTACCTTTCCCAACTAGAGATCAAAAAGTATTTTTGTATTTAAATCATTCATTTAAAGAAAAATTTTAAAAATCTTCCATTGTATCATTAATAGCACATTTACAAGACACACCTGGATTCCTATGAGTTTCTCAACACACATTAGGCAGAAGATACTTAGTCAGAATGTAGAGGCCAGCCTGGACTATAGACAGTAACTGTCTCAATATATCTATATTTATCATATATTGCAAATACTTAATACAGACTTAATTTGGGAAAGAAAATTCCTGAAGACGTCTAACTCTGGTGTCCAGTCAATCACCAGCTGTCAGCACTTTGGGGACAAAAGTGAACAGTTCACTGAACATTCCTGGTCAGCCTGGGCTACATGGACTTACATTCCATATCAACAAACAGAACCTGGATGTGGTGTAAAGTGCCGGCAATCCTACACTCTGGGACAGCAACACAGGGGTGTCAGGTGCCTGAGGACAGCGCCTTGACAATGAAACAATGAAATGATCCTCAGCCTGTGCACCTTTCAATTGGCAGGTGGGAAAACTTTAAACTTCAGATTTGAGTTGCAAAACCACTCCCATCTGAAGAACCAGGCCCAGATTAAAAGAGCTCTAGGCAATGGCATCTGCAGAACTACACCTGTGACCTACCTTGGCACTTCTGTACTAGAAACCCACAAACTCACAGGCTTGATGACATGACCCTCAAATGATCCTACAGGAGCATGCATACCCAGGTGGAGACACTCTGCCAGGCTAACTAAGTCAAAGCAGGTGATGTCCCCAGAAAGCTGGTTGGGATCTAATGCATTCAGAAAAGAGTCCACACCAGGATGTGCATCTGTGGCCTGTGCATCTGCAGGTGCCAATTCTCCCTACCCAATAGATTCAGGAATGTCCAGATTTCAGGCCTGCAAAACCAAATTTTTCATTGCTATACCCATGTCTTAGTAAAGATCAAGAATCTTAAAAGTAATCCATGAGTGAGATGTGCTCAGTGATGTCAGGGTCTAGAAAGTTATCCAATTCATAGAGGTTTTCAATGAAGAGCTGGTCATGGATGGCAATTGAGCCTGATATTCTCTGTGACTAGGGTTGTGTTTGTTGTTGAAATCTCACTTGGGCTTGTAGCTTCCTTGTCTGTGTCCTTCTGCTATGAAAAAACAAGTGGTGTGGCTACAGACACCATGTCATCAGAGGGGACAGCCCCTCATGCTTGACTTCCTCCCAAGCTTGTGAACCTGGAGTTAAGCTGTTACAGAACCCTCAGTGAGATGGGACCAGCTGGTTTGCAGCAAGAGCCAGACAGAGTTCTGGACTGCAGTGTATCTTCATGTGCCTTCATCTGAAGAGAACTAAAAAGAGTGTGAGGAACAGGAGCAGTGGATGAGCATTACAGGACCTGCATTGAGTGTTTCTCCTATGGCTGTTTCAGACAGCTTTCTCAAGATAGCCCAAAGCTTAGTCTTGGGCAAGACAGAGGAAGGAGAAGCCCTCCAACGGGAGTGGTTTATTATACCCTGGGAGTTCTGGAGCCTGAGAGGGCCAAAACCCTTGAGTGGAGAAAATAACCTGGAGAGGCAGCCAGCACTGCAGCTGTGATGCCCTCCTCCTTTCCTGTGGATTGACTATTGCTCTGCTCTCTCGGCTGTTCTAAAAGCTGCAGCTCTCCATGACAAATTCAGGAAACTGCCTTCTTAGTGCAGATTCAACAGAGAGGAGTCAAAGCAAATCCTGATGCTACAGGGAACAAAGAGCTGCATGGTGTGTCAGAGACCCGTGTCAGGCTCAGCAAATGTCCCAACCCTGCACATGTAGTTTTGAGTCAATAGCAGGACTCCAGGGCAGGACTGCATACCAGATCTTGGGCCTCCTGAGTAGGGCTGGCCTCAGAACACTGTGCCTTTTGTGGGGGAGTAGCTCAGTATAATGTGCTGGGAAAGCAGATAAACCTCAGGTCTGTGAAAATTAGAGGCCTGCTGGTATGGATTCTTCAGGCCCTCTGAACCTGATGACAGGGACTTGGATGAAAATCCCAAAGTTCAAGTGTTTTAGGACTTGGGTTCTGAGTCACAGGAGGTAGACATATCTGAAGGGCATTGCTCCCTAAGGATTGAACCCTCTTTGAGTCTCTTTTCTAACTGTATCCTGTGTTCAACAGAAGGCTAACAGACTTGAACTCAACTGCTGCTTCTCTGCATCTGGCTGTGTCCAAATCTGAACTTTAGGCTGCTTTGTGGAACTTAGTAATAGTATTTTCCCATAGTCTTGAATGGTACGGGCTTTCAGTCAATCTCTTTATCTTCATCTAGTTTTGTTCAAGTAGTAAGATTAAATTTAATAACATTAGGCTACCTTAGGAAAATCTTCTAAGGTGGGCCAATCCAAGGCCCAGGATGTGGATCTGGGTGGTAGCTGATCTAGTCAATGAAGACCACTGGGACTGGCCCACCCTAACATCTACCCCATTGGTGACCTATAGAGTTTGTAAAGGGACTTGTCCTGTGGAAAAATATCCATAGGATCTTCATGACTCCGTGTAACAGCATGATATCCATTAGGAGTTTTGGTAAAGGTCCAGAGATGACAGTGTGCTAGAGGCCTTGATCTAGACCAGTGACTCATTGCAATGAACATGTTGTAGGTGAGGCTCACTGGAATAATGGTATAAAGGCTGACACACTGAAGTACCCAATCCACTAGGATGAATGAAGAGGTGTTGGAAAGACAGAGGAGTAAGTTTGTATGCTATTCTTTGTTTCTAAATGATTTTTTGAGGGGATTTCTTTGTGGGGATACTTTAAGGGGTAAAGGGGGGATATAGGTCTCGGCAATGAACAGGATTGGGGTGCATGGTGTGCATTTCTCAAATAACAAAGAATTATGTTAAAAATAATTAGTGAAATATTAAGATTTCTAAAACCTTTTGTGCAAGTCTTCAAGTTGCCATGGACACTAGGGAACTTTCATGGCATATAGATGTGTTTCACAGGGAGGTGAGGCTCGTCTGGACTTCAGTGACCCTAGTAGGTTTGTGTGTTAGGAGCCTAGAACAGGCTTCCCTTTAGATGGCTCCTTTTACTAAAGATTGTACTGGATAATGGACTTATAGCCCAGGGAGGGTGAAGCTAAGGAGCCAAGATCCCTACGATCCCGAAGTGTGCTTGTTCTTAAAAGTTCTACCCAATGCCTGTGGATGTTGAGGTGGCTCTGGGCATGGGGAGAGCTCCCCTGCTGAAGAGCTGACTGCTGAACAGGAAGCTCAGACACTTGACAGAACCCCCTGCCAGGGTTTTCACTGTACTCCCAGGAGTCACAATTTCAAACCAGCAATGCAGCAGCAGAGCCCGAATGGGTCACACTGCAGATGAGGCCACTGTGCAAAGTCACTGCTTGGTCCTAGGTCCTCAGCTCCAAAGCTAAGGATCTGCGGTGGCAGTAAAAGAATTGTTAGGGGACAAGAATTATAGATACAAAACTGTGTTCTCCTTAGTTTCTAGGAGCTCTGCCCACCTACTGTGAGCCTTGTTCACCCTGAAGCATGAAATTCTGTTCATTTGGCAGTGATGTTGTGAAGAATGATTTTGGCCACTGCCCACCCTTTCTTGGACCAAACTTCTTTCCTTGCCACTAGCTATTTGCTCCGTAGTGACTGTGAAGGGCAGGTCATCAGACTCCTAATGTGACAGAGCTCATGTTAGAGAAATAGTACTTGGTAATAATGGGAGTGTATAGCTACCATGGTGAGATCCTGGTTCTCAATCTCTTGTGTTTATTAGGGCCAGTAAGCTTGCCTGTAAGTCCCCCCAGAAAATGAAGGGATATAGACTGTCTGATAGATGATGATTGAAGTATAGGTTCCAGGTAGGAAATGTGAAGAATCCTGCCATTATTTCCTCTCCATTCACTGAAGCAGAGCCTGTCGGTGCTCCTATTCAGGCTGCCCTTCTGTCTTCTGTCTACCAACCGTCTTCCACAGAAACTGAACACTTAATACATAGAAATTTTGGAAGGCCATCTCCCACCTTTTGCAGGGTTCCTATGAGGAGGAGAGAGGAATAAGGAATTTGTAGATAGAAAGATAGCAGAGATGAGACAGACAGAAGCATGGATAGCTTCAGGAGGATCTGGATCAAAATCTACCAGCCCCCTCTGTCTCTTCAAAAGAGATTTTCATAACAATGCCAAGGGTTGGGGCAAAACACCTTCCCATTCTAGATCAAGGTATACTGCACAGCCAAGTGCAGACCCTTCCAAATACCTAGTAACCAAGCAGGTGGTCACGTCATCCCCTTATGCAGCCCTACTGGGTAAAACAAGCTTAGATCTCATTAGAAAACCTGTGTGGGTCTCCACAGCTCCCCCTTCTTAATACTTTAAAGGCCCCTCAAATACCTCAGACTCTGTCTGCCTTAAGTCATTTTCAGTTAGTCAAGCCTTACCAGTCATAGAGATACACTTTCAGTCACGCATATTCTGTCTTAGGTTGGCAGCTAGCAAGAATTTTGCCCATCTCTGACTACCAGCCTCTGGCAGTAGGGAATACAGAGCTTCTCTTATCTCTGACTTGGGTCTCTACTAAGGACTTGCAAGTAGTTAAAGAACCACAGCAATCCCTGAGCTGCCACATTCTTATTTAAATCAATAAACTCTTGATGTAAATGCATCAAATAAACTGCATCAAACTTAGATTTCCTTAGCTTTACCAGATCATGGTTCATTAATATCAATAAATTCACACAACTGTAATATGAACATTACTATACATATTTACAGCTAACATGAATATTTACTATACATATTTATACTCCTTACAAACTTACATTCAAAAGCAAACGCTCTATAGGACTACTTTGCAAACTTTAGCAAACAGAACTATTTACATTTTCTTCCAACCAGACAGTATATGACTTGTAAATCACCATGGTTAAAATTGCAGAGTGAACTCAAAACTGTTTCATTTCTGAGGCTTGTAGTTCAGTCAGTTTTGTTATGATCCTTATAGTTCCACTAAGAGTTTGAAATCAGAGCCTAATTCATCAGCAGCTCTAGAGTCTTTGTAACCAATTCTCTTGACCATGGAATTTGAATGCCACTGGTAGGGGACAGCAACACTCAGGACAAAGCCACTCCCCCTCAGTCACCTTCCCCATTGAGTAGTGAGCTCAGCAGAAGGTGGTCACCAGCTGAGGGCTGCCCCTTAACCCAAGGTCCTAGCAGCTCCCCTGAGTGCCACAGTTCAAATAAACATTGCTGAAACTTCACTCTTGGCTACAGCAGCACTTTATGAAGTCTTTCCTGAGAATCAGGGAGAGGGTGGTTGCCATAGTAACTGAGCTGCCTTTCTGCTCAGCTAGTAGGACACAGGAAACCTTGTAAAGGGGCAATACATTAATTTGCTACTAGTAAACAGAAGCAGTGTGACTCCAGGCTGTTTCATTTCAGCTTTTACCAAATAGTGACAAAACCTTTGTCCCAAACTCATCACCAGTTTGGGGGCCTCCTTAGTCTCCTGCTTTCCCCTAACTGCAGGATGGATTATCAATATTGGGAATATTGGTTCTGTCAGCACCTACAGTGTCATCAGAGGGGACATTCCTCTATTCCACACATTGCACCAAGTGCTCAGGCAGTCCCAACCTTCTAATCATGCTTGTTTTCTTCCATGACTAGTCCACATCTTGAAACTGTCCAGTCATCTCACTAGCATCTATGACAGTTCCTATTGCAGACTCCCCAGGGTTCTTCTTAGGAAAAGCCTAATGTTTTACACCAATGCAGCTATGGGATAGCATAATGTAAGTGATATTGAGAAATCTACAGCAGTATGACTCCTTCCTATTGAGGTTTCTCCCTAGAAGTACCTCATAGACTTAGGTCATCTTTTTAGTGCACCCACCAACAAGCCTATATGCTTCAAGACAACCCTTTTCACACTTGTGGAGCAGGTCTTTCATGAGCAGGTCTTTCATGAAATAGCCATCTCCTAAGAGATTACATCTCTGTCCATACATCTCATTGTTGCTAACTTTCACAGAGTCACCCTAAATGGCTCTTCAGAGACTCAGATCTGAGGAAGGTATGTGGATGCTGTGCTGAGGTTAAACCAAGTCATATGTGACAAGGAAAAAAACAGACCATGAATTCCCTTGAGGAACATAAGTGCTGAAGGACACTCATCCACTTGTCTATGTTTTGATCCTTGAGGTGTTCCTGATTGACCTCACAGTGACCTATTCTGGAATGTATGCTCACTTAGAGGTTGTGTAGCTGGGCCCATGCCCTGTTACTGTCCATCAGTGGATAGACATCTGGGACATATTTGCAAAATCACTAAAAGGTCAGAATTGACTCTTGTTCTAATCCCACTCTATTCTTGGTTGTATTGTCATGGTTCATACTCATGTGGGAGCTTGTAGCATATCTGGATGGGTATCAACAGGGTCCTGTATTAGATTGGACTTCCCAGAGTCCTGTCCTTTGACATGGGCATTCTCCATGAATGAGGAAGTGAGAGAAAGGCTGAGGATGCTGTCACCAGTGTCCCTGCTGTAGGAGTTCAACTCTGCTGTATCACTGGCCTTGGTTTTCTTTTTAATTCTAAATCATTGGCTCTGAATCAAGTATATCATCCTTCCACTTTACCATCGGTGTATAAGTGCTGAATTACATTACATTTTTAAAGTTCTTATTTCAGTTTTTAGACAATATCTATTTACATATCTGTTGCTGTCCTGCTGGAACTCAACTTTGTTAGTGCATGCTACCTCAAACTCAGATCTGCCTGCCTCGGCCTCATAAGTGCTGCTATTATATTCACGCTCTACCATGCCCAGCTAGTGATAAAAATGTTTTTGTACTTAAATTTGCAGAAAAAGTTTAGCCATCTTCTATTGTGTCATTCATAACACATTGACAAGACATTCCAGGTGAGATAACACACCTGGCTTCTAAATGAGCTTCTCAATACTCAGGAGCGAGGAGTACAGCCAGAATCTAGAGACCCTCTTGGACTACATACAGAAACGTTGTCCTGAAATAGCTATACACTTGTATATATTGTGGATACTCAATCCAAAATTAACTTGGAAATAAAAAGTCCTTGAGTATTTGAACACCAGAGTTAGAAATTCAGTCACCACAGTACTCTGGTGACCAAAGCAAGCAGTTTAATGAACATTACTGGCTACTCTGGGCTACATAGTCTCCAATTCAGAAAAGTGGGTGTGGTAGCAAGCACCTATAATCCTTATACTCTGCAACAGGAAGGCATGTGTGTCAGGTGCTTAGGACAGCCCCTCCTTTAATAAAACAATTGTGCATAGACTGAGGCTTAATTTAAGTTGCCATGTGGACAAACCACTGAACTCCAGTTGTGAGTGGCAAAATCACTCCCATCTGAAGACCCCAGGCCAAGAGCAGGAGGAGCCCTGGACAGTGGCATATGTGGGAATGATACCAGTGTCCTGCCACTCCACTGCTGCTCAAACAACCCACAAAGCTACAGGCTTGATATCATGACCCTCAAACGACCCAAGGGAGAATGCGTAGGGACATCTAGTCAGGCCAGCTCAGTCAAAACAGATGATGTCCCCAGAAAGCAGGCTGGGAGATGATGCATTTAGAAAGGAGTCTGCACCAGGATATGTGGCCTGTGCATCTGAAGGCATCAATTATCTCTAATAGATTCAGAAATGTCCTGAGCTCAGGCCTACAAAAGCCACCTCGTTGTTAATATACCCAGGTCTTAGTAAAGACCAGGAATCTTTTAAAAGTAATCCAGGCATGAGAAGGGCTCAGTGATGTCAGGGTCCAGAAAAGTATCAGACTCATAGAGGTCTTCTATGTC
Organism: Peromyscus eremicus; assembly: GCF_949786415.1. NCBI lineage: Eukaryota > Metazoa > Chordata > Mammalia > Rodentia > Cricetidae > Peromyscus > Peromyscus eremicus. Next base: position 63,012,991 of record NC_081432.1, read on the forward strand.
GAGCTGGCCATGGATGGCAGCTGAGCCTGAACATTTCTTTGGCTAGGATGGTTTGCGGATGGAGTCTCACTTGGGCTTCCAGCTGCCTCTGTGACTGCTTCTGGAGCTGCTGCTCTGCTGGGACCCAGAGCTTGATTGGATGGATCTTGGATGGATCATTTTCAACCATGCTTGATATATTCAAAATTCCTTCAGGAATCTTACTGGTGATCTCTTCATTCTTACTCACCATTCTGAAAATTCCTGCCTGTAACATCCATGAGGTATTAGGGGATCATTAAATATCCACAGTCAACATGGACTGTCTCAATGCAAACAAAACCCAAACTCCTAAACTGTAATATGAACACCATAATGTCCCCTTCAGGCCCTTTCCTCCTCTCTCTTGCTGAACACCTTTCTGGTATTATGTATTTTAGCATTACACATTACACAAGAATTTTAAATCTTAATGGTATGTTGAGTTAAAAGCAAAATGGAAGGTCAACAAGGTATGTGCTCAGTGGGCAAAGGCCCTCCCACCAATCTGAGTTGGTCCACATGACCCATAGGCCAGAAGGAGGGAACTGATGCTGTAAGTTGTCCTGACTTCCACACACCTATGGTTCCATGCACACAGATATAAAATAAGTAATTGCAGTAAACACCATAAATTCCACAGGCTTCTCATCCTCTTATTGGCATGCCTTGTGCCTAAAAATGGACCAGCCACTGCCTCAACAGGTCAAACATTTGCCATCAATGTGGTAAACTAGCATGGAGGTCTTTAGAATTCTGAGACCATAAGGTCATCTTAGATCACTAAGCCAGAAAAGCTTTGAGAACCTGAGTTGATACTAATGAATGATGCATGTGCTTATTGGAAGAGGTTTGTCTTGCTGAAAAGGACTGAAGGATGATTGTGCTGGGCCAATAGCTTCATACTTCCCAAGGTAGCTGATCAGTAGTGAAGACATCCCCTCCAGGGCTATAGCTCTAATTGCCTGAGTTTGTGGAACTCATTTTAGTTTTAGAAGCCACCCTAGTGGCTCAGGTGGAGGAGCAGCCTCTACTTTTGGTATGTAAGTAACTTGTGAATAGTACCTGATGTGGGGCTTTGGAAGGGAGGAGAGCAATTTTAGTGGCCTCATCCAGATGCTTCCTACCATCAAAGGTGATTGTTACAAAGGATAGGCAAACCAGCAAGAAGTGGCTCATCAGTGGCCACATCTTGGTCAATTCCTATAGGTCCAAGAGCTTTTTGACTTTGCCAGCATTAGGGTTGCCTTCCCAATTAAGGATTTGGATGAGGAAAATGTTCCTAGACTATGATGACAATATGAAGAAAGCCATAGTTCCTTGTCACCTAGCTTCCACACTCATTGTATCAAGGGAATCTCCGCCATGTCAGCCCTTTTGATACCAGTGGCAGCTCAGGCTCTTCATCAGACAGCCTCTCTGAAGTGAGCATGTGCCTCTCCTCTGTATGCAGTTACAAATATTCCCTCACCCTTCCATAAGAACTTATGGTATTTGTTATGATAGGACAAGGCTTTCCTCAGTGGGTCAATGTCTCTTCCCAATTTCCACTGACTTATCCATGGAAACTGGGTTGTTGAGCCCTAACAGACATCTGAGGAAGTGCTTTACAATGTGTATCTAGGATAAGTATTAGTAAGCCAAAGCAAGAGACCCATAATAAATCCTTTGTGCTCAGCTTGCTCTATCCTTCAATCCCCTGATTTGTATTTACTTTCCTAAGGCTGTAATAAAACAGCACAACAGAGCAATTGCCTAGAGTTTATCTTAGCTTATAGTTCAAGTGGTTAAAGTCCATGAAAGAAGGCAGGCAAGAGCAGAAATCTGGGAGTTTTTTGAAGCCTCAACCTTCCAGCAAGACTGTATCTCCTAACCTACTCAAACATCCCTATCAACTGATGAGGACCAACTATTGAATGCCTGACACATAGGAGACACCTTATCCAAATCACTACACTGCTTTTATGTGCATTGACTAGGTCCTGAAGTTCTCTGGGGAACTGCTTTTCCCACCACAAATCCTTCATTCTATACATGGTGACCAGACTGTTACCTGCTTTTAATCCTGCATTTAGAGACAATCTGAGAGAAGACATAGTGATTCAGATTAGTGAAGAGCACCAAATACTGGTCTATTTCCCTAAATCTGAAGATCCACATGGACATGATGTAGGAAAATCCCTTCAAACACAATCTCTAACTGACCTATTGTAGGTATAGTACTCTTGTCAAGTTGATTAATAGCTGCCCAAGAGGTGAATGTTTACAAAGTTCGATGGTTATCCAATATCATCTTGAAACATTGTGAATAGGTTTTAAAAATGCCCAACGGATTAATAAAACATACTGTGTGTGTGTGTGTGTGTGTGTGTGTGTGTGTGTGTGTGTGTATACACGCATGCACATGCATGTGTGTGCACTTGTGATGAAGTCTCCAGAGAGATCAGTCATTATGCCAGAGCCCTTATGATCTATTTAACTGTATGGTATGATTGGGAGATGGTTAACAATAGGAGGGGCCTGTCCAGAGGAGCAGGGTGCCGACAGCGGGCCCGCCCTTTGCCGACGGCGGGCCTGCCCTTGCTGACTGACTGTATACTATAGGGGCCTGTCCAGACGAGCAGGGTGCTAAGGGCATGCCCTTTGCTGATGTCATGTGTGCCCTTTGCCAGCTTGTGTGCCCTTGCTGACTGACTGTACACTATAGGGGCCTTTCCAGAGCAGCAGGGGGCTGAGGTTGTGCCCTTGCAGATGATATCCTGCCCAGATTTCTTCCTTTGTTCATTTCTCTTCTCTCCAGCCACCATCATATAAATTACTCCTCTCTGAGGATGTTCTGAACTTTTCTGGGAGTTTTCCTGACCTAGGATTTGGAATATGAACAGAGATCAGGTGGCACCTATTTAAGAAATCCCAAGGTAGGTGAGGAACAGACACTGCCCTAACTCCACTCCTCTCTCCTGTCACTTATATGCCTTGATCCCTGTGAGCAGTAACAGCTGACTGGGGCAGTCATCCGTGAAAGGATGAACAGTGCTGGTTGGTTGGCAGAAGAGTCATGGGCCATGGTTACCAGAGTTAGAATGGGCTTCATTAGAAAGAAGAGGGGATAGGAGGGAGAGAGCATGGGGTCCAGTATGTAGTCACCTGATGATGATGTAAGGCACCAAACAAGACCCCAAACTGAGCATGTACAGAATCCTAACAATCCATCCCTGGAGCAGACTGTTCCTCAAGCCCTCTGCAGGTCCTAGGCTGAGGACTGCAGAGCTGTTCATCTGAACATGGGGTTTGAGCATTCTGTCATGGTAATATTCTTGTGCTCACTTCCTAGGCAGCTCAAGTCTTGGCAGCATAGTCCTTAGATGATGAACTCTCGACAGAGGTCCGGGCCTCAGAACTAGCTGCACCTCAGCCTGTTTATGCTTTTTACTTGGCCTACAATCTTGGTGATGCCCATGGAAGATTTCTTAGGCTCCCCATGATATTTCACCTTCTTGGAAAGTTCTCTAATCTCTGGAAAAGATCTAACATCTCCATGTAACTCTGGGGCTTTGGTTTGGGTCTTGTAGGGACATTTGAGCCCTTGGATACCCTGACCTGTTTCAGGGTGGTCTTCTCTAAATTAAAACAGTTTTCCATCTAACTGGTTTCTCTTTTGGAAACTTCTAATTATATTTCTGCTTTCTCTAATCTGAGAGTCTGTATTTCTCAGGACTTTGGTCAGCTCCCTAGTAGTGTTCTGGGGATTTTGTGCAACTGTGGGGTACTGTTGGAGTCCAGCTCCAGATGAGGGCAGGGTCTGAAGATAGGTGGATGCAAGAGCAGTCACGGAGGAATCAGACACGGGACACTTTTTAATTTTGTTTTGGGAGAGATGGACAGAGAGGAAGCACATCTAGGTATAGCTTGTCCTACTCTGACAACCTATAACTCTCATAGGCTTCATTTATACAGAATTTAGTAAGTAGGGATACATTCATGATCCAAAACATAGATGATATCATTTTTGTTTTTGGACATGTGTTTTACTTTTTTTTGCTCATCTTTTAGTCATCATTAATGAACTATGACAAAACAGAGTTATCATTTCCAATCATTTCCTCTCAGGTTTTGACATCACTAATAAACTGGGTTATGGGGTTAATGGGTACGAATGATAACTGTTTTTGAGAAACTAGAGGCATATGACAGCCTGTTCTCAGGCTGGTAGCTTTGGTTGCTTCAAGGACACTAGACCAAAACAAAAATGTTCAAGTCACCCTGGGCATTTTGCCATGTCTCAGGCAGTGTATTACTGACTCTTAGTGGTCAGAGTGCTCAGGGAAAATCCTCAGGCTAAAGCTGCTGCAGTTCTAATTCAAATCCTGGCATAATACAATGTTTATATTTTATATCTTTATAGAATTTGGCATTCTGTTGTTCCTTGACATTACAGTAGCTCTAACTTTTAAGAGAGGGAGGTCCTGATTTCTTACACTTTTATCATCTTTCCACTCCATACTTTGCTTATCAATATGTCTCTATGTGGGGCAGAGTTGTATGCCACGTAATTGTCTGAGTGTACAGTGGGAAGAGCCTTGTAATCTCAACTGTGGACAATCCCTCTAGCCCACTGAATCTTGTTGACCTTTTTAATTTTACTTTGTTTTGAATATCTTGTTCCAGTGTAAGTACAGGGACAGATGTTTCAAGAATGTCTCATAGCCTCATAAAGAGACCTCTGGTGGCTTCTTTATGTGTCACAACCTTCAAGGTGTAAGGAAGACCTTCAAGTAGATAAGAATATCTCCCTCAAAGTGTGTGTGTGTGTGGGGGGGATAGTATGTTCAGGACTTTCCTGGATAAGCTTAGAAGCAGCATTCCTGGGAGAAGGCATTTGATTCATAAGGAATTGTCCATCAATCCAACATCCTCAAATTGTACAAATATTAAAAGTGTCCCAAGCATGTAACAGGTGGAGATGAAAACCAAAGGTGACATGGCAGCCATCATGTAGCTCAGCTTTGCTGGATCTTTGTCAAGCAGCTGTCCTGGCTTTATGACTTCTGACATTCCATTCAGATATGGCCGTGCCAGGGTACATTTTGGGTGTGCCACACCTCTCTCCATAAATGCAAAAAGCAGTTATGACCTATGAATGAAATGAAGGTGCTTCTCACAGTTCATGCTTTTGTAAGATCTTCAGTATCACCTTGCTGGATTTGATAACTTCCTCAAGTTGTGAGAAATTTCTCTGAGTTAGTCCTGAAAGACAATTTAGATTTCCAGTTTTCCTAGAAAACTGAACAATCTCCTTCCCCATAGTCTGGATGTGCCTGGGACATTGCAAATGTGATTCTAGGACACCAGATCTCACTCACTGGGTATAGTCGTGATCTCAGGCTATAGTGAAACAATATGTTCTGTGTTGTCTGAATGGCTGAGTCTTTTGACTGTATTATGATGGAGCCCGAAAGAGATCTGCACCTGGGCTATACTATATACAATTCTGTGTGAACTAAAACTGTTCTGATCATCTTGCAACTGAACTGGAAAAGAGATCATTTATTTCATCAGTGGCCATGTACCACATGTAGCCTTTCTGATGATGCATTTGGCTTTGAATAATTACTGCTCTTGTAAGCCTCAAACTCCCTGGTTCGCCAAGCTAGAGTGGGTGGAATGGCTTCTTTGGTCTGTCCTCAGTGCTCTAGCTAATGCAAATAAATGTGACTCTCTAGAGTAATATAAACAGCCAGGTGCCCAAAAGCACAGGATCTCTGACCAGTTGGTGAAGTGATTGAATCTTTAAAACCCCACCTTTCCATTTGATATCTCAAGCTACTTCTGTCATCAAGTTGTCCTATGGAAAATACATTGCAAGCACATTTGAAAGCGTGAAACCTCTAAGACTTAACAGCAATGAGAAAAGCAAGCCAAGAGTAGGCAAGGAAAGCCTCCAGAAACGAGTACAGAAAGGATAGATAGAAGGCTGTGTAGGAGCAAGCTCAGACTGCAGGGCCATCTGTAAGAAAACCATTGCATTGGCTGCAGAGATAGCTCATCAGTTCAGGGCACTGGCTGCTCTCACAAAGGACCTGGTTTGATTGACATCTGCATGGTGGCTCACAACAGGCTGTAAACTCCAGTTCCAGGGCATCTGATGCTCTCTTCTGGACCCCATGGGCACTGCAAACATAAGGTGCACAGATAATACAAGCAGGCAAGACATCCATACACATAAAATAAAATGTAAAAAAAAAAATAGATAACGTGATAGCAATCTTGTAGGAAGTTCTGTGAGAAGATTGTCTATAGAGGAAGTCCCTAGAAATTTTTTACCTCCCTCCATCATGAATGTACTTCCTACTTCAGGGAGATTGGCGGGTACTCAAATACTATAATGGATTTTAAATATGTTGCCCATGTAAGATATGTTGGCTTATGTGCTTTCCAAAATTCAGCTGAGTTCATTCTTGAAAACAAGGCAAAAAAGCCTCTGTCTGCATTGGTCTCAAGAGATGAGGTCCCCAGGAGTAAGATCTTGTGCTCCTAGGGAAGAGATGGAAAGATCACATATTTCTGATTGGTTTCATAACTAAAACAGATGATGGAAGGTGGAGGCAGTGATATGGTAGTCAGAAGTTTCTCAGAGGTGACTTTACATTCTTATTTTTAAGGTTTGTAAATGTGAGGGTCCTAGAAGAGACATAAGATGTGTAGAGTTTAGCAAAACCATCAAGAATCCCCAGAAGGAAGGGCTGTGGTGAGAATTTAGTGAAGTAGGCAGGCACTGCTATGTAGAACCTTGGGTAGATTTTATTGAAAGCCACTAGGAAAATTTGCAGCAATGGGGCCTTTATTCACTGCCATGTGGCTCCCAGAGTAGCTGATATGCACAGCGAGGATCAAGATGCAACATTAGAAGCACAGTAGCTTCCAAAGGAGTCAAATGAACAGGTTGCTGAGAAGTATGAAGATGAGTCTTCAGGCCTGATGTGTGGTTTTGCTGTTCCAACAGGACAGAAATTAAAGCTTTTGACAAATTTGTGTTTGTGTATGCAAAGCTTGAGGTGCCTAAAGAGAAATCTACATGTAAATATTGTATGATTTCTTAGGTAAGAATCAGAGGTCTGGGAAAGGTTGTCAAAGCAAGGGGTACACTTGGGTGATGGATCAGTGACTTGTTGCTGTGATAAAACACCACAACCAAAAGCAACTTGGAGAAGTTTATTTTGCTTACAGTCCTGGAGGGGAGAGCACATGTGAGGGAGAAACTTAGAGCAGCAGGCAGCCAGAACAGAAAGCTGAATGGTCACGTCTTCAGCTGCAAGCAGAAAAGAGCAAACTTCAAGTGGTTGGGGCTATAAACTCAAGGCTTTCTCTCAGTGAGGCACTTCCTCCTGCAAGGCTCCATAGCCTCCCCCATCAGCAGCACCCGCTGGGGGTCAGGTGCTCAAACACACCCGAGGGGATGTTTCTCATTCAGAGTAGCACATTTTTAATGCACCCCCTGTTATTTAGGAGATCTTTCCTGGAGCTGAAGGTTAATTCCAAATATACAGGAAATGTTGAACCTGCCACTATATCTAACGATTAGTATGTGAGACTAACATTTGGGCATCTGGTTCCCTTTTCCCATTAGACCCTTTAAGCTTGTGGTTTGACTTGGTGGCAATGGGCTGATGAACGTAGCGAAGTCAAAACAAATTGGATCAACAGCTGCCATTGTTACCAGATGGTTTCAGGGACCATTTCAGGGTGTTAAACAATATGAAGCTGCTTACTCATCTAAATGAACAAAGATGTCACAGATGTTAAGGCAACTGACTCAGGAGGAGCGGTTATGGCGGTTAATCTTCACTTTTCACTTTGACTGGACTGGAGCCACTTAGATTGAAACACCCATGAGAGTACCTGGGAGTGCATTTCCTGAAGATTAAGTGATGGGAAGAGACCTACCCTGAATGTGAGCGTCACTGTTGTGTGGACTGGACACTCAGGTAGAATAAGGAGGAAACGGAGCAAGCCAGAGTGGCTACTCTCCATTCTCTGCTTCCTTGGCCCATCCTGTGAACTGACTGAGCGGTTTCACTTGCTTCCTATCATAATGAGCAGGACCTTCAAACTTTAAGCCACAATAAATCCTGCCCCTAAGCTGTTTATGTCCGGAATCTGTCACAGAAAATTGGTATCAGAAGTGGAGTTGTTGCTGTAACTAAATCTGACCATGTGGTTCTTGGGCTTCTGAAACTAGATTGCAGAAGGAAGTCTGAAGACTCTGGAGATGTGGGCTAGAGAATCCCTACAATGAGGGAAAGGACACTTAGTGGGTAGTTGCAGCAGGAGCTTGGAAACTCTTCAATGCTGATTGAAATGTAGGCAGTTAACTGCTGTGTCTGTAGGGTTTCATGTGGGAATGAGGACTCTTGAATACCACACAAAATATAGACAGTTCTTTGTCAGAATTTTTACTATAAATGGCATTCTAGTACATGCCTTGTTTTTGAGAGGCAGAGATAAAGAGATGGAGGAAAGTTCAAGGCAGACATTCAAGACTGATAGAGTTGGAATCATGGAGGTTTCCACCCAAGATTCCAAAAGAAAGCTCAGGATGCTAGACAATGTATAGTAGGGTCAGATTTCCATGTGTGATGCATGAGGAATGAGTTGAAACCTAAGCTATAATAGAGAGCCTGGGATGTGGGAGATGGCTGCTCTTCTCAATGGACATTCCACATTGCTGCTAAGTAGTGGTGTCACCAAGAGAGGCTCTAATGGCACGCCCATAGGAAAGAATGGCTGCCCGAGCTCGTTGGAACTCGCATGTTGGAACACATACCTCTTAAGTACAGGCATGAACACTATAGGATTAATGTTTGCCCTGCTGGGTTTTGACTTGCTTTGGCCCCATCCCTGTTTTCTATGCCCTCTTCCTCCATTTTGAAAAGCAAATGCTTCTGATACCAATTGTGTATTTAGAAGCACATAACTTTCATTTTCCTCATGAGTGCTCAGGTCTGCTTTGGCTCGAGTCAAGGAGACTCTGAACTTAGTCTTAAGAGTTCAGTTTTTCAAAAGTCTATGGGACTCGCTCACAATATGAGCTGAACATAAACCTTCTACAAGGTGTTAGGGCAGAATATCCCTGGTCAAGGAGATGGTTGGGTGTCAAATTGATAAGGGTGGGCTTGTGATGGTTGGTCATTGTCAACTAGATCACAGGCAACTTATGTTATTAAGGCATATCTATGTCTGAGCACTTCAAGAGGATTAATAAGGGAGCTTGCTCTTCCTGAATATGAGTACACCATCTTAATGGCTATCGGTTCAATGGAATAAAAGGAAAGAAATCTAGAGTATGGGTATTACCCTTTCTGTACTTTCTGACCTATAATGTTGGCTGAACTAGTCCACTATGGTGGATTGATCCCTTTGCAACCATGAACCAAAATGAAGCCTTCCTCTCAAGTCATCTGTGACTCTCCTGATAATTGTGGAGAAAGCAGCAGGACTTTGGCCAGAACACTGTATACAGGCCAGGCTGAGGAGGGTTCTGTGCATGGATAACAGGTCAGGTTTTCCTTTTGATGCACCTTTCCTGTGAAATGTGGTCCACACTGCTGTGGATATCACTATATGTAAATAAACTCTGATTGGCCAATAGCCAGACAGGAAGTATAGGCGAGACTAACAGAGAATTGAGGGAACAGGAAGGGAAGAGAGAGACTGCCTGGAGCTGCTGCCAGGACAAGGAAAATGTAAAGTACCGGTAAGCCATGAGCCATGTGGCAAAGTAAAGATTAATAGAAATGGGCTAAATATAAGAGTAAGAGCTAGACAATAACAGGCCTGAGCTAATGGCCAAGCAGTTTAAATAATGTAAGAGTCTGTGTGTTTATTTTATAAGTGGGCTCTGGGACTGGTGGGACTTGGTGGCGGGAGCTGGAGAAAAATTCTCCAGCTACACCACACTGATGGCACACTTCCCCAGTGATGCCCTACTTGTGTGGCAAGTAGCATGGCTGTGTGACATGAAGATAGTAAAGCCAGCCGTGTCCTTATTATGTCCTTGCAGGTTGGAAGGATCCACATCTCAAGCACTACCATTCCTGCCCTGTAATAACCACTGGGGAAGCATCCTGGAAACACTTCAAGGCCAGAATTCATTTCTTTCCTGTGTACCACTATATATATATAGGTATATATAGGTATATGTATAGGTATAGGGTAGAGCTGAGTTAGCCAGCAAGTACTGAGATTAGCAGAATGCATAGCGACTATGAGTCAAGGATGAGAGCTCATGGCATGGGTAATCAGTGTAAATGACAATATATTGGCTTCTTGGCCGATTGGAGCAGAAGAGAGGGTTGGGCATACCATTAGCCCTTTGGATTGTGGCTTCCAAAGAGCAGGTAGCTAGCTGCTTGTGCTTTGAGCACAGGATTTTGGAGGATGACCAAGACTCAGCCACTTGTTTTTACTTTTAATTATTTTGAATATCACATAATTTAATAAAGCAATGGAAGGGTTTTCCTGGAAGATAATTTATCAGATGCTGCTATAATTTAATAGGTAAAGATTTGACAACTTCAATGTATTTCTTGGGGTTCTCTAGAGTGGGGTTTCTGAGGTACAACCAGACATGAATCCAGCACAATAATGAACAAGTTCATTTTTTCTGATATTAACTTCCTTTTTTTCCCCCCAGATAATATTTTTATTATTTGGGAATTTCATACAATGCACCCCGATCACACACACTTCCCATTTCTTCCAGGCCCACCCTTGCATTCCCCTCCAAAGGAAACAAAACAAAAACACCAAGTCTAATTTGTGTGTCCATATACTCATCAGAGCATGGTGAGACTCCCAGTGGGCAGCCCCTTAAAACTGAGTCCTTCTCCATCCCACCCCATCCCCCCACAGAAAGCAACTATGAAGAGCATCTTTATCATGATTTTAAAGGTCCGTCTTCAACTGCTTCCTATCTGCTTGTTTCTTCTTGCAAGGGGGAGCAAGTGGCACAGAAGCCTTCAATGTCTCTCTCATGAGTCTTCAGTCATTGACACCACTGCAAAAGAAGCTTCCTTACCCACAGCAGCTGGCTGCTGCATGGATCATGGACTTCCAGCAGCTGGTGGCAGCATGGGTCATGGACTTCCACATGGTTCCTGACAGCAGCGCAGATCATGGACATCAACATGGTCTCTGGAGGCAGCATGGACCGCAGAAGTCTTTTGAGGAGACTTAATCCAGAAAACCATTCTTCATCGTGGATATCTTGTTGCTCGGAGCCAAGGCAATCGTGTGGTTGTGCAGCATGTCCTGGGGCAGAACCTGTGCACGTTCCAGGCAGCTGTACACCACCACCCTGCCCTCGGCACAATCTGCCCCTCCCAGTCCACTGGGCATGATCATTGTTTGCATCCTTTGGGCAGCACCACAGCTCTGTGCTCCCCTTTCCCCAGGGGCTCCATGCCACGGGCCTGGCCTTTTAGGCTGAGCAGTGGCACTATCCTAGCAGGTGTTGACAGGGCCAGGCAGGTCCCACGGTGTCCCAAAACTGCTGTGAATCAAGGACCAGCCCTACTTGGCAATGAACTGCCCCTTAGTCCACGGCAGCCACACTCACATCTCTACCACAAGAATTCCGCAGTCTTTCCCATCTCACTATCACACATTCATTTATTAAAGTGGTGTTACAATCTGCTGTGTGTCAGATTTTTCTCCAAGAGCATTACATGCAAATACACACTACAATGAACTATTGATCTGGTTTAAGGTTTCTGAAACATAAATACTGGACTATCACTGGGACTCATCTTGGATATCCTGTCAGGGTGGTCATGTGGCTAGGCAGGGAAGTCAGGGAGCAGGATGTGTGAGAGCTCCAGGCCACTGCACACTACCCTTACTTGGGCTGCCCCTTTGGTGCTCCAGGCACAGACCACTTAGAGCCTGTGGGCAACACTCTCCTTCCTCAGCTGGGCAAGCTGCCCAGCTGCAGCAGCAGTGGTGATTCCATGCCATGGGCCAGGCCTGCAAGCGTCTGGTGACCTGAGCCTCCAGGTGGCAGAAGACCTGTCCTCCTTAGCAGCTACATGCTCCTTTGTTTCCTCGGCCACCACGCTCCCACACCCGTCACTCCGCAGCATCTCCATTTCACTTCTCACCACGTGTGCCGCTCTGTTCCGACATTTTTTTTTCTCCCAATTTCGTGAAACCACTCTTTAAAAGCATCTTCCCAGAAGATCTGCCTTTTTTCAGTTCCAGAGATGTGAATGGTGCATTCTCCAGGCTCATCCTCCCCCGCTGTGTCTTCCTACAAAGCCTCAGTTGGTCTCTCAGGCTCTTGGGAGGGGCCTGATGGGTGCTGGCAGCTGTGGCCATCTTAAGTATACTAATAAGAACTTATGAACAAGTTTGAAGTAAAAACTAAAGGCTCGGGCACATGATGTGTGACAAACATTTCCTGGGGAGATTTTATATAATATACATGTATAAAATACATATAAATATATATTCACCATAGAAGGGGAGATGAGAACAGCTCCAAGCATGCATACTGATAAAGTCCGAATTGGTGAGCCAGTGAGTTTCCTTGGGGCCACTTACAGGAATATGGAGAAGGGCCTGTTTCAGCTGCAGACAGACACAACAGCATCAAAAAGTCCACGCAAGCATGGGGCAGCTCAGGAATTCTGGAAACCTGAATGCTGTGGAATATTTAACTAGGCAAAGATGTTAGATTTGTTTATACTGTGGAATATTACTTTAACTGTGTAAAGGTGTGTGACTTTTTTTGTGCTACATTTGTTTAACAATGTAAGGATGTGTGATTATGTTTGCATGTGCTTAACAATGTAAGGATGTGTGATTAATTACGTTTGCATTTACTTCACCTTGTCTGCCCAAGGCGCCTGATTGGTCTAATAAAGAGCTGAATGTCCAATAGCTGGGCAGAGAAATGATATAAAGGGCTGGTAAGCACAGAGAATAAATAGGAGAAATCTAGGCTCACAAAGAATGAGAAAGGAGAAGATTTGAGGGACATGACTGGGGGCAAGAAGCCAGGCAAACATCAGAGGCAGTAAAAGTAAGATATACAGAAGGAAAGAAAAATAAAAAGCCCTGAGACAACAGGTAGATAAAGAGAAACTGGCTAATTTAAGTGAAACAAGCCTAAGCTTGGCTGAGCATTTACAATTAATAGTCTTCGTGTCATGATTTGGGAGCTAGTTAGTGGCCTAAAATCTTTGTATAGCATCAGTGTGAAGGCTTCTTTGGGGGCTTATATAATTTTAGTAAATGGCTCAGTCCTCTTTCCTGACTCTCCCATCTTTCTCCAAGCATTCAAAGCTACTGTATAGCATAGGGTCAAGCCATGATCATCAGATGTAACCTATCGTTCCACATCAGTGTAATGGTCCTCACCAAGGATTTGATCTTGGGAAATCTCAACCTCTAGCCCTACCTTGTTGTTGATGGCCCTAGTTTCATCTCTACCAGGTATTCCACTGTAGCTGAGGACCAGCTTCGAATACTGCTATATCTAAATCTTCCCATTCTTATGGAATAATTCTATTTTGAGTGAGCCATGAATTTAACACCTACTTGACAAAAGGTGAATACATATCATATGAAAGTATTGCTTCCTTAAATATCTTCAAATCTAATATTTCTATAGGATCCCAGTTAACTTCAGAATAGCCTTGGGGATGCCTATTTGGCAGTCATTCTTGAATGGTAATTGGATAAATTAAGGTTGGTTTTCTAACAACCTTGGACCACTCCTCCTCAATTTCACAATGCAATGGTATGCTAACTTCTGCTCAAACTCTTCTGTCTCTGAATATTTTTTCTTAGTTTCATTAATCTAAGGATTTTATCAGTCAATTTTTTGTATTTGACACCAATATCAAACAACTTTTAGGGATAAAACATGAATTACTAAAATTATAATGATTATAATTGGCATTGTTAATCCTAGTTAAATTGATTATCTCTTCAATTAATTGTTCATTTTCAAACCATCCATTTGTGGAAATATACAGAGACCTAACTCCCTGCATATTTCCCATTTTTAACAGAAGGAAAAGCCCCCTTTTAAAACTAATTCTTCCCAGTTTTCTTATCAGATCTGCTGACAATGACAGAGAAGTGTGAGGCTGGCTGTTGCCGCACAGCATGGCCAGGCAGAGAACACAGGCAGTACACAGCCTGGCTGAGGGCAGCTGTAGCTGTGAGCTGAGAGTGTGTAGCTGTCATAGGAACAAAAGCCCAAGCGGGTGTTGAGGTGGCTGACCTGGTGTGGCAGTGGCCCAGAGGAGGGGGTCCAGGGGAAACCCCCAACCCACGGGAAGGAGCCAGCCATCTGAAAAGCAGACATGGGGGAACATGCATACAAAGCATGTGTGATGGGAGCTGCCTAGAGGCAGAGCCAGCCAGTCATGAGTGGCTAACTCCGTTTGGAGCCCGGGCACCTCTGGAGTTTTGGGTCCTGTGGAGTTTGGGCAGCAGCTAGAGGCTGTTATAGAGAGGCTACAACAGGAAAATCCCAGAGTCAGAGCTTGGGGCAAGAAAGGAAAAGCCAACCAGCTCTGGCAGGTGTGTCTCTGGTGGCTGCAAATCCAGGCGTTGAGTGACTATCTTGATTTTGCGCCCTGAGTTGGACACCAGATGATGTATTCATCTAATTATTCTTTATCATTAAAAAACCTAGAGTAAGAACCTGAATGATCAGAGAAGCAGTGGATCAGCCACCAATGACCTATCTCTTCCATTCCTTCATCCAAAAGGACTGAAATCCTCTCAGTCCTTCCTTTTTTTAAAAAAAAAAAAAAAGAAAGAAAGAAAGAAAAAGAAAAGGGGAAGTGCTGTGGGATGTTCTGTATGGCAAATGTGTTGCTCTGATTGGTTAATAAATAAAATACTGACTGGCCAGTAGCCAGGCAGGAAGTATAGGTGGGACTAACAGGAGAATTGAGGGAAGAGGAAGGCAGGGAGATAGACTGCAGCCGCTGCCAGAACAAGGAAGATGTAAGGTGCCATAGAGCCACGAGCCATGTGACAAAGTATAGATTAATAAAAATGGGCTAAATATGAGTAAGAGCTAAAAAAAAAAAAGTAAGAGCTAGACAATGATAGGCCTGAGCTAATGGCCAAGCAGTTTAAATAATATAAGCATCTGTATGTTTATTTTATAAGTGGGCTAAGGGACTGCTGGGGATTGGGAGGACCCGGAGAGAAAACTCTCTAGCTACAGGATATCCCTTTTATTTTGTCACTCTACAGAAGACTAAAATAAATTGTACCAAGAGTAGGGTATTGCTGTGACAGATCTGACCATGTTTTTGAGAGGACTTTGGTAGCATTGGAACTTTGGACTGGAAAACAGCTCAGTGCTCAGAGCTCAGTGGGCTATTTTGTGGAAGCTTGGAAGATAATGCTGAGAGCAGTGTGGACAATGGAGGACTGGTGTAGCAGGCTTTTTATTTTGGACTACCAACAAGTTCCCAGATCATGACATGGAGACTTGTTATTATGAATGCTCTGAATTTTTTTTTTTGCTCTTATCTCAATATGTTTATTGAACTTTTGCCTTGGGACTTTTTACCTTTCTGTATGTCCTACTTACACTGCTTCTTGTGTCTGGCTGGCTAGAGGCTGCCTGGTTTCTGGCCCCAGTCATGTCCCTCTCTTCTCTCTTGAGTCTGGATTTCTCTTCCTACTTAATCTCTGAGCCCACCAGCCCCACCCATCACTCTCCTGCCCAGCTATTGGCCATTCAGCTTATTAGACCAATCAGGTGCCTTAGGGCAGTCAAGGTGAAACAAATACAACCCATCTTTACATCATTAAACAAATGCAGCACAAATATAACACACCTTCACATAGTTAAAGTAATATTCCACAGTCTAAACAAGTGTAACACATCTTTACATAGTTAAAATAATATTCCACAACAGACTGGTTCATGAAATTTTAGACAAAAGCAAAAACTATTAGGGCCATTTATGTAATATGTGGGATTAAGGACCACTGAAGTGAAACTTTTGCTTTACTGAGATAACTGATACTGGTTATTTGGAGCTAAGAAGTTCGTGGTGATTAAGAGACCAGCATCACTGAGGATCATAAATCTGAGTATTCAGGGTTCAGCACACAGAAGCTGTGGTCCACAGGGGCTGAGGCTGCATCTCATCCTGGCTGCCCAACTTGGTAGTATAAGAGTCTCCCAGGTAGTACTAGTTCTAAAAACATGAAGGGTTGTGCAGATCAGCTGAGGCTTGGTACAATGAGAGGCCAGGCCAGGCCATCACATGGAAGACATGGAAGAATGTTGCTTACTTGTTTTCTCCTCAAGGCTTGTTCAGCATGCTTTCTTGTAGAACCCAGGACCACCAGCACATGCCATGGATAGTACTGCCCTCAGTGATCTGGGCCCTCCCACATCAATCAAGAAAATGCACCACAGGCTTGGCCACAGGTGGGGGCATTTTCTCAATTGAGGTTCCCTCTTCTAAAAATGACACTAGCTTATGCCAAGTTGACATCAAATTAGCTGGGATACCTGGGCTGCAGGAGAAACCTGTCTCTGCAAAGAAGTGAGGGTATTAAGCTATACAATACAAGGGTTTAGAGTATATTCACAGCATGTAAAGGTTCAACAGGGTGATTTAGTGATCTGGATTGTAGATCAAAAAGGGAAGCCATAAGTTGGGCCACATACCACAGATACCATAAGCAAATAGAGAGAACTAACCTAAAATTAGTAGATGGGATGCTTGGGTTCCATCTTGGTGGGCTCTGCTGGACTTAGCCTCCCCACACTCAGTTTTGCCCTAAGCTGCTAGGCTGCTTCTGAGAGCCCTTCTGGCAATATTAGCCATTAGCAGGCCCTTTCTCACTTGCTCCAGTAAACCCTAGCATTTGATTCTGAAAAGCCAACTTAAGGAAGAAAACTAGTTAAGATGTATATGGATATAGCTTGGAAATTGTTAGGATACTAAATTTTTAAGCATGCTTTTATTGAATAAACCATAGGGCAGCATTAAGTAGCATTATTATTCAATCTAACTGGCCATAGAAAAAAGGCTAGGTTGAAAACCATGATATAGAAACATACCAATTATAACCAAATGTATGCAATTAGCATAAAATATAAATGCTAAATGCTTATATTAAAAGTAACATACAACTTCTAATTTTACTTTATAGTGAAGAAAATAAGGCAGAGTCTTAGCATAATCTAGTTATAGTGTATTACTGATACCACAACTTAGTTTTTTACTATGAGGTTGGCTATTCTGTTATCACTAAATCCCACTTGAAATATTTATCAAAAGGTCCTGGAGGAACCTGACTCATATGTTTTTTCCTTATGCTGCAGTTCTTAAAGCAGTTTCTTGAGAAGATGGTTAGCGTTGACTTCTAGAAAAATGCATTTAACACAGATTCCCAACTTACAGCTAAGAGGGTAATACATCTGACATCTTTTGAATGGAGTTCAAAGGCTTTGTTGTATCTTAATGGGGGAACCTAGGCTCTAATGTCACTCTCTGGAAAGATAGCTATAAAATATGATACTGACTTTCTTTGTTTGGGTTTGGCTGAAGTCCTAACTGATGACAGGACTGCTTGCAAACTTGTCTTCTCAGCATATGGGTACCACCTTCTATTGCTGTGGAATAATCCTTCTGTACACTGTAAATATGTGTTGCTGTCATTGTTAATAAAAAGCTGCCCAATAGCTGGGCAGGAAGAGATTGGGCAAGACAGCCTGAGACAGAGTATGCTGGAATGAAGAAGGGTGGAGTCAAGGAAGTTGTAAGCAGATGCAGGGGGAAGCAAGATGAATGTGCCATACTGAGAAAAGGTACTAAGCATAGATAAGAAATATGGATTCATTTAAATGTAAAAGTTAGCTAGTAACAAGCCTGATCTATTGGCTGAGCATTTATAATTCATATTTGGCCTCTGAGTCCGTTATTTGAGAACTGGTGGGCAGGAAAGAAACATCCACCTATACTCCAACCATTCCACCTAAACTTGGTAGAACCATAACCTTGTGTAGTTCACAGAACTTTGGCTCCCAGGTTTGTCACCTCCCTGCAGCATAGGAGTTTGCCTGAATCCCAACCTACTTTGTGCAATGACTTCTGCTATTCCAGGTCACTTTGGTAGGTCACTTTCCCTAAGTAAATATTGAACTCATCTAAAGCGGAAAAATCTAGAAGATTGAGAAAATCATACCTCAAGGCATCAAACTCAAAATGCTTCTACCCTGAAGGTAACAGACAGGCTATCTTGCCCCTTTGAAGATTTGATGTTTCAGGAGAGGGACTGTGAGATAGACTTCCCACTGGGAGGCAGGCCTGATTTCTCAAGGTTCATATCATTTATGTTTCCTGAAAGAAACCAATGCCTTAGAAACTTGGTCCTGTTTTGTCCGAGTCCATTTGTCAACAAGCTAGTGTATCCCACAGGCTTTGCATGTTTTTGGGCTTGACAGGAGTTTTACTGCCTTTTCTTTGATTCAGCAGGTAGATGCAAAAGAGCTCCACAGGCTGGCCTGTCTAGATGCTTTTCAGGTAAGGTCCTGGTCTGGGACCCTTTTTTATTCCACCCTTTAGGAAGTGTATCTGTCAGGGTTCTCTAGAGTCACAGAATTTATGGAATGAATCTCTTGCTCTCACTTGCTTTCACTCTCTCTCACTACACACACACACACACACACACACACACACACACACACACACACACACACACGGGGAGAGAAAGAGAGAGAGAGAGAATGAATTTTTTGGAATAACTTCCAGGCTGTATTCCAACAATGGCTAGCTGTGAATGGAAAAAGTTCAAAGGCATGTTGTTTTCCTGTCTTAAGATCTGGATTGCAAATGTGCCCTCCATTTCTGGATTGTAGTTCATTCCAGATACAGTCAAGTTGACAACCAAGAATAGCCATCACAGGAAGCTAACTGTTTCCAGTTTGGGGAATGTTCATTCACCACCTCCTGGTCCAGTGTGGAATGGGAGAAATGGCCTTCTCATGTATACACAGGCCAGTCCAAGGGAATTGTGCTAATCTTAGAGGTCCAGATATTGCAGATTCCATTGTTATGTGTTGAAGTTGAAGACACTGAAATGAATATACATGAATGTAGGGTATAAATAAAAGAGCCAAGATCATTGTGAAGACTCAGAATTTAGCCTGGGGATTAAGAAGAAAAGGGTTTTCCCCCAAACTGCTCAGACTCCAGCTCAGGCATCTCCTTCTGTACTAAATATGCTTTGTCTACCAAAGCCGGAGATCCTTAGGCTGACCTTGACAGTGTTCTCAGGTTTCAACCAAACATGAAGACAGATTTCTTCCAGTGTTCCCTGTCTCAGTCTTAATGCAGCAGGAAGAGAACTCTGGTAATGACCTGGGTCACGAGGCTGGGGTGGGAGAACTGTAGCTGTTCTCACAGCAAAGTGTTGTATGAGATGAAAACCAAATGAACGATGATAAAGCAATTTGTGCTCAGAATGAATTGCTGTCCAGACCCAACTCGACAAAGGAGGAGGCCAGAAACACCCCTTATGCTCTTTCCAGTTTCGTGACAGGTCTGGTGTAGACTCCTCTGCCTGCTGTGGACCAGTCTTGTATCAATCAAAGCACCAAATGTAACTGTGATCTTGTGCAGTTCACAGGACTTGACTGTTGGCTTTGTGTCATCTCCTGGCAGCATAGGAGCTTGCCTGAATGTCTGGCCTGACTCGGAGATCTCAGAGCCACGTTAAACACCAGTGGGGAGATGGATGCTCAGGGCACCGACTAAAGAGTACGAAGATTCACAGGAATTTGGGATGATAAGTCTTCCTCATCAGCCTGACTCTCTTTAGAAATTAATTAGATCTGCTTCATTTCCCTTACATTGCTTTTTCACACAGGGTTTCACCATGTAACTCTGGCTGGCCTGGAACTCAGAGATCACCTGCCTCTGCCTCTCAAGTACAAGTACCTAAAGGTATAGACTACCATGCTAAACCAATAGACATTTAAAAAGAATCCTTTAAATTACCATGTAGCTATCTAATCTACTTTAGAGCCATGCTGTGAGGTAAACAGACATCTTAGACATTGCCTGCCTTAGCCATTATAGCATGAATCTTAAAAGGTCTTATTAATAAAAAACAAACCCAGAGCCAGGCATTGGGGTGAATGCTGAAAGATCAAAGAGAAGCAGCCACAGCTAACCTCACCTCGCCAACTTCTCAGCTGACCCTGTTTCCTCAAACTGGAAACCTCTGAATCCTCATCCAGAATGAATCTCAGCTGAACTGCTGCTAAAAGCCTAAAAGCTTAACAGACTCTAGTCACTGGTTTTCATGCCTTATATACCTTCTGCTTCCTGCCATCACTTCCTGAGATTAAAGATATGTGTCACCATGCCTGACTGTTTCCAGCGTGGCTTTGAACTCAGATCTGAATGGATCTCTGCCTCCAGAATGTTAGAATTAAAGGTGTGTGTGCCACCATTTTCTGGACTCTATGTCTATGTAGTGGCTGTTCTGTTCTCTGACCACAGATAAGTTTATTAAGATGCACAATATATTGGTGGATACAATATCACCACATTTCCCCTTTTTTGTCTAAAATTTAAAGAAGCATGTAACTAATACTAGAAAAACTATATACAATAAGTATATATAATATATAGTCAAGAATTACATTAACAATGTTGAGTCCACTAACATTTGACAGATTCAGACAAAAAAACTCCATTAATATATAACAATGTCCAGTCCATTAACATTTGACAAATTCAGATAAAAAAATTTCATTACTTATCCTATTTAAAACAAGTAGTTCCTTCTTAAAAGTAGATTCAATAATATCCATTTTATCTTACCATATCCAATTTGTTTTTTTCTGAGTAGATCCAAAATTCTACATTTTATTATTTTTGTATCTTCCCTTTTTTCAGAGTAGATTCAATGATCTATCCTTTTCTATATCTTCTTTTTTTTCTTTTTAAACAAGAACCCTGTATCTAATCTCCTTTGTTTAGCTTTTTGTTTTGTTTTGTTTGTGCTTCCTCTGTGGTTTGGAGTAATCACAGTCTGATAAATGTCTGTCTCTCAGGACCATGAATATTCTTCCCTAGAAGAGCAAATCTTCACAGCAATTTCTCCCTGCCATTTGTCTTGCCAAACTTTTCCAAACTGACCTTTGCCGATCTTTAATCCCAGCGCTCAGGAGGCAGAGGCAAGTGGATCTCTGTGAGTTTGAGGCCATCCTGGTCTACAAAGTGAGATCAAGGACAGGCTCCAAAACTACATGGAGAAACCCTGTCTTGAAAAACCAGAAACTTAAAAAAAAAAAAAAGAAAGAAAGAAAAGAAAAGAAAAAGAAAGAAAGAAAAAGAAAAGAAATAGCTGTGGCTGGTTCTGTCTCTGATCTTTCAGTGTTCACTCCAATACCTGGTTCCGGGTTTATTTTTATTTTTATTAATAAAACCTTTTTTTTTTTTTTTTTGTTTTTCCAGACAGGGTTTCTCTGTGTAGCTTTGCGCCTTTCCTGGAACTCACTTGGTAGCCCAGGCTGGCCTCGAACTCACAAAGATCCGCCTGGCTCTGCCTCCCGAGTGCTGGGATTAAAGGCGTGCACCACCCAAGATTCGTGCTATATCTGGCACCCAATGAGAGGAGGAACCAAAAAAAAAAGCTAAACAAAGGAGATTAGATACAGGATTCTTGTTTAAAAAGAAAAAGAAAAAAAGATATAGAAAAAGGTAGAATATTGAATCTACTCTGAAAAAAGGGAAGATATAGAAATGATAAGATAAAAGGTAAAATTTTGGATCTCCTCAGAAAAAAAAGAATATGGATATAAGATAAAAAGGGAGATTATTGAATCTACTTTTAAAAAGTAACTACTTGTTTTAAATAGGATAAGTAATGAAAATTTTTTATCTGAATTTGTCAAATGTTAATGGACTGGATATTGTTGTATATTAATGGAGTTTTTTGTCTGAATCTGTCAAATGTTAGTGGACTCAACATTGTTAATGCAATTCTTGACTGTATATATTGTATATACTTATTATATATAGTTTTTCTTGTATTAGTTACAAGCTTCTTTAAATTTTAGACAAAAAAGGGGAAATGTGGTGATATTGTATCCACCAATATATTGTGCATCTTAATAAACTTATCTGTGGTCAGAGAACAGAACAGCCACTACATAGACATAGAGTCCAGAAAATGGTGGCACACACACCTTTAATCCTAACATTCTGGAGGCAGAGATCCGTCTGGATCTCTGAGTTCAAAGCCACACTGGAAACAGTCAGGCATGGTAACACATGTCTTTAATCTCAGGAAGTGATGGCAGGAAGCAGAAGGTATATAAGGCATGAAAACCAGTGACTAGAGTCTGTTAAGCTTTTAGGCTTTTAGCAGCAGTTCAGCTGAGATTCATTCTGGATGAGGATTCAGAGGTTTCCAGTTTGAGGAAACAGGGTCAGCTGAGAAGTTGGCAAGGTGAGGTTAGCTGTGGCTGCTTCTCTTTGATCTTTCAGCATTCACCCCAATGCCTGGCTCTGGGTTTGTTTTTATTAATAAGACCTTTTAAGATTCATGCTATCTTTAAATAAAAAAGGGGGGGAGCAAGCCATAGAGATCAGAATAGCCACCAACTAACCTTAGCTCACCACGTTGCCATAGCTTCCCAAGAGAATCTTTTCCTGTCTAACCTGCACCTTTATTGCCTTGCTGTTCTGCCTTCTCATTGGCTCTCAGCCCAGCCACATCACTTCCTCATCTCTGCCTGTCTATACAGATCTCCAGGTCTCTATGGTTGGTACTGGGATTAAAGGCGTGTGTCACCACGCTTGGCTGTGTCCTTGAACACACAGACTCTGCCTGCTATGTCATAGGATTAAGGGCATGGGCTACCAGCACCTGACTTCTGTTTATGGCTGACTATGACCTCTGATCTACAGGCAAATTTTATTAACATACAAATAAAACTTCACATTTCAGCACAAATAAAACATCACCACAAGCCATGGCAGCTGTTTTTATTTATTTATTTATTTATTTATTTATTTATTTATTTATTTATTTATTTATTTATTCTTTCATTCATTCATTAATTCATTTGTTTATTTTATTTGTTTGTTTATTTAGGGTCTCTACTGCAGAGGCCTTACTCCTTAGGAATACCATGTGATAGAGGTAGGGTTGAGTCTTAAAGACTGGAGGAGTAACCATTAAGGAAGGGAGGCAAAAGCTATTGTCTTAAAGATATCTTTTCAGGCTCTCTGCTCCTCCCTGTTCCAGAGACAGCCGCATCTTTCTGTGCAGTGCCAGCCTCGTTCCTGAGACACGATGGTGAAGGTCGGAGTGAACGGATTTGGCCGAATTGGACGCCTGGTTGCCAGGGCTGCCTTCCAGTCTGGCAAAGTTGATATTGTTGCCATCAATGATCCCTTCATTGACCTCAACTACATGGTCTACATGTTCCAGTATGACTCCACCCATGGCAAGTTCAACGGCACAGTCAAGGCTGAGAACGGGAAGCTGGTCATCAACGGGAAGGCCATCACCATCTTCCAGGAGCGAGATCCCGCCAACATCAAGTGGGGTGAGGCTGGTGCCGAGTATGTTGTGGAGTCCACTGGTGTCTTCACCACCATGGAGAAGGCTGGGGCCCACTTGAAAGGCGGGGCCAAAAGGGTCATCATCTCCGCCCCTTCTGCTGACGCCCCCATGTTTGTGATGGGTGTCAACCATGAGAAGTACGACAATTCACTCAAGATTATCAGCAACGCTTCCTGCACCACCAACTGCTTAGCCCCCCTGGCCAAGGTCATCCATGACAACTTTGGCATTGTGGAGGGACTCATGACCACAGTCCATGCCATCACTGCCACCCAGAAGACTGTGGATGGCCCCTCTGGGAAGCTGTGGCGTGATGGCCGTGGGGCAGCCCAGAACATCATCCCTGCATCCACCGGTGCCGCCAAGGCTGTGGGCAAGGTCATCCCAGAGCTGAATGGGAAGCTCACGGGCATGGCCTTCCGTGTTCCTACCCCCAATGTGTCCGTCGTGGATTTGACATGCCGCCTGCAGAAACCTGCCAAGTATGACGACATCAAGAAGGTGGTGAAGCAGGCGTCGGAGGGCCCACTAAAGGGCATCCTGGGCTACACTGAGGACCAGGTTGTCTCTTGCGACTTCAACAGTGACCCCCACTCTTCCACCTTCGATGCTGGGGCTGGCATTGCTCTCAATGACAACTTTGTGAAGCTCATTTCCTGGTACGACAATGAATTTGGCTACAGCAACAGGGTGGTGGACCTCATGGCCTACATGGCCTCCAAGGAGTAAGAAGCCCGCCCTGGACCACCCACCCCAGCAAGGACAGCAAGAGAGCCCCTCGGCTGCTGAGCAGTTCCTGTCCCATCTCAGCCCCCGATACTGAGCATCTCCCTCACAGTTTCCATCCCAGACCCCCAGAACAACAGGAGGGGCTTAGGGAGCCCTACTCTCTTGAATACCATCAATAAAGTTCACTGCACCCAAAAAAAAAAAAAAAAAAAAAAAAAAAAAAAAAAGATATCTTTTCAAGGATTCACAATTAAAAGGTTTATTCCTAATTGGCCTAAAGCTCTGACATGCTACCTAAGTGCCTAAATGTTTATTAGGATAACTTGATCTTTCAGGCTAATTATACCACATTAAATGTATAAACTCCTTTAATTTCTAGCCAAATCAATAAAATAAACTTGTCATGTTTTCCTTACATTGCTTTCCACAGTTTTATTTATTTTGTTTGTTGGGAGTGATATGGGCATCCCACAGTGAATATCAGAGGTCTGAGGACAGCTTTGTGGAATTGGATCTCACCTGAACTCAAGCGCTTTTACTCACTATGCCATCTCTATGGTCCCTCTTTCCTTGTTTTGTGACCTTAAATTTTTAAAATTTATTTTGTGTGTTTACATTGGGGGATATTCTTGCATATGTGGGTGGCAGAGTTTGGACTTCAGTCCTCATGTTTGAGTAGCAAGCACCCTACTGACTGAGCTATCTCCAGCCCTGACCGTAAAGTTCTGAGCCTGCTGCCTCCAGTTCATGAGTGCTGGGATTACATGAATGCACATGCCAGTTTATGCAATGCTGAGGTTAAAACTCAGAGCTTCATTCATCCTAGGCAAGCACTCTACCAACTGAGCTATATCCCCACCCTTTTCATTCTAAGAATCCCAATTACTGCATGGCCCTTAGATGAATGATCAGGGGCAGATGTTTGACCAGATGTCCTGTAAACGTTGTATTTGTCAGTGAATCTCAACCCATTTGACTTTCTGCTCCTGTAATCCCATGATTTGAACCTTATGATATTAGTACTCTTAGTTTGGTTTTCCTATGTTGTAGAACAAACTCCCCACTGTCCATCCAACTAAAGTTCTAGTGTGCATGTGTTTATGAGTACACATGTGAAGGACAGATGAGAACTGCTCTCCTTCCATGTGTGACCCAAGGATTAAATTCAGGATGTCAGCCTTGAAAGCAAGCACCTTGACCCCCAGAGCCATCTCACCAGTTGCAGGGTGTTTACCCACCAACCCCACAGTTCCTCAGAGTTTTCTTGAGTGAAAGCAACAGGAAATATTAGTAGGATTTAGATTGTGGAGATAAACAGAAAATGCAGGATAGCCTTGAGAGGGCCTGGAACCTATTCCAACAAGCCCTGACTCTGTCTGCCCTAGAGTATTTATAGAAATGCCAAGGGGTGGAACAAAAGATCTACCCCCACCCCAGCACAGCCAAGTGCAGATCATCTCAGACACCTGCACTCATGCCCATGGTCCAATCATCCTCTCTATGCAGACCTGCTGAGTAAAGCCACTAGGAACCTGAAAATGGGCTCCCACAACCAGTCCAAGTTCTAGTGTCTTTTTGGTTGGCTTCCTTCAGAGTCAAGAAATATTGAAGATTTTGATGCACAAATTACCCCTCTTAGAACAATCTCACCTCTTGCCTACCCCCAAATTACTGAGTTCTTTCATGTCTAGTTTCCTGATAAGTAAAGGATGCAGCCATCCCCCTAAAGATGCTGTCCCCAACAGTGGTCTGGCTTTTAAACTTCAGATCAGCATTTTCCCAAGCATTTTATATTCAGTGGAATCTAATATTCATTTATAATTTAAGCATCCTCTATGTCTTTGATGGTATATGGTTTCATAATTTGGGCTTTCATGACCAACATACTAGTACATTTTTCCTGAGTCCCTAAAAAGGCCAGTAGAGGCCATTGGTGAAGGAGCAGCCCATGATTGAAGGGACAATAAAGAGAGCTGAGGCTTGGCACCATGTGGCAGCATTAGGGTCCCTGATTCCTGAGTCCCTAAAAAGGCCAGTAGAGGCCATTGGTGAAGGAGCAGCCCATGATTGAAGGGACAATAAAGAGAGCTGAGGCTTGGCACCATGTGGCAGCATTAGGGTCCCTGAAGAAAGTCCAAGGGACTATTGTAAAGGCAAACCCCAGCTTCAGAGGAGCCCTAGCATTTTGTCCCATGGGATGCCAGTCCCATGGAACAACCACAGGAGGTCAGAAGCTGTGAAGTGGGGCCAGCCTTGAGTCTAAGAAACAAGCTGCATGTGGTATGAGTGGCAGAGTCAGAAGTGCCACTGCCAAGCCCTCGGGAGCCCAGAAGATAATGAGTCCCAGAAGTCTGACACAGACTTCACACTGTGGACTTTGGCTTTGTTTTGATCTGATTGTGACTGTGTGTGGGGACCTGCCCCACTGGGAACCTAGGTCACCTGTGAAGAGGTGGCCTAAAACCGAGGAAAGGCAAGTGCAGGCCTCTAGCCTGTTCCCCAGCCTCCCTCTGACAATCCCTCCCTCCTCCTGAGATAATCAGAAGCAGCGGGGAGTCAAGTCAAGCAAGAACCTCATTTTTTGATAGGCAGTAAGTCTCTTTTATACCAGAAAACCTCAGAACCCTAGGAGGGGATGGGAACCAACCAATCATTTTAAAGATCACCCTATTTACAAGTTGTTTATGCCCTGACATCATCTCCTGTTTTTAGCATAAGTAACTTGAGCTAACTTCCTTTCTCACTATTTGTCTTTAATCTCCATACAAACAACCCAAGCTAACTTTTTCTTAGCCATCCTTTGTATCTATTCTCTGCACAAACAGCTTAAACTAACTTCCTCTGATACCATTTGTATCCACTCTGCACAAACAGCTTAAAGCTTAAGCTCTATTTATCTAAATTTCTTTCAGCACCCTCTTTGCAGCCCAGTATGCCCCACAACTGTGCCCTGGTTATGCCCTCTTTGAGCAAGAAAGAACATAACTTATTTTACAGGATCCCACATTTGAGACATTTGGAGCTGGGTGGTAGTGGCACATGCCTTTAGTCTCAGCACTCAGGAAACATTGGCAGACGAAGTAAGAATGCACAAAAGTCGGTACAAGAGTTTATTAAGGGGCTAAAGGATATAGCACACTCATGAATACAAAATGAAGGAAATCAGGATGAATTGGCCCTGGTGCCTCTTTGTCTGCCAGGGGAGAATGGAGAAAGCTCCATACCAGGTCACCAAACTGTGGCATCAGGAAACCTTCTACATCCAAGAGAGAGGGAGAGAGACTCCTCTTCCTCCATTCTTAACTGGCCATGTACCCAGAGCAGACCATGTCCATGTCTAGTAACCCCAATACCATTGGCTGAACAGATCAAATTCCCACACTTCCCCTTTTTTGTCTAATTAATAGGTTCTAATCCTAATACAAAACAATATGCAATAAGAAC
The DNA here is from genome assembly GCF_949786415.1 of Peromyscus eremicus. Classification (NCBI taxonomy): domain Eukaryota; kingdom Metazoa; phylum Chordata; class Mammalia; order Rodentia; family Cricetidae; genus Peromyscus; species Peromyscus eremicus. The sequence goes on from NC_081432.1 coordinate 63,040,822, forward strand.
AATTATCAAGTATTGTCCAGAAGAAAGAAAAGATAACACAACCAAAAATGGACCTATAACTAACAAGAACAACATCAAGCAAGAAACACATTCTAGATGTCCAGACCATAGGTAATTGGCAAATTACAGCAATTACTCTAATAGCTGTCCTATCCTGAAGAGTCTGTCTTGTATTTGATATGCCCTTAGCTAAGAAATGAGAGGATTATAACTGTACCTATCTAGTCTTCAACCCTATCAAAGACCTGGGAAGAAAAGTAACATTACCAGAGTAAGCAGGAAATGCAAGCATGTGACTTCCAAAAAATGCAAGAAATGACAAATGGCTGGCTACCTAGACAGTCACCCAATGTTTCTCTGCATCCTTGTGGCATCCAACTTTGGCTATAGGCCTATGATATCTGACAGACCATTGTCAGAAGCAGGAAATTTTGAAAGACTGTCCTACCCTGTCTTGGGAAGGTTCAGCATTCGATTTTCCTTGTGCCCTGCTCATTCAGATTGGATGACATTTGTACTGTCAGCAGTCAAGGAAAGGAGAGTTCTTTGCCCAACAGGCCAGTTTTGCCAAGAAGAAAACAAATTCCATATGGAGTATCTTCAATGCCCATCATCATCTCAGGAATAGGTTAGTGCTGCCAGGAGCAGTTATGTCTCACGTCAACAGAATTCTAAGTTATTAAAACATTTAAACATAATATTCTCTAGGTCTATGAGGTGTTTGAAGATTGCCTACCCATCTGAAATATATCTGTGTATATCTAGAAAACCTAACTGACATGACTATAAGTCTAACAAACATGGATGACTATTAACCTGTAATTCTTATCAATCTATATAATTTAATGACTAAGACTTCACATTATAAAAAACAATTTATAAACAGATGTACAGTATAAGGACAATGACATCGAATTTGTGAAAATGTACAAAAATATCTTAATCAGAGGTAGAAATATAGACTGTGATATGACAAAAATAACCTTAATTTATATCAATATACAAAATATCCTAGACAAAAGTTGAAACATATGCAGTTTGACAAAAAATAATTTTATATTTGTATCTAGATACAAAAATATTTCAAACAGAAATAGAAACATATATACATTATAACAAAAAATAATTTTGAATTTATATCAATATAAAATTATCTTAAACAGGAAAAGAAAAATAACTTTACATTTGTATCAATACACAAGAATCCATACCAATGCAAATTATCTAAAACTGCTAGTTGCTTTTTTGGTTTACAGGTAGATATAATAATCTACCTTATTATTCTATCCTATCCCCCTTTTTTTCTATTCCAAATGTGATTTCTGAGTCTAATCTTTATTGTTCCACCCCCAACCCTATAATAAATTATAACCACCCCCTTACTTATGACAATTATCCATAACCCTGAGAAAAATAAAAAACCTGTTGGGAGAGGGAACATTGTTTTCTTGTATATTGTATCTTGTATACAAGTAGAGATACTTCCTTGTATCTCTATGGGATCCTGTAAAAGACTAAAACAATGGTTAAGTCTCATGAGGATTAGCTGTAACATTTGTTACTCAGCCAGTCTCTGCATAATGGGTAAGGCTTATCTGAGGTTCTGGCTAGAGTGGTGTAAAATGGTGGACTATCTCAGCTAGCTACTTTAGAATTGTCTCGAGCAGTTTGTAGTCCAAGGCCAATCTTTGATGTTTATTGAATCAATGGCATTATTATGGGCCAGGTAGAATCATTGTTGTGGGGCCCCATCATCCTTCTAGAGACTTTAGAGATCACCATTAGGAAAAATTATTGTCCAGTCATTCCCAGTCACAGTGGGGAAATCTCCTTCCCAGAACAATTAGAAGATCCAGGACCTAAAGTGAAAAAACATACTGCTCTGGATGATAGGAGAGCTTTGGAAGATGAATCAAAAATTCAAGAAGAAACCATAAAATGAACATTTTGTCAGACTTCTATAAATGACCAAAGACCAAGGCTAAGGGTATAGATAAATAACATAATTGATGGTCTGTTGGACATAGGAGCAGATGTGACCATAATTACACCATAATCATAGCATCCAAATTGGCCTCTTCAGGGGATAGATGTTCAGTTCTTAGGAATTGGAACCCTATCTCAGGTAAAACAAAACATGAAGTGGGTTGAATGTATAGGGCCAGAAGGACAGAGAGGAAAATTGAGGCCATATGTGGCTAATGTAGCAATGAATCCATGAGGTTGTGATCTGTTCCATCAATAGAATACCCAGATTAATATTCCTCCAATCTCTGAAACAAACCACAAACCAAATCATGTTTCTGGGAAGAATATTGTAAGGCTCTACAAAAGTCACCAACCATTCAGGTTGTACAAAAACAGGGCAAAATTGCTGTTGATATCTCAGAGGTACAAACAGCCCTACCATTAAAATGGTTAACAAACAAACCTGTCTGGGTTGGGCAATGACCTATGACATCAGAGAAACTACAGGCCTTAGAAGAGTTGTTGGTTCAGGAGCACCTAAATGCTCAACATATTGAAGAATCAACCAGGCCTTGGAATTCTCCTGTATTTGTTATTTTTAAAAAAATCTGGAAAATAGAGAACGCTGACAGATCTGAGAGCCATAAATGAAGTAATTCAGCTGATAGGCTCTCTATAGCCTGAAATTCCTTTGCCTTCCCTATTACCTAAATGATGACCTATTATAGTTATTGACTTGAAGACTTTCTTCACTATATCTCTACAAGAAAAGAATAGGAAAAATTTTGCCTTCATGGTAGCTATTTATAATTATTCTCAGCCAGTTAAGAGATATTAGTGGAAGGTAAAAAATGATGAACTGAATAATTTGTTCAAAATCTTAAATGGTGACAAGGACTTAAATACTCCAAGAGAATTATCAGCTGAAGCTGAGAGAGAATTGGCTTTGGTGAAGAAGAAATTATAGGATGCACACATGGATCCAGAGCTTAACTGCATTCTGGCTATATTATCCTCTAGGCATTTCCCTATGGATATTTTAATGCAGAGGGAAGATATTATCGGGAATGGATTTTTTTCTTTTTTTATTAAGAAATTTTCTGTTCATTTTACATACCAACCACAGGTGCTCCTCTCCTCCCTCCTCCCACTCACAGCTTTCCCCCCAACCTACACCACATTACCAGTTCCTTCAAGGCAAGGACTCCCATGGAGAGTCAGCAGAGCATGGTACATTCAGTTGAGGCAGGTCCAAGCCCTTCCTCCTAAACCAAGTCTGTGTAAGGTGTCCCACCATAGGTACTGGGCTCCAAAAAGCCCACTCATGCAACAGGGGTGGAACCCCACTGCCAGGGGCCTCTTAAGCAGGTCAAGTTAAACAACTCTCTCATCTATGCAGAGGGCCTAGTCCAGTCCTATGGAGGCTCAGCTGTTGGTCCACAGTTCATGAGTTCCTACTAGTTTGGTTTGGTTGTCTCTGTACATTTTTCAATCATGATCTTGATGCCCATTGCTCATAGAATCCCTCTTCATCCTCTTCAGCTGGACTCCTTGAGCTTGGCTTGGTGCTTAGCTGTGGATTTCTGCATCTGCTTCTATCAGTTACTGTATGGAGACTCTATGATGACAATTAGGATATTCATCAATCTGATTACCAGAGTAGGCCAGTTCAGGCACTTTCTCCACTATTGCTAGTAGTCTAAGGTGGGATCATCCTTGTGGATTCCTGAGAACTTCCCTAGCACTCTGTATCTCTCTGTTCCCTTGATGTCTCCCTGTATCATGGTATCTCTTTCTTTGCTCTCTCACTCTGTCCCTGTTCCAGCTCAACCATCAGAAATGGATATTTTTACCACATAAACAGAGTATAAGAAATTAAAGACATATATGGAAAAGGTTTCTAATTTGATTCTAAAAGGAAAATTAAGGCATTGTCAATTGCCAGGAATGGACCCAGCATAAATTTTAGTACCTTTACTAATGAGGAAATTTCCTCTTTATGTGCAGTAAATGAATATTGGCAAAAAGCTTGCAGTAATTTTTTGGGAGAGACTAACAACAATTATCCCAAAAGCGACAGACTTAAATCCACAAAAAGAAGCAGTTGGATCCTTTCTCACATTGAGAGGGACCACCAATTTCTGGAGCCCCTACATTCTATATTGATACAAATAAATCATGAAAGGCACGCTATAAATCAGGAAATTTAAGTAAAATGGTTCAAAGCCCTTATGATTCTGTACAAAAGTCAGAATTGTATGTCATTCTCATGGTACTAATAGACTTTACAGAACCTCTCAATATTGTTACTGATTCTCAATATGCAAAAAGTTGTTTTACACATTGAAACCACTGAATTTATTTATACAATTACAGGAAATGGTCAGAAATAGGAAACATATACACACACATCAAATCCCATATGGGTCTGCCAGGTCCTCTAGCAGAAGGTAATGATGAAATTGATCAGTTATTAATAGAAAATGTGCTGGAGGCCTCAGAATTTTATAAATATCATGTCAATAGCAAAGGTTTGAAAAGATTTTTCTATCACTTGTCAACAAGCCAAGAAAATTGTAAAAAAAAGGTCCTACTTGTTCCTTCTATAACAAAACTCCATTACCTGCAGGAAGTTACCCTAAATGTATACAAAGAAATAAAATTTGGCAAATGAATGTTCATTTTACAGAATTTGGAAAATTAAAATATGTACACCATACAATAGTTATGTTTTCAGAATTTCAATGGGCAACTGCTTTGAGTTCTGAAAGGGGTGATTTTATAATTACACACCTATTGGAAGTCATGCCCATCATGGGAATACCTGTATAAATCAAGACTGGCAATGCTCCAGCATACGTCTCTAGTAAAATGTTTCTAGTTCAGTCAGGAGAACATGAGATTCTTTTCCCAGGGTTGTGGGTTCAAGCCCCACATTGGGTGCCATGTGAAGTGAGAATTTGCAACATTCTGTTCAAGAGTTTATTAAAGGCTAAAAGAAATAGCACACTCATGAATACAAAATGAAGGAATACAGGATGAAGTGGCCCTGCTGGCTCTTTTTCTGCTAGGGGAGAATGGAGAAAGCTTCATACCAGGTCACCAAAGTGTGGCATCAGGAAACCTTCCACATCCAAGAGAGAGAGGAAGAGACTCTCTTCCTCCATTTTTAATCAGTCAGACCCAGAGCAGACCATGTCCATGTCTAGTAACCCCAATACCATTGGCTGAATGGATCAAATTCCCACAACAGGCAGGGGACTATAAATGGAGTTTTCCCATCCTGACTGACTGTTCCTAAATAGAGGCTTAATATAAATTATAAATACTTGGCCCATAGCTCAGGCTTATTACTCACTAGCTTTTACATTTTAAGTTAACCCATATTCCTTATTTATGCTTTGCCACATGGTGGGACCTTTATTAGCATGGCACATTCATTTCCTGCTTCTTCTGCATCTGGCCAGTAACTCCTCTGACTCTGCCCTTCCTCATCCCATCATTCTCAGTTTGGCTTTCCTGCCTAACTTTATTCTGTTCAGCTATTGGCCAGTAGATTATTTATTAAAGCAGTCATAGTGACATATATTCACACAGTGTACAGAAGAATTTATCTACAGCATGGGACCTGAGTTCGAGTCTCCTTAGTCTACATATTGAGTTCCATGACAGCTATGGCTACACAGAGAAACTCTGCCTTGAGGGGGAAAAAAAGGACATTTGGAAATTTTGTAGCTTCTGTAGATATTTTAGAGATGACTTTAGATATTATAGAGACATATAACTTTAAAGGTTTGAAGTTTTTTAAAAGACTGGAACTTTTAAAAGTTGGAATGGTTTATGTTGATATTAATATGATACTTTGGGGACAAAAAATGAAAGGCTATGATTTAATAGTGATGTTACATGTCATGTTAGCAAGGGTCAATTGTGCTGATTAATCTTATGTCAACTTGACACAAGGTAGTCATTTGGGAAGAGGGAGCCTCATGAGAAAATGCCCCCAGCAGATTGGCCTGTGAGCAAGCCTGTGGTGCATTTTCTTGATGGTTGATGTGAGAGGGTGCAGCTCACTGGACTTGGATTGGTGGTCCTGGGTGCTATAAGAAGGCAGACTGAGCAAAACAGTAAACAGTACTCCTCTGTTCCTGTCCTGACTCCTATAGTGATGGGACTGTACCATGAGGATTATACGCTGAAATAAACACTTTCCTCCCAAAAGTCACTTTTGATCATAGGGTTCCTATTGCTGTTAAGACAGCTATCTCGCTGTGTGGTGGCGCACGCCTTTAATCCCAGCACTCAGGAAGCAGAGGCAGGCAGATCTGAGTTTGAAGCCAGCCTGATCTCTGGAGTGAGTTCAGGACAGTCAGAGTTACACAGAGAAACTCTGTATCAAAAACAGAGAGAGAGAGAGAATGAGCTTATTCTTTAAACTAATCCCTCATAAGGCTTCTCACTGTTTTAATGGGAAGCCTCTCCTTCCTTTTAAGGCCCTGTTATGTTGTTAATATTTCTTTTCTTTCAAAACCCCATCTTGGTCAAGGCCCTTTCTCCTAACAAATCTCTCTCCTGAAGGGTACTTATGTCGGCTCTTTTCCCTAGCCAACAACCATGTGGCTTTTTGTTTAACAATAAACTGTTTGGTCTTCCACAACATCATGCCTAGATCTTACTGAAGCAAGCATATATAATGGGGATCCCCACTTACTTGCTCATTAATTTAACAAATCATAGAAAAGCTGAGTTCTGGTCTGTATTCTGAAGTAGATGCCATATAAGCTTGTATAAAAAGTCAAACTAGACATTTTAAATTACTAAAGGCTAGTGTGTGACACACTTGGAGGCCATGTCCATAAACACCATTTCATCACCTCACAATGAACCCACCAGTCTCTTAGACTGAGAATTCAAAAAGCATGCTCAGTTGTTGCCTGCCTAGGTAAGCAGGGCTCTCTGCTGCCTCCTTCTGATTTCTTAGTGGACTTCCAGAAACTCATCTGTGTTACTTTCTTTCTTTGTTGCTGTGACCAAATGCCTGACAAGCAACTTAAGGAAGGGCTTATTTGGGCTCAATGATTTAAAGGACCAGTCCATGACAGGGAAGACATGGAAACAGGGAAGACAGGAAACAGTGCTAGGTGGCTGGTCACATGACATCAACAGTCAGGAAGCAGAAAATGCTGAATGCTAGTATTCAGCTTGCTTCTCTTTAATTCAGTTCGGGACCACAGCCACCTGTATTTAAGGTGGGTCTTCATGTCTTCATTAACCCAATCTAGAAACTCCTTCTAGGAGATGATGCTATCTGTAAATGAAGGCATTTAGACTGTCTGGCTTTCATGTCATGGGGATCTGGTTGACCTGAATCACCAGTCTATCTTCAAGGTTAAGAACATTTATTTTCAAAAGCCAAACACAGGCCATGAGATAGCTTAGCAGGTAAGCACACTTGCTGCCAAGCCAACAAACCTGTTTAATCCCTGGGACCCAAATGGTGGAAGGAGAGAACCATCTCCCACAAATTAACCTCTGACCTTCACATATCTGTCAGGGCACAGATCCCCCTTATATACAATAAATGTAATGTAATAAAAATTGTAAAGCCACACTCTTGTATAATCACTGTTTCTGTTGTCTCATTGTTCAGGAGCCACACATTGCCTAGCACACCCCTTTCTACATCTGCTTCATTCTGGAATGGGAAGATCTCAGAAATGGTCATAACACAAGGTATTGTTCTCTCCTTGGATCTCTGAGGAACAACAGAGCAATGTCTTTCCCAGTCAATCATGTAAGGGATGGGCATCGGGGCTGGTGAGACGGCTCATTAAGTGAAGGTGCTTACAGGACAAGCCTGGTGGCCTGAGCTCGATTCCCAGATCCCGTGTACAGGTGAAAGAGAACCGACTCCCACAGTGGTCTCTGACTTCCACATTTACACTATGGCATGCGTGCACCTGCATTCACATGTTTTTTTTAAAAGGGCAACAGGGACATTTCTGTATTGACTCTCATTCCCCACTGGTGCAGAAATGCGATGAAGCTCTTAACATAGCCTGGACTGTGCCGGTATATGTAGTGAGCTTCAGAGAGAAACATGGAGGCAGACAGCCCACATGAGTGGATACCTCACTGGAGACCAGACACTGTTTTTTTTTTTAACTCTTTGCTCTTTGGGGGCCCACCACCCAGCTCCCAAATAGTACATGGAGAATTATTCTTACTTATGAATGCCCAGCCTTAGCTTGGCTTATTTCTAGTCAGCTTTTCTTAACTCATCTACCTTTTGTCTCTGAGCTTTTACCTTTCTCTATTCTGTATTTCTTTCCTTCTTACTCCATGGCAGGCTTTGTGGCTGTGTGGCTGTGTGGCTGGCCCCTGGCATCCTCCTCTTCTCACTTCTCTTCTTCTCTCTTCCCTATTTTTCTCTGCCTAGAAGCCCCGCCTATCCCTCTCCTGCCTACCTATTGGCCGTTCACCTCTCTATTGGACCAATCAGGTATTTTAGGCAAGCAAAGTAACAGAATTAAACGAATGCAACATAAAGAATGCAACACATCTTTGCATCATTAAACAAATATTCCACAGCATAAATGAATGTTAACACATCTTAAGCTAATATTCCACAACACTGTCTGAGTCTCTAGCTGGTGTAAGTGAGGAAGCAGAGACAGATGGGACTTAGGATGAAGAGTGCCTGCTGCAGTCAGGGAACAGAGTAGTAATGACCTTTGACTGCTTACTACTGATAGATCTTCCTGAGAAGAGTGTTCTGAAAGTTTTGAAGGAAAGAGTCAATCTTCAGTTCTCCCTCTCTCGTGAGTGGCTACCTTTGCCTTATATCTTTTTGACACAGGAATAGGCTCTGAACAAAGTTCTAGGGCTTGCTCTAACTATACCCTCACACAAAAAGGCAAACCCAGAGTAGGAATTGAAGTGACAGCATGAATATGATGTGTCCCTTTTCAGAGAATGTCAATCAGCCACCGTGGCAGGGGCCAGGGGCAGGTGACATGGGACATTACAGATGTCCTATATATGCTGTGTACATGATAAGCCAAGCAGGCAACGGTCAGAATGTTGAAGACTTGAACAAGCACTTAATATGTTGGCATGTTAAGTCAACATATCCCGAGGGACACACACAGGTCACTGAACCCATATCTTCCTAAATTTTTTTTTTTTTGCTAAATTACATTTTTGTGGAGAAGCCCTCCAAGCCACCCAACGATGCCACAGGCCCAGCCAGCACCGAATGACCCCGCCTCCGGGCCACCGCCCCCAGGCTGTGCGGGCCAAGCGGACACCTCAGTCACGCTCTTCTTCTGGAGTGATAGCACGCGGAGCCAATGCCAACACAAGGAGCACGAAGGGCGGGCCCCAAAGGCGAGAAGTGGGCGGGGGTTCCCGAACAGCGGACGCTGTCGAAGTGGGAGGCGCTTAGAGCAGCTCGGGAGCAGGGTCGCGCGCACGTCTCTCCTAAACGCTCTCCAGGGTGTTTGCAGAAACATCTGTTCGTTTCCTGCACAGCAACCCGGCTGCAAGAAACAAACCATGTCTATTCTCAAGATCCATGCCCGAGAGATCTTTGACTCCCGTGGGAACCCCACTGTTGAGGTTGACCTCTGCACCTCAAAAGGTCTCTTCCGAGCTGCCGTGCCCAGTGGTGCCTCCACAGGCATCTATGAGGCCCTAGAACTCCGTGACAATGATAAGACTCGCTACATGGGGAAGGGTGTCTCAAAGGCTGTTGAGCACATCAATAAAACTATCGCACCTGCTCTGGTTAGCAAGAAACTGAGTGTTGTGGAACAAGAGAAGATCGACAAACTGATGATTGAGATGGATGGCACTGAAAATAAATCCAAATTTGGTGCAAACGCCATCCTGGGAGTGTCCCTGGCTGTCTGTAAAGCTGGTGCCGCAGAAAAGGGAGTACCCCTTTACCGTCACATCGCTGACTTGGCTGGCAACCCTGAAGTCATCCTGCCGGTTCCAGCTTTCAATGTGATCAACGGCGGTTCTCATGCTGGCAACAAGCTGGCCATGCAGGAGTTCATGATCCTCCCCGTGGGGGCGTCCAGTTTCCGGGAAGCCATGCGCATTGGGGCAGAGGTTTATCACAACCTGAAGAATGTCATCAAGGAGAAATACGGGAAGGATGCCACCAATGTGGGTGATGAGGGCGGGTTTGCACCCAACATCCTGGAGAACAAAGAAGCCCTGGAGCTGCTGAAGAACGCAATTGGGAAGGCCGGCTACACCGACCAGGTTGTCATCGGCATGGACGTGGCTGCCTCTGAGTTCTTCCGGTCTGGCAAGTATGACCTGGACTTCAAATCTCCTGATGATGCCAGCAGGTACATCACGCCCGACCAGCTGGCTGACCTGTATAAGTCCTTCATCCAGGGCTATCCAGTGGTGTCCATCGAAGACCCCTTCGACCAGGATGATTGGGAGGCCTGGAAGAAGTTCACAGCCAGTTCAGGCATCCAGGTGGTTGGGGATGATCTCACAGTAACCAACCCTAAGAGGATTGCCAAGGCTGTGAGTGAGAAGTCCTGCAACTGCCTCCTGCTCAAAGTGAACCAGATTGGCTCTGTGACCGAGTCTCTGCAGGCGTGTAAGCTGGCCCAGTCCAATGGTTGGGGCGTCATGGTGTCCCATCGCTCTGGGGAGACTGAGGATACTTTCATCGCTGACCTGGTGGTGGGACTCTGCACTGGGCAGATCAAGACTGGTGCCCCATGCCGATCTGAGCGCCTGGCCAAGTACAATCAGATCCTTAGAATCGAGGAAGAGCTGGGCTCCAAGGCCAAGTTTGCCGGCAGGTGCTTCAGGAACCCCCTGGCCAAATAAAGTGTGTGTGGAGATCCCTGGAGCCACCAGCTGCTTCGACCCTGTCCCTGATGTCAACGAGGCGGCTCAAAGCTGGCCCAGTGCTTGTCCCTCCCATGCCACTGCTTCCTTAGGCGTCCTTAGACAGCCACACCTGACCACCTTGAGCCTGCTGGAAACCCCAGCCTTGTAATCATGTGATTGGTCTGAATCATTGTTTCTGTCACCTCACTTCCAAGCTAAGTGTCTGAAGCCCAGTGTGATCTTTAGGGTGGCCGCAGGTAAGATCCCTGCCCCAGCAGTTCTACATGCAAAATAAAAGCCTCAGTGACCCATAAAAAAAAAAAAAAAAAAAAAAAAAAAAAAAATTACATTTTTGTGGTGTGTGGGTGTATTTGTGGTGCACAGATCATGTGTGGAGGTGAGGGCACCTTTCATGAGTTGGTTCTTTCCTTTCATCATGTGGATCCCATACATTGAACTTGGGGGATCAGGCTTAACAATGAATGTCTTTATCAGCCCAAAGGTCAACATCTTAAACTATATATTCTCAGATATATGTGGAATACTTACAAAATGGCCACGTGGTGGTACATCACAGTTTAACAGACTTCTAGGCATTGCCTCATCCTATCTTCCTGATTCTTTTTCTTCCAGAGATTGGGGTCTGAGTAAACTTGGGTGCAGGAGCTTTATTTTGGAAGTGAGCCCAGACTAGGCATGATGAGTAGGAAGAAAGATAAAAATAAAAATCAATAAAAGGAACATTGCTTAGTTGGTTCCTGCTATGGACATCTGGATCTCTTGGATGGATCTGAGGATAATAGTTTGGTTGACCCTCTGTAGGATGGGAGGCAGCACGCACCCCCTCCCTTCCCCCAATGACTAATAATAGTCTCCCAAGAATAGTTAACCTCCCTATATTGAGCTCCTCTGTAAATTGAATGAGCCCCTGGATTCTAGAGAAAGTGCACCATGGGCAATCACCATCTTCCCTATCAGCACAGTATCAGTTGCACCCAGAGAAAGGAGTCAGCCACCAGAAACTGCTATGCAGAGCTACCACCTTTGCTGATCCAAATAAGACTTAGTTTCCTTCTTTATCTAAATTGACTCCCATGTGCTTGGAACTACGGAAACATTGAAATCCTCATGTAAGATCACATTGACATGTAAATGAGAAGAGTCTAAAAATGTGTCAATAACTGCTGTAAATTGAACTCTGGATACAGGAAGTAGAGCACAAAAGGAAATCTAGGTTAGCTTTAACATTTTTTGCTAGTGAACTAATATCAGTTTTTTCCTACCATCAAATTTATGGGTTTTTTTTTTGTTGTTTTTTTGTTTTTTTACCTCTTTGGATGCTGTGTATGTATGACGCAAAATACATAAGATAGCAGATTCCTTTGAAGTACAGTGGGATGATAGATTCTGCAAAACCAAACATTCATCTTAAAATAAATGATCAGTGTGCTGAGCTCTGTTAGCACTATCCACCTCTCAAGTCTTATTCCATCGGCAAGCACAGGTTATTGTCAGCAGCCAGGGTCACATGTCTGCCCAAGGACTGTACTAAAGCCAGATAAAAAGCCCCTGTGCCTTTGTGTAGGGCCAGCTAAATGACCTGTGAAATCCTCCAGTCTTTGAAAGCTATTTGAACCAGTGACTGACTAGAGTCCATGTACAAATCTCCCAGTACCATGGTCTTTATGGTTGATAGTGTTTATTGTCAACTTGACAAAATCAAGAATCACCTGGACATGCCTATGGGCGATAATCTTAATCAGGTTACTTGTGGTGGGAATGCTCACCCACTGTGGGTGACGCCATTCCCTTGGCTGGGTCCTGGAATGTGTAGAAAGTGGAAAGCCATGTGAGCAGCAACATGCATTCCTCTCCACGCTTTAATTTAGACTGTGATGTGAGCAGCTGCTTCAAGCCCATGCTACTATGACCTCCATGATGGACTGTGCCCTTCAAGTGTGAACCAGAACATGCCCTTTTCCTTTAAGTAGCTTTTGTCAGAGTGGTTTTTTTTTTCCACAGAAACAGAAAAGTGACTGTGGCAGCCCTTAAATGGGATAACTTAAGAACATCCTCCTGAAATTAAATTCCAGTGGTGGGTGGCATACTATGTTGGCATCTTCCCTATTTCACCTCCTCACTGTTTACACATTTGCATTTGAGGCCCCAGGGTCTGCTTTTAGAGAAATTCAAACAAGTAACCATTCTGAAATATTCTACAAGGAAGCAACCTTAGGACCTTGAATACAACATAGATTTGTACTGGTGTGATAGTACATGCTCGGAAACCAGCACTCAGGAGCCTGAGGCAGGAAGATCAAGGGCTCAAAAAATTGCAAGTCACTTTGTCAATTACTCTGAAAACTTGGATGAAGTGAACACTTTTCCATACAGAAATTTACCAAACAGAAATGAAGTTCTCTTTAGCCATGAGAGAAATTAAGTCAGGCCCAAACCATCTCATAGCTAATCTTTCTTAGTAAATTCCAACACCTTCCAAAGTAAAGACAATGGAGCATTTACTAAATTGTTTTGAAGTTAAAATAACTTTATTTGCAAACTAAGAGCAAGCCATTGACCACTGGTTTCCATACACTTGCACATACACGTATGTGAACACATCCCCTCAAGGAAGGGTGAGACATTCATACAAGAAAAGTTAAATACTAAGAACTCTTGAATTAAGAGTAAGGAAAAGTGTTGTGGAATATTAGTCATATTTGTTTACATTAATGATACAAAGATGTGCTGCATTATTTTTATGTTGCATTTGTTTAATTCTGTGAAGCTGTGTTACTTTGCCTGCCTAAAGCACCTGATTGGTCTAATAAAGACATGAATGGCCAATTGCTAGGCAGGAGAGAGGGATAGGTGGGGCTAGTAGGCAAAGAGAATAAATAGAAGGAGAGAAAGAGAAAAAGGAAGGAGTGAGAAAAGGAGGCAAGGAGATCAGGGGCCAGCCACCCAGTTATACAGCCAACCACAGAGTAAGAAGAAAAGAAAGAAATATAGAATAGAGAAAGGTAAAAGCCCAGAGGCAAAGGGTGGATAGGATAATTTAAGTTAAGAAAAGCTGGCTAGAAATAAGCCTAGCTAAAGCCAGGCATTCATAAGAATAAGTCTTTATGTATTTATTTTGGAGCTGAGTGATGGGCCCCGAAAGAGCAAAAAGTAAAAAAACCAACAACTCAGAAGATGACTCTCGGTGGGGAGACAGGATTCTCATTGTCAACATGGATGCAAAATTCAATAAAATACAAGCAGGATCTCTTGATCTCCTGTTGATATAGAGTAGAAAGTCATAAGCCTTTTCCTGGAGTGTAAGTTTGACTTAGTATCTGCGTATCCAGGAGTGTACGTTTGACTTAGTATCTGTGTATCCAGGTGTAGCTAGAGTTTTCCTGCCTGGCCCACAGTCAGGACAAATCTCTATCACCTGCCAGTCCCACAGCCACACAACCAAGTAAACACAGAGACTTATATTGCTTACAAACTGTATGGCCGTGGCAGGCTTCTTGCTAACTGTTCTTACAGCTTAAATTAATCCATTTCTATAAATCTATACCTTGCCACATGACTCGTGGCTTACCAGCATCTTCACATGCTGTTTGTCATTGTGATGGCTGGCAGTGTCTCTCTGACTCAGTCTTCCACTTCCTAGCTTTATTCTCCTCCTTGTCTTGCCTATCCTTCCTGCCTAGCCACTGGCCAATCAGTGATTTATTTACTGACCAATCAGCAACACACTTGACATACAGACCATCCCACAGCATCCAGGAGTGTACGTTTGACTTAGTATCTGTGTATCCAGGAGTGTACATTTGACTTAGTATCTGTGTATCCAGGAGTGTACGTTTGACTTAGTATCTGCGTATCCAGGAGTGTACATTTGACTTAGTATCTGTGTATCCAGGAGTGCACGTTTGACTTAGTATCTGTGTATCCAGGAGTGCATGTTTGACTTAGTATCTGTGTATCCAGGAGTGTACATTTGACTTAGTATCTGTGTATCCAGGAGTGTACGTTTGACTTAGTATCTGCATATCCAGGAGTGTACTTTTGACTTAGTATCTGTGTATCCAGGAGTGCACGTTTGACTTAGTATCTGCTTATCCAGGAGTGCATGTTTGACTTAGTATCTGTGTATCCAGGAGTGTACATTTGACTTAGTATCTGCTTATCCAGGAGTGTACGTTTGACTTAGTATCTGCTTATCCAGGAGTGTACGTTTGACTTAGTATCTGTGTATCCAGGAGTGCACGTTTGACTTAGTATCTGCTTATCCAGGAGTGCACGTTTGACTTAGTATCTGCGTATCCAGGAGTGTATGTTTGACTTAGTATCTGCGTGTCCAGGAGTGTACATTTGACTTAGTGTCTGTGTATCTAGGAGTGTACATTTGACTTAGTGTCTGTGTATCCAGGAGTGTACCTTTGACTTAGTATCTGTGTATCCAAGAGTGTACGTTTGACTTAGTATCTGCGTATCCAAGAGTGTACGTTTGACTTAGTATCTGCGTATCCAGGAGTGTACGTTTGACTTAGTATCTGTGTATCCAAGAGTGTATGTTTGACTTAGTATCTGCTTATCCAGGAGTGTACGTTTGACTTAGTATCTGCGTATCCAGGAGTGTACATTTGACTTAGTATCTGTGTATCCAAGAGTGTATGTTTGACTTAGTATCTGCTTATCCAGGAGTGTACGTTTGACTTAGTATCTGCGTATCCAGGAGTGTACATTTGACTTAGTATCTGTGTATCCAGGAATGTACGTTTGACTTAGCATCCGTCAGTGTATCCCTTAAGGTCTAATCAGCAAAGCAAATTCCCTTCACTTGAAATGCTCACAGAGAATTGATTTTGTGTGTTTGTGTGGGGGTGATGGAGGACCTGAGAAACTAAACAGGAAGATGTGATGACACGGATCGGTGACAGTGCGTATTTCATGACCCCATTTAAATGCTTATAGAGCAGTCAGAACTCATCTATAATAAGAAACTGGAGCCATTGTTTGCTGAGGTAGGAGGAACATTCCTCAGGCTATGAAAATGTTTTACCTCTCTCCTGGAAAAACTAGCTGTGAAGGTGTGAACCTGTCTGACTCATATTGTTGTGAATTATGAGAACTCTAGGTCCTTATTCTGTTATGTGTCCCCTAAAAAGTCTAAGTTGTGCCTTTTCTGTCCCTAAGTTCTTTGAATGGTTCCTAATAATTATTTTATGAAGAATGCCTCTTCTACACCTGCAAAGGTCAGAGGTCAACCTCAGACAATGTCCCATATGAGCCATCTACCTTGTTTTTTGAGGCAGGATCTCTCACTGGGACCCCTGGAGCTTACTGATTAAGTTGGGCTGGCTGGCTGGATAGCAAACTCCAAGGAACCACATGTGCCTGCCTCCCCAGTGCTGGCATTACAATTCATGCCACTATTTCCAGCTCTGTGGACATGGTCTGGGGACTGAGCTTATGTCCTCATGCTTGCGTGGCAAGCGCTTCCTAACTGAGCCATCTCCCAAGCCCACCTTTTCTTATTAGAGCTCTGTAGACACTGTAACAGAGCCCCACCCCTTCTTAGCCCTGAGACCTTAGCACATCTGTCTCCATGATGAAAGTTCCATTCAGGCTATAAAACTCAGCATGTAGACAGGTCACAGACCCAGACATGGCCCTCAACTGCAGCCTGGGCCTGGAAATCACCATAGCACCTTGTGGCAGCATAGACCACTCAGATCTGTATGGCCCCCAACTGCAGCATGACTTTCAGATCCCCACCTGGTCTCAGGTGACAGCCCAGACCCCAGGTATCTGCATGGCTTTCGGTGGTATCAGAAGCCATGGATATCAGCCCAGACCCTGGCTGCAGTTGGGCCATGGACTGAGACATAGCCCCATCTCAGATGCTACCATGATCCCTGGTGGCAGCAGAGGCCATCCATATTATCATAGCCCTGGCAGCAGTGTGGCCCTTGGACACCAATATGGACTCAAGTGTCTGACCAGACCTCAGTTATCCACATGGCCTTCAGTGGTTAGTGAAGCCATGGACATCAACACAGACCCTGGCTGCTGCAGGGCCACGGACCCAGACATAACCCCAGGCAGCAGCTCGGGCATGGATGTCATGACCCTGGTGGCAGCACAGGCCACTCAGATCAACATGGCCCCAGTGGTGGCATGTCCCTTGGACACCAAAATGGCCACAGGTGGCAGTCCAGACCCCCGGCATCCCCATGACCTTGGTGGCAACATGGGTCATGGATGTCAACACAAACCCTTACTGCAGTAGGACCACGGATGCAGACCTGGCCCTAGGCAGAAAGAAGCCCAGGCCCAGATGTCACCTTGGTCCCAGGTGACAAGAAGGCCACCAACATCAGCCCATTCCTGTGCCCATGGATGCCTTCAAGCCGCCCAGACCATCTGAGGTGAAATTTTGGAAGTGTTTATCTCCCACCTTTTGCCAGTAATTATAGATGAATTGAATATCCAATTCTATGTTTTTAAGTTATAGATCTGTCCAATAGATACCCCACTGGCTATCTATTGGTCTATATTTCTGTTCTTGCCACAAGCTTCACTTTTATACCTTTATGAAACTGACAAAGTGAAGTCTGATCTCAAGGGTTTGGGAGGATCACTGGCACCCTAAAGGAGACAGGTGGTAGCATCCATGGCTCCATTTAATTTTCCAGTATAACAGCTACAAAACCGGATGAGTCTGTGTGCTGGGTCTATAAAACTCCATCCATGGCTCCTGTGGCCTCAGCCATCTCACACAGGGCAAAGTGGCCTGGCTTTGGGCACATGGTAAGTGATCCTTCATGTGGTACATTCTGCTCTCTGGGTTTGCAGAACGGCTTGCTATAGACCTCTTTAAATTTACCACTCTGGGATTGGCAGCACTCCTCAGACCGGCTCGAAGTTTCAAATTGCTGTGAGCTTGTTTCCTTTTCTCTGATCACCGGGTTCTTAGCAGTCCTTAACAGTCAATGAATACCCTACGATAGTACTAAGAAAAGGATGTGAAAATATTATGGGAAAGATCTAGAAATGTAGTTACTAGGTCAAGCAGCTCCTTTCCTTTGGCCCTCCTTCATCTGATGATTCAGAGTAGGAAAAGGTATGGAGCTTTATGGTAAACTGGTAATTAGACATTGAACTTCAGATCCTGTTAACAGGGTGCACATATTTTCTCAGCATCCGTGAAAATGAATTAAAAAAAAATCAATTCTATACCAGGCCAAAAGATCTCAAATTTCAAAAAGCAGAAATTACATTTCCATGAGGAAAATAGAACCTACATGATTTCAGATAATTTCCCATACCCTGATAATTTAAAATCCTCAGCTTCATAATTACTGGGTCAAAGAATAAATCAAATACCCAGAGGTAATGCATAACCTTAAATACTTATCTTTTTGAAAACACATGTTTTTGAAAAACATTACAAAATACTTGAGTTTAATTACAGGTATAGTCAATTCCATAAGCTATTCTTTTCCTGTTTAAGATTACTAAAGCACAAAGCAAGAAAGGCAGAAATGAGCAGCCTATAGATCTGAGAGCAGGATCTGCTGGGAACTGGGGACCAGTGAGGAGACTGTCATGGAAAAGACATATTTTAGCTGATAAATGACAGACTTAGGTCCAGAGACTTGGCTATTAAGTGGTCATGGCTTAGACCCAGCTGCTTCTCTTTCTCTTTAAGCTCATGTCTAAGCTAACGTGAGACTAAGGTGGGCCTGGCCTCACAAACTGCTAGCACTAAGTTTGTCTTGGTAACCAACAACCAGTGTATTTGTGCTCATACATGTTGAGGGTTGGGTAACCAAGTGTAAGTGATACCGGGTCCCTCCTCACCTTTGAGCATGGAGCACAGGAAGTTACTGCTGACCCTTCCCCATGGAGGTAGGTGTCCCTGAGCAGTTTTGTCTTAGGCAGAGGGACTAGCTGTGTCACCCACCACCTGGGATTTGTCCCAGGAGTCTCACAGCACTGGCCTAAGCCAAGCATGTCTTTGGACTTCATCCTAAAGAAAGCTGTTATTTCTCAACTTTTCTTCATCCTCCAAACTCTGACATTTACAGTAAATGGAAGCACAACCTTGGACCTGGGATGCAATTATAGCTAAGCAGTTTTCTTTTTAATATTACCATTATTCTCATTTGATGGCCAGAGCGGTGTTCTAATGGGGAAAAATAGCAGCAAGAGCAGTAATACTTTAACAAAATTGGGTGATTTCCATGAATCATCATTAGAGAGTGGGATAGGGGCAGGCAGCTCTGGAGAAGTCCCTATTTCAAGTTCTAGAAATTTCTTTTCATTCTTAAACTGACAAGATTTATTTACTAATGACTTTGAAAAGTTGCAAATGCTTGCATAAGATCTGAGATGTGAGTTTTTTCCTTACCATGTTAATGGAGTGAGAGACTGATCCTCCCCCCGCCACCATAGATCTCTTGGATTTCTGAGACAGATCCTACTGGGTTCCTATCTGTTACTCCTTCACTGCATTGCTGTGCTTGGTTTTCCAAAATGTTTGGACTTCTTGGGTCCATGTTAACTATTGGTGCTGATGTACACACTTTTTCTGTTCCATCTATGGATCAGACTATGTTAGCTTTGGGGAACAGGCAAATTCTTTAGAAATTCTCTAGGAAATGGACATTTTCATCAGCCTGGGGTGCCACTGGGACAACAAAATAACCTCGTGTATTCACAAAGAATTTAACACAGGTGATCTACCCTGGGGACATTAAGAAATCCATAGGTCGGGACTGGAGAGTGCTTAGTGCTTAGGAATCTTGCAGAGGACCCAAGTTTAGTTCCCAGCACCCATATCAGGAGGCATCTACCACCTGCCTTGATGGGGTGATCCCTTTGAACTATAAGCCAGGATAAATCCCACCTCCTCTAATTGGTTCTTCTCAGGAGGTTTGGTCAAGGCAACATAAGAAGCAGTACACCCCAATAGCTCCACATTTTAGTCTACATTTGGCCTTTAAGAATTCCTCCACATTTTCCCTATTTTTTTTCCTTAGCCATCTCTATGATTCTATACCAAGAGTAAAGCTAGGTTATGTTTGTCTCCTCCAAGAGCCATAGCGCTCTTGGGAATCTAATTCCAACAAGTTCTTTAGTGACATTAGCTCTCTTACTAGCTCAGGGAAAAAAAGCTAGGATCATAGAGATCTTTGGCTTCTTGACTGGGGATTGATATTCTCTTGGTTTCCTACATTATAAACAAAACAGGGCTTTGTCCCCAAAATTTTCTGGTTTTCACCATGAGTTTGTATTTTAACCCATGGATTACATTATAAGTGAGTCTCTGCGCTTCCAAATAACAGAATGATTATTCAATATTTTGTATTGATCTCCACTCAATTTAACTGGAGCTCATTCAGTACAATTTGGCTTTCTATTTGATTTGTTTGACTTTTTCTTTTGCTTGAAAAGATCTTCTGCATACTGCTATGTATGTATGTACACATTTATTAATTGCAGGGGTCAAATCAATATCATTGGTGATTGTACTTTTCCATCAATTGCTAGGGAGGTGTAATAATGGCCCAACACACTTAGGGCTTTGTCTCTTTCACCTTGAGCTACAAAGTCTGGTTGCTGTCTTCCAAGGTGAGGTTGTGATATACATTCAAGGCCAACAACTGATTTCGAAGTGACTATTCAATACTGTTTCTTGGCTGACTTTGTCTTGCTGGTGTGGGGGTGTATGCCAGCTGTGGCTCAGCTGGTGTCTTTTTCACTTAAACTTTTCTGTATCGTGTTTCAGATACACTATTTGTGTGTCTACATCCTCTCTAAGGCCTCACAGCATCTTTTTGAAGATTTAAAGATTTTCATGTGGGATATGTATATGTGCCACATGTATATTAGCCTTCCAGCCTGCCAGAGAGGGGAAAAGCCTTGTCAACAAAAGGGTTTCTTTGGGGCAAGAACCCTGAAGTAAACCATCTTTGATCAAAAGGTAATTGGGGTCTAGCCTGATCCAATCCTGGACCTTTTTCAAAGCTATCTACCTATGTAAGGATTAGCTATCTCCTGTCTCCCTCACTTCTTTTTTTTTTTAATTTTTATTTTGCAATACAATTCAGTTCTACATATCAGCCACAGATTCCCTTGTTCTTCCCCCTCCCGCCCCCCTCACCTTCCCCCCAGTCCGCCCCCCATTCCAATCTCCTCCAGGGTAAAGCCTTCCCCACAGACTGAGATCAACCTGGTGGACTCAGTCCAGGTAGGTCCAGTCCCCTCCTCCCAGGCCGAGCCAAGGGACCCTGCATAGGCCCCAGGTTTCAAACAGCTGACTCATGCAATGAGCACAGGACCCGGTGCCACTGCCTGGATGCCTCCCAAACAGATCAGGCCAATCAACTGTCTCACCCACTCAGAAGGCCTGATCCAGTTGGTGACCCCTCAGCCATTGGTTCATATTTCATGTGTTTCGGTTCGTTTGGCTATTTGTCTCTGTGCTTTATCCAACCTTGTTCTCAACAATTCTCGCTCATATAAACCCTCCTCATTCTCGCTAATTGGACTCCCAGAGATCCACCCGGGGCCTAGTCATGGATCTCTGCATCCAGATCCCTCAGTAGTTGGATGAGGTTTCTAGCACGACAATTAGGGTGTTTGGCCATCCCATCACCAGAGTAGGTCAGTTCGGACTGTCTCTTGACCATTGCCAGCAGTCTGTTGTGGGGGTATCTTTGTGGATTTCTGTGGGCCTCTCTAGCACTTTTGGGCATATACCCAAGGAATGCTCAACCACACCACAAGAGCACTTGTTCAGCTATGTTCATATCAGCATTGTTTGTAATAGCCAGAACATGGAAACAACCTAGATGCCCTTCAACTGAAGAATGGATAAACAAAATGTGGTACATATACACAATGGAATACTACTCAGCAGAGAAAAACAATGACATCATGAGGTTTGCAGACAAATGGATGGATCTAGAAAAAATCATCCTGAGTGAGGTATCCCAGACTCAGAAAGACAAACATGGTATGTACTCACTCATAGCAGGATACTAGATGTGGAACAAGGATGACTGAACTGCTACTCACATCACCAGGGAGGTTACCTGGAAAAGAGGACCCCAAGAAAGACACAGGGATCGCCCAATGACAGAGAAATGGAATGAGATCTACATGAACAGCCTGGACATGAGTGGGGGTAGTGAAGGGCGAGGGTCGAGGGAAAGAGAGCTTGGGTGAGCGGGAGATCCCAGCTGGATCAACAACAGAGAGGGAGAACAAGGAATAGGAGACCATGGTAAATGAAGACTCCCTCACTTCTTACCTGACTTGTTCACTGTCCTTTCATACAGAACCCAGAACTGCCTTCCCAGGGGTTGTACAATGGGCTGTACCCTTGCACATCAATCATTAATAAAAAACCTCACAGGCCAATCTGATGAAAGCATTTTCTCATCCCAGATGACTCTAGCTTGTATCAAGTTCTCTGGTGGTAAGAATAGTCCCCATAGACACTGTATTTGAATGCTTAGTCACCATGGAGTGGAACTCAAAGGATTAGGATTGAGGTGTGGCCTTGTTGGAAGTATCACTGAGGGTGGACTTTGAGGTTTTAAAAGTTTATGCTAGGCTCTCTCTCTCTCTCCCTCTCCCTCTCTCCCCCTCTCCTTCCCCCCTCTCTCTCTCTCCCTCTTTCTCTCTATAGATCAGGATGTAGCTCTCAGCTACTTCTCCAACACCTGCTGCAAGCTGCCATGCCCCCACCATGATGATAATGGACTAAACTTCTGAAGCAGTCAACAAGCCCCAGTTAAATGCTTTGTTCTATAAGAGTTGCCCTGGCTGTCCTGTCTCTTCATTGCAATAAACACTGATGGAGGCAAGTTCACGGGAACACTAACAAGTGTTGTGCCCAGATTGTGACCCCTAGAGAGACCACCGAAGACGAGCATGCCAGAATGAAAAAGCAAGGTTTAATTCTGGATATCCAAAAGCAATACAAGCCTAGACAGGGACTTTGTCCAATACATCCAATGCAGTGGAGGCTGGAGGAAGTGCCCGCCTGTCTGCAAGCTCAGCTTTTAAAGGGAAAAATCACAAGGTTACATCATTTAGGGGTGCTAGTACAGGTACAATTCTGATTGGCTTGCTTCTAGGGACTTCTAGAAATTACTTTTAAGGGAGTGGTTGCCCGCCACCATTTCTCATTGGCTGCCCTCAGGTGGGGGCATTTTTGTGGTCAGTTACCCTGGAAACCAAGGAGAGGACATTCCATAGTCCGGCAGGCATTACCTCGTGACTACCTTGTGACTCTGTACTTTTACACTTCCTGGTTTCTGGAATCTGAACTGACTGATTTCAGTAACTAATGGCCTATTCCTAAAAGGAGAAATCTTAGGCCTTAATTTTAGGGTGAAAGCATTTTGGTCTTATTTCTAAGATGGCTCATTTTGGTCTTACACAAGCACTAACCACTACGGTCAGCTTTGAGGGGAGAGGAAAGGACCAGGTGCTCAGACAAAGCCCTGCTGGATGGAGTATCATTATTAATGACCAGAGAAGCCACAACAAACCCAGGATACACCCGGACTCATCGTTGTCCCCAAAAGGAAGACTCAAAAAGAGAACAAGCTACACTGAGAAGCTGTAGCGATTGTCCTTTGTGGTCCAGGGATGATGAGAGGTTGGGAGAAAGGGTTCATTTTACATTATAGCTCAGAAGGTTGCAGTCTATATTAGTGAGGAAGACATGTAACATGTAGGTAAAGTTGGTGACAGGGCAGGATGCTGGCTGGTCACACTATATCTCACTAGGAAACACAGTGAACAGGAAGTGAGGCCTCACTGTAATGCCTCAGCCCCCGGCCCCATTGACCCACTTCCTACAGCAAGACTTTACCTCCCAAGGTTCCACAACTTTCTCAAAACAGTGCCACTAGCTGGAGACCAAGTGTTCAGATACATGAGTCTACAGGAAATATGTAATATTTAACCACGCTGTCTGTGGTTTACATATGAAATGGCACCAAAAGAAACTGAAGGAGGCTGACAGCAAGTGAGCAAAGTGGAAAACTGCCCTCTTAATCAGTTTGAGCCAATGCCCACCTAAAGAAACCCACAGTACCATAGCGTATTTGTACTTTACTCCTCACATCCTTCAGAGGCATCTGTGGATGCCCGAGGAGCCTGTACCCTGGGGAAGGGACGATGCTCAGTTTTCTGGTTGGATTCAGGGGTAGTTATGTATGAAAGCTCAAACCACTGACAGCCTTTCTATTAGAATAAGACCTGTGGTCAGTGGATCCAGAGGCTCAGAGCTGATCGAAGATTGAGAGAGGCCTAGCTTTGCGGTCAGTTCAGTTTCTGAATGTCTGAATGACTCTAACAGTCTTAGAAGGGAAGCATACATTGTTGCCTTGATCTGTAAATCAAGTTGAGTTAAGGAAGTATGAAAGACCAAGGAGACACCCACTAAGCTAGAGCAGTGAGCCAGTAGCAGACATTGTGTCTGGGTGGAACAAGAGAGAATACTTGTAATGCCTGGGGGCGCTCACCAACCTAAGACAGAGCACCTGTGTGGCCTGGGCAGGTGTCTCCATGACGGGTAAGGTGACCTGCTGACATCCCATGCAACCTAAGTCAGAAGCTCATTTACTAGTAAAAGGGGGACCTGTAGGGTCCTGCCCCCCCCCCCCCCGTTTTGGGTAACTGTTGCCTTGCTTGCTGACCTTGACCTTGATACCCTCCCTATGCTAATTCCCTGCCGGGTTCCACCCTCCTGAATGCTTAAGGGAAGTTCCTTGTCTGTGTATGCTGCATAATGGGCCTTAACAGTTTAGATGCAAAATTGTAAAACATCAGTATTGAACTTCTGCCCTCTGGGGTTCTCCCATTGTGCTGTAAGCCTGTATTTAAGACCTCCTCCCTCCTTCAATAAACGGCATTTGGCAAAAAATAAATATTAAAAAAAAAGAGAGAGAGAGAGAATACTGTCCCCTCAAAATTGGAGTATGGACCTCCCTCAATCACTTGTTCAGCTTGGCTCTGACACTAGCCAAATTCAATAACTATTGTAGATGATGATGGAAACAATGCAGGATCGCAGAGATGATTGTTATTCCAGAGGCTGCCAGAGGCTGCTGGCCTACAGACATGAGTATGACCTCTTGTCCAAAGCTGTTGCATCAGCCTTGGAGCCTTGGACATTTAGCTCTATCAAACGTCCATGTCACTTGAACCAACAGCTATCATTTGATGTGACCAAGAGATAGAATGTAGCTATTGTTCCAACATGGAAAACTAGGGGTGACCATTTCCCTACTTCTTGGAAGGACCCACATGGGAAACTTAGTCTCACTGACATAGCCATCGAGATTTTTAAATTCTGTCAGGGAGAAGGAACGAAGGGGTACATATTTACCAAGGGATGCAGAAGAGCTCCACAAAAGTCAGTACTGGAAGGTCATCTTGTTGTGCCCAGATCATGACCCCCAGAGAGACCACCAAAGACGAGCAAACCGGAATGCAAAAGCATGGTTTAATTCTGGATATCCAAAAGCAATACAAGCCTAGGCAGGGACTTCGTCCAATACATCCAACGCAGTGGAAGCTGGAGGAAGCGCCCACCTATCTGCAAGCTCAGCTTTTAAAGGGAAAAGTCACAAGGTTACTTCGTTTAGGGGTGCTAGTACGGGTACAATTCTGATTGGCTCGCTTCTAGGGGCTTCTAAAAATTACTTCTAAGGGAGTGGTTGCCCGCCACCATTTCTCATTGGCTGCCCTCAGGTGGGGGCATTTTTATGGTCAGTTACCCTGGAAACCAGGGAGAGGACATTCCATAGTCTGGCAGGCATTACCTCGTGACTATCTTGTGACTCTGTACTTTTACACTTCCTGGTTTCTGGAATCTGAACTGACTGGTTTCAGTAACTAATGGCCTATTCCCAAAAGGAAAAATCTTAGGCCTTAATTTTAGGGTGAAAGCATTTTGGTCTTATTTCTAAGATGGCTCATTTTGGTCTCACATTTCCCCCTTCTCATGTACCTAATGGAACCCAATCATGGGTTTTGGACAGTTAGCTCGTAAGTATCCCTCTCTAATAATGGCCATGTATAGTTAGCCATCTTGTCTCTATGCCAGAGAGTTTCATTTTGACCCAGCATTTCAGCCTTTTCTGAACAGGGAACATGGGTGACGTATTCTCTTCTGAAACTGCTTCGAGCTGGCATTGGGGTGTCGTTGTCAGGGGCCCCCAAAAGGCTGAAAAGCTAGTCAAAGACTGGGAAAGGGGGGCATTTGTCAGAAGCATGTAGCTGCCTGACCCCATAGGGACAGGGAGTCCACGTCAGCTTTTAGCAAGTCCGGAGCTCACAGTCGTCTGGAGCAGTGGAGTCAGCGACTGAAACTTGGAGGTGACTGCCAGCCAAGTGGAAACCTGTTGGGACAAATTTAACTTCTAGGAACAGAAGTTAAAATTTATGAACTTATTTGGAACCCTTAGGTCCATACCCTTAGTAATGGGAAAAGCAGTAGTCCCAAGACCAGGAGAGAGGAAAAATACCATCTTTAGAAATACTTATCTGGGGTCCTTTTGACCTCTGTGAAGTAGGTCTAGGTTTTTATGACTCTTTTGATCTTTTGAGGCCTACTTACAAAATGACATGAAAGTTAGATACATTAGTATTACCAATCTGTATTTGAAATCCATATTGTAGACAGAGCAGATAATGGGCATCTGTAAAACAGCAGAAGTGGACTCATTCCTTTGAGTCCCAACAAGAACTACAGATTTGGGTTAAAAGCTTGTGCATTTTTCTTCTGTCCAGAAAGCCAGGTATAAATTGGACAGATTTTTGGCCTGATGAGAAGCACATTTAGGTTTACATTTAGACATATTTAGATGACATCTAAAACAAATCCAAAATGTTGAGCTTGTGACTGAACAGTAAGTAGTCATTGTTCTACCAGCTCATCAGGGCTCCTAAATGTTAAGCTCTGAACCATAGAACAGGAGAGTAATCTGAAACATACCTCATTTTAGACTCACATCTGAACCTTTATGACTTAAACTTTTATATATTAGAACATTTTCCTAAAAGTGAGCTAACAAGCTAGCTATAGCTTTGCAGAAGGATCTTGTTGTCTGATGCTGCCATGCTGACAAAGTTAGAGCTAGCCTAGCCATAAGTACTATCAGAAATCTGAGAAGGATAACCTATATCTGAGTGCAGACCAAGAAGCTTCCAATCCTATAAATTACAGGGACCAAACCCTACCCAGTTCTCCATAGCGTTGGAGGGACCAGTCAAAACAGCATCAATCTTCTTCCGCCATAAGGCCCATAAGGCAGAGTATTTTTCCTGTGGGATAGGGACACAGAAGACTGACCTTGACCAGGCAAAAGGGTGCAATCAATTCCAGTGTCCTACTGCTTGTCCACAGTCTGGGCTGGGTCCTGGCGGCAGGCGTTGCATTGGAGCATCTTGCCCTGTGGTCAACGTTGTCATATTTCAGGCAGAGATGTTGTGGTGCCTCGTACAGAATCTTCTTCAGAGACCTTGGGTCACTGCTAGGATCTGGAAGCCTGTCTGATATAATAAGCTTTTAGATCAACATTTAAATGCCATATTCTGCAGATTTCTGAAGTATGAGGGCTGTCCAGGTATATCTGAATAGACAAACTTTGTTTCTAATTACTTGTTTCAAGCTTAACCCTGAAAACATATGCAAGGGACTGAGTAAATGAGTAAACTTATCCCTGTAATATTACATCAGTACTTACTTACCCTGACTACAATTAAAAAAAAAACTTGATTACTTATGACTGACTATTTATGTTCTCTAACAGCCTACAATAAGTAGCCTAAAAACAATGCTTTTAAGTTGAAGCTCATCTAGCATCAAATACAGGTTCAGTAAAGAAACCAAAACAAAATATCAATATACAACATTCTTAAGCCTGAACGTACCTTGGTTAAGGAGAAACATTTTTTTTTAAGCCATTGGTTTTTAACTATAAAAACTGTTCTTAAAAGATTAAGATCTCGCCGGGCGGTGGTGGCGCACGCCTTTAATCCCAGCACTCGGGAGGCAGAGCCAGGCGGATCTCTGTGAGTTCGAGGCCAGCCTGGGCTACCAAGTGAGTCCCAGGAAAGGCGCAAAGCTACACAGAGAAACCCTGTCTCGAAAAACCAAAAAAAAAAAAAAAGAAATAAAAGATTAAGATCTCTCAAATGTCTTCTGTAATATCAACAATAAAGTATCTTTTTTACTTTAAAGGGGAGAAAACATGGCACCATCATAATCTGTATAAAGTAAAACCAAGCTCCAAAGTGCAAACAATCCCAAAGTTCAATATCTGGGATTTATTTATAATCCTTTTGGTTCTTTTACTTAGAGGCTTGGATAATTTCTTTGACCCCACCTTTGGCAGCACATACATAGCCTGCCTGCTCCATTTTATTATGGCTGGTGCTTCCGGTGATCATCACCTGGCACTGGCATTTTTTTTTTAAACTGCTAAGGTCCACCACTGCAACTAGACTCTTTTTGAAACTCTAGTCCTGCCATATATTTGCAAACCTCAGCTGTTTCCTATGATTCCTTTATGTTAGAAAGTTTAGCTGCCAGAGCAAGGTATATTCCTGTGTATAAAAGCATTGATGTGCAGCTTTAATATTTATTAAGTATCTTATTTATTAAACATGTTGTCATCTATTTAAATTCTCTAGAAACTTGCTGTTGAACACTTGGTAAAGACATAAGTACTTAGGTGTTAACCTGAGTAGATCTTTATAACCTTAGTAAAAGATGACTGTCAGCCACATGGCTGCCCATGAGGTCACCAGCCAAGATGGAGGGAGCCACATGGTTGCTGTTTAGAGCTTGTTTTTCTAAACAATAATTACTTGCACACACACACATACAGTTGGATCCAAGTTACACACATACATACGTACAGTTAAAGCTTGCTTACATTTTCAAGTCACACACATAAGCAGTTTGCAGAATCATTAGCCATTCTTAAGATGAAAACCAACAAGAATTAACTTTTAAATTCAGTATTTGCAAGTATAAGAAACCTTAACAGTTTACATCACATCCCCTCTGACCTTCTACAACCTTCATGTACCCTCAGTCCATTCCTTTGATCCCTCAGACATTTACTCTAGACAAATTCCACTTTTTCTTTTCTTTTAAAACAGAAACTCTTACCAAAGTCTTTCTTGTGATTTCCCTCAGTAATCTAGAATATATTGTAAAGTTACAATATTTTAAACAAGAACAGAAATACATGCATATACCATAACAAGAATAACTCTCAATTTGCATCAGCACTGTACCACAGACAAGAAACAGTTGGTTAGTCTCACAGAGGTAGTGACATTCCATTCTTGGAGCCAGACCTTGATCAGGTTTTAGCCCCAGGGCAGGTCTTGGGAGCCCCACCCAACAGCATGGAAGAGGAAGAGGACAGGGAAAGCAAGCACCATGGGGACAAAAAGATTGCTGTTAACCTCAGATTTTTCAAGAACACGAGAATGGCAGACTGGAAGTGACTCCATGCCCTGGCTGGGCCCACAGACTTGTAGGCCACTCCACAGCTGTGACCCTGGAGGGGCAGTTACTTCTCCACCAGCCCCCACACTGAGCTCCTTGAGGCTCCTGCTGGCTCCTGCCAGCTCTGCCCCATGTTCACACAGGAGCCCAACCAGAACCTGCCGGCCATATCTGGGCCCCACAGTGCTCATAGCCTGCCCTAGCACACAGCCATGCCTAGTTCCCATGCGGCCTCTGGGCCAATCTGGCCGCCACCTCATCATGCTGTAAAGTCTCTACTCCAAAGCTCTCTGAGCGAGCTGGAGCCCTGAACCCGCTGTGTCTAGGCCCCCCATGATGCTCACAGGCCACCTAGCTCTCTCAGCGGCACCCTGGGTCCCCAAAGTTCTGCTGCCAGCACTCTGGTCAGAGAGAGCAAGGAAGCAATGTTAGGTTAGTCTGTGCCAGTTCAACCACCGAAGGGGTCTCCATCCCTTCAGCTGGCAATCTGGCCCACAAGTCCCAACACATACACAAGCTCAGGCATAAAACACTCACACATGTGGCCACAGTTCTCACACATTTATTCATTTATATAGGTATAACAAATCACACTGACAAACAAGATAGGCAGAAAAAAAAAAAGGAAGAACAAGGGCCCTACAGATGGTCTAGGCAGATGAGAGTCCAGAGAGGGAGCCTCGATTATGCCAAAGACCATACGGATGGGACAGGGACAACTCAACAGAGTCTCCAGATCCCCAGACGGACCCCTCACGGGCGTCCAAACAGACGAACCCCTCATGGACGCCTAACAGACGGATCCCTCTCGGGCATCCTATGACAGGAGGGCCCTGTGGGGACCCCTGCGTCCTGATGAGGGGTTGGAACGTCTCCCAACTCCTCCAGGGTCACCTTACAGGCGCGTCCGCCAAGGTGAGAGCCTTTCAGATTCAACCACCGGCTTCAGATAAGAAAATGAAAGTAAAAGGAAAGCAAAGACAAGAAAATGGAGCGCTCTTACCGAGATCGGTGCAGATGGACCTCCGGAGCTCTTAGGGGTCCCGGCGGGGGGTCTCTGGGGATCCCGGAGAGCCCCCAAATGTTGTGCCCAGATCGTGACCCCCAGAGAGACCACCAAAGACGAGCAAACCAGAATGCAAAAGCATGGTTTAATTCTGGATATCCAAAAGCAATACAAGCCTAGGCAGGGACTTCGTCCAATACATCCAACGCAGTGGAAGCTGGAGGAAGCGCCCACCTATCTGCAAGCTCAGCTTTTAAAGGGAAAAGTCACAAGGTTACATCGTTTAGGGGTGCTAGTACAGGTACAATTCTGATTGGCTCGCTTCTAGGGGCTTCTAAAAATTACTTCTAAGGGAGTGGTTGCCTGCCACCATTTCTCATTGGCTGCCCTCAGGTGGGGGCATTTTTATGGTCAGTTACCCTGGAAACCAGGGAGAGGACATTCCATAGTCTGGCAGGCATTACCTCGTGACTATCTTGTGACTCTGTACTTTTACACTTCCTGGTTTCTGGAATCTGAACTGACTGGTTTCAGTAACTAATGGCATATTTCCAAAAGGAAAAATCTTAGGCCTTAATTTTAGGGTGAAAGCATTTTGGTCTTATTTCTAAGATGGCTCATTTTGGTCTCACAATCTTGCAAGAAACTAGCAAAGACAACAATGTTACATGATGGACTGGTGGTAGTCGAGAGCTAAGGCAGCTACCATGTGAGTCCCAGCAGTAGATTTTCTGGGGTTCACTAGACAACACTTGGTGCCCCCATGGTAGGTGGCCAATATGGATTTGAGTAATCACAGTCTGGCAAAAACTTGCTAACCAATTCTCAGGGAAGGTCTTGAGGATAGGGATAATGTTGGGGTTCACCATCAAGCAAGTAATCCAGAGCCTACAAATGAAGGCTGAGATGAAAGAAGTCTAGAATAAGCACCGACAAACGCAATGCTCTATCTTCTCAAAGCAATTACCCTTGATATTTAGGGAATGATTTCCGTTTAGGTATCCACACCCGAGAAATGAATAGTGGTGGTGTGGGTTGGAAAGATGTACAATGTGGGGGGAGGGCCTATGGAGCCAGGTGCTAGTAAAGCCGGCCCCCAGGGAAAGTGTAGGGGTCGAACCCAAGTTGTTTACAAAAAAATGATTGGAGTTTAGGTCAAGAAAGATGATGTCAGCACATGATTCCCTCATAGACAACACTGTAAATACTGTAGACTAGGCATGTGATTGGGTAACCTTTAAGTTGATTGGCCCAATGGGGCACTTGCTTTTGTTTTCTTTATGCTTTAAAAAGAGCTTGTTTTTAAATAAATGAGTCCTTGCCTGATTTGGCTTCCTGCTGTGTCTGATTGTCTGCTGGGAAAAAGGGAGGCTGGGGAAACAGGTGAGCAGTGCACTTACCTCTCCTGGGTTCCAGGTCTCCCTTCTCGGGGGACCTAAGTTCCCGGTGGGGCAGGACCCCACAGTACAAGTTAGCCATTGAAGCAGGAAATCTCTGACTTGAGTATTACTACCGTAACTGTCATATGTTGGGGCCAAGGGATCAGGTCCATCCATGATTCTCTTCATTCAGTTACCAGGTGAAGAAAAACTGACCTAGAGCAAGAAGACCCTGGCAGAAGCAGACCTTGAAGGAGACAGTGAACCTGAAGACTCCAGGCTAGGGGACATGCCAAGTAGAACCAAGCCAAAGTGAGCTAATGCTGTCTGCATAGAAAGCATTAGGATGATAGAGCCCATGGAAGCAGCCTCGGTGATGTCCCCAGTCTTGTCCATTGCAAGCCTTCTTGTTTTGCTCCCTATGTCCTGGTCTGGCTAAAACTGCTGAAAGTAGTTTAGCTGTTGCTTTTCTTAACCATGCTTTAGGAGTCTCCACCCAGATCTTTTCAGATTTGGCCCAACCAGGAAAGAGGCTGCTTACTGCCTCTCCTAGTGTCTGGGTATTTGATTTTGTTACCCTGTCCTCCAGCTCATTCTTTGAGGTGGACTGTAATCGCCTACTGCTGTCCCCTTACCTCTGCTTCTGAAATTTCCAGGAAAGGTCACACTTAGAGATTCTACAAGGAAGACTGATTGAACCTCTGTGACTGGAAAACTAGAAGGCTGCAAGTCCAGAGCTAGATTACCTTTTGGCTACCTTCTCATGCATTGCTCATCTTGTGTTTGATCTCCCATGTTTATGACTGCTACATAAATCTGTTTGGACTATAATAACCACAAACTTCCACTAACCAGAGGCTATGATAGTATCTGAGGTCTTTATTTCCCTGTTGTAGTTGTTTTTTTTTTTTTTTAAACTCTTTGGGGAACCTGTCACCCAGCTCCCAAATAAATCACACGGAGTCTTATTGTCGCTTATGAATGCCCAGCCTTAGCTTGGCTTGTTTCTTGTCAGCTTTTCTTAACTTATTCCATCTATCTTATGCCTCTGGGCTTTTACTTTCTCTATTCTATGTACCTTTTCTTTACTTCTTACTCCATGGCTTGCTGTGTAGCTGGGTGGCTGGCCCCTGAAGTCCTCCTCCTTCTTCTTTTGCTCCTAGATCTCTTTCTCCTATTTATTCTGTCTGCCAACCCCGCCTATCCTTTATCCTGCCTTGCTATTGGCCATTCAGCTCTTTATTAGACCAATCAGGTGTTTTAGACAGTCAAAGTAACACAGCTTTACAGAGTTAAACAAATGCAACACATCTTTGCATCATTAAACAAATATTCCACAGCATAAATGAATGAAACACATCTTAAAATAATATTCCACAACACTCTGCTATGCTATAACTTGCCTACCTGGTGTTTCCATCACTAACTTGATTTTTATGACTTTCCCTTTTATAAAGTATACAACTCCCTGTAACTATCACCATGTTGGAACACTGGGTCTGTGGTCCTAAGCCATGGTCACTCATCTAACTTCAGAATAAGCTCTCATTCCTTTTGAGGTGAAAACTGGTTTTGCTTTGACAATTTTGGGTACCTGAGGAACAGCTGCAAAAATGCTCCATTTTTGGGTTGATGTTGCTGAGCTCCTGGGCTTTAGACCTCCAGTATTTGGTTGATGGTCTACTGATTTATTCTGGGATGGTTACCTGGATCCTATATTGTCCTAATGTATTTGTTTCAAAGCACTCATTTTAAGATAAACATTTTAATTTTTAAAAATTGTTTGACAGCTTCCTACACTCCCATAGTCACATCCACCTCCGTTCCCTTCTCTCATCCCCTTCTCCAGCAGGCACACTTCTCAACAAGTCCCCTCCTACGTTCATGTCATCTTTTGTGTATGTGGCTCTCTGAATTTAGTTACTTGCCTGAATATGATGGGAGGTTATTCATCTGACCAGGAGCGACTTACTTGTGGTTATACCACCAAAGAAAATGACTCTTCCCCACAAGTGTTAAATGGTAACAGTCCCCTGGACTCCCCATTCATGTGAAATGGTGACAGGCCCAATCTTGTGCAAATTTTGTGCAGATAACCACAGCTACAAGTGAATGCATGGCCATGTCATGTCCAGAGGTGTCTTTCTGCTGCACAGCTCCTTCCCTCTGGCTGTTACATCCTTCTGCCCCTCTTATGTTCCCTGAACCTTAAGATGGAGGGGAGCTGAGTGCTCCACCGACACTTACTCTTGGCTCTTTGTCTATATACATTCAGTTTCTATTTTCAGAATTTTCATTTTCTCACTTTCCCTATTGTTCCTCCACTATCTAACTCTGCATTTTTCTGTGACTTCTGCTTATTGCAGCTTCGATGCTTTAGTTTAGGAATTGTATTGTGCCTTATTATAAAGACACAGAAGACAAGAGGCACTCATTTGCTCCAACTCAGCAGGCTGGAGAATACCCCATGATGTATGTGGCCACCTCACAGGGAGGCCAAACAGAACATGTCCCGTTTCTGCTTGGGATATTTTATTGGATCAGCCAGGAAGGCACATACAAATAAGGGCTGGTCGACCAGAGTCTCAAGCCCTCTTGTGTCCTCCTAAGCACATCAGGCAAACTGGAGGTGCAGTGGGAAGAAGGGACCACAGGGAGCCACTCTGAAGAGAGTCACAAAGCACTGACCTGAAGCATAGATCTCTAGCTCACACAGGGAGGCTTTGTCTTCAGGAGAAATTGAGAAGCAGAGATGCAAGAAAGTAGGAAATGTTTGGAGAAAAATACTGCCATTTTGTGCCCCAGCTGCTTTTATGTTTGATAATTACCATAGTTTAACTTCAAGTATTTGGGAAAGTGGAGGGAGCCTAATTAAAGACATTTTGGCTTCACTGGTTTTCTCAATGGGTAATATTTGATATTCCTAAAGTGGCTTATGTTCTAGGCAATAGAACTAAAGATCATGAATGGGCAATCTACTATAACTGGAATTTTATGTGTGTATGACTGCATGCAGTACCCACAGAGGCCAGAAGAGGGCATCAAATCCCCTGAAACTGGAGTTTCAGATGGTTGTGAGCCAGCATGTAGATGCTAGGAACTGAACCTGGGTCCTCTGCAAGAGCAGCAAATGCTCTTAACAGCTAAGTCATCTCTTTAGCCCCTACAATTGGGTTTAAACACACAAATAAAGGATAAACGATAATATTCTAAAAATTTTCAAAACTATAGGTTAAAAGGAAATATTAAATAGGAAATTAATAAAAGTTTAGAGAATATAGAGCCAGAATTCTGAAGAATAACCTTTTCAACACTCTATCTTTCTCTGACCTTGACTCTTCCTGTTTTCTCTCAAAGCAAAACAAAGTTACATGTTGAAGGGAAAGATAGTCATGGTCTATGTCTTTTATATTGTTGTGATAAGAAACCATGACCAAGGCAGCTTGTAGAAGAAAGTTTAGACAGAGTCCGTGGCCATCATAGTGGGGGACATGGCAGCAGGCAGGCAGGGATGGTTCTGGAGCAGTAGCTGAGAGCTTACATCCTGATCCACAGTATGAAGCAGAGAACTCTTACCAGGGAATGGTGTGGGCTTTTGAAACCTCAAAGCCCTCTCCCAATGACACAGCTCCTCCAACAAGGCCACACCCCCTAAACCTTCCCAAACAGTTCCACTAGCTGTGGACTAAGCATTCAAATAGGAGCCTGTGGGTGCCATTCTTACCTGAACCACCATGGGGAAGCTGTTGCATGCTGTATCTACTCCCTTAAAAAAAAAAACTGGGCTAAAAACTTTGATTGTGGTGTTTTCTGGGTCCTATTAAAACTCTCTAGGAATTATTTTTTAATTAAGGCCATCCTATGAGCCTATACAAATATAATTTTCTGATTTTATCAGATGTCTGTCCATGGAGCTGGAGAAAGAGAGAGCTCAGAAATTGAGAGTACTTGCTGCTCTTGCAGAGGATTGGACTTCGGTTTTTAGTACCCATACTGAGTGGCTCACAACCACCTGCAACTCCACTCTAGGGAAATAAGATATAATAAATTATTGGATAAAATGGTCAGTCTTTTCTAGCTTCCCATGTTTCCTGCCACAGAGCAACCTGTCCTGGTGACCAGTTGCCCTGTCCTGTGATAGCCATGGAGCTGGATATACAAGCATATGTGACCTGACCATGCCTATCAACCACATGAATTCCAGTCTGGGGGGGGAAGTTGGTGGAATTAAGTAGTATTTACATCATATAGAACTTCTCAGGAATAGAAGGCTTCAAGCCTTCTAACTATCTTATAGTAACTTCCACCCTATTCTCAAATGAGATAAAGGTTTAGGAATGACCTTTTATCCAAACTGTATGAAAACAATCGGCTTCCAATGTCAATGAGTTCATGGTTGATTCATCAAAACTGACCCAACTGACAGAACCAGAAGAGCTTCCCAGAGGTATAGGTACTGCACTAGAAATCTGGGAATACACAAAATTTGCAGAGAGAGCTGGAATGCTGCAAGTCCAGAGCCTAGTTATCTTGGCTCTCTATCACTGCCCACTTCTATGTTTGACCTGGCATTGTGGCTACTAGGTAAATCCTTTTGGAGGGTACAAACAAGTCCACAAGCTCCTACCAGCCCAAAGGCTAAGGAATGCCATCAGATAGCACTGAAGCCTGTAGTAGATCGTTCAGCCTTGTTTTCACCCACTTCCACAGTATCTCCAGTGTGCTCTGAAGTGCTTGTTGAGGAACTTCTTCATTCTGTTACATGGAACATAGTATTTGGAGTAACCTGAGCATGTTCCTGGGTCATAGTTTATTCTAGGGCTGAATATGAGTGTCATCTCTTATTCCCTTTACTGTGAAAAGCATGTTTTTGTGTTGTTAGCTAAAATGTCTGAAGTTTAAGGGTTGTTAGCGAAGGGGAAGGGTCACCCCAAAGCTCACGGATAAAGGGCCATCAAAACAGATATGGCACCGGAGAGAGGACTCAGCTCGTAAGGACACTTGCTGGTCTTCGAGGACCGGAGTTCAATTCCCAACCCACGTGGAGCAGTCACAAGCTCCTGTAGCTCCAGCTCCAGGGGACCCTACCCCCTCTTCTGTCCCCTGCAAGCACTGCACTCATATGCACAAATCACCCCCACCCTATAGACACATGATTAAAAATAAAAAAATTAAAGGTGAGATTTTAAAAAGCAAATATAGTAAAACTCAGATGAGTCATGGTTAATAAATTTGATGGGACACATTTAAAGTCTGCTTCTCATGATTGGATGCACTGCAGTAAATGGACTGATCTAAACGGACTGAGACAGGAGCATGACTGTATGCATCTTTTGTTATTATCAAACCTTCTAAAATGAAAATAGTCATGTGCATGAGAATGTTTTATTTTCTAAAGTATACTTTTAAAAACAGCGATCAGCATTTTTAAAAGGTCTCTAAGCTTATTTCACTGTAATTTTTAGTATTAGGCATTGTCGTAGCTGACAAGGTTGAGAAACTGGTAACCCCAGAGGACAGAATGAAACTACAGTTCCATCCACCTGTGAATAATATAGTTTATTCCATTTTAAGTGACCACAGCCCAGGAACACAGATTTAGGTTACCCCAAATTCCATGTTCCAACTTGGAAGCAGTTTCATGAAGTTTTCATAGTTTTACAGAACAAAGAAAATCATAAATCAAGGCAGGTTTAAAATGCATTGGTGGAAACATCAGGGGCATGTTCAGTGAGATGTGGGAGCTGTTCTGCAGGCCTGGGATGCTACCTAATGACATCTTAGCAGAAAACTAGCTTCTACCAACCCAGAAGCTATGTTAGTTCCAAATCAGAGGTGGGGAGCATTGGCTATTTGGCCTCTGGCTCCACAGCGTTCCAATCTCCCCACAGTGTTGAAGTTCTGATGGGCCGGTCACTTTGCTGACAGAGCCTCCATTCAGAAGTCTTCATTCACAGGCAGGTGCAGCTTCCTTCCACAAGTGTTTGCTTATACATCCAACACACAAAGTTCCCCAATCTTCTGGAAAGTTCTCACCCCTGTCATTCAGCTGTTGCAAACTGATTAGATCACATTTCTATATTTTTTTAAACCAATTTGTCCTTCTGAGATTGAAAGATTTGAAGGTGCACAAAACACTCTGACGTTAGCATGCTGACTGAAGACATTCTACACAATTTCCAGGGTGAACAGTCCCCATTGGAAGCATCTCAAACCTGCTGTCCTGCACAGTCCAGGATAGCTAATGGAGAGCACTTGACCTTCTGCAAACACATGCATGCATAGCATGTCTTTTAAAAACTTTAATGTTTTAAATTATAGGCATGCATGTGTAGAGGAGGTATGTTCATGAGTGCAGGTGACTGGAATCCAGAAGGAGGACTTCATATTCCCCTGGAGCTGGAGTTACAGGCAGTTGTTAGCCTGCTCATGTAGGTGCTGGGAACTACACCGAGGTCCTCTGAAAGAAAAGCAAGTGCTCTTAACCACTGAGCAATCTCTCCAGGCCCAGTCCAGGGCATCCAAAATATTTCATGTTGCTTTTTTCAATGAGATTGTAGTGAAAAATATTCATGGTATAGACATTTGTTAGTTCTAATAGCAAGGTCTTCTTTTTTTTTTTATCAACTTTGTTCCATCAATAGTGCACACATTTCCAGCTTTAACCTGAACACCCCTTGCTTAGGAATGATATAATGGGAGAATTCCATCTCCAATGTAGCTGGAAGCTCACCCTGGTATCAACAGTAGTTCAACTTATATTTTTCATGAAGGGTCATCTCATGTTGAATATTGCTGACAGAAGTAATTTAGAGTATATATCATTTTTGAAATGGAATCTGGAGATACCACCATCTGAAACATGTTGAAAACATTTATACTTTCATCCAGCTGCAGAGCAGCCTTCCACACCATGTAATTTGTTCTAAGCCCGTTTCTTCCACTCTTCATTCTTTTCCGTGTATCTGACAGAAGGATCTGCTGATAGGGTTAGGCCTTTTGTCTCCAGGGGGTCCCAGCAGTTTATATCCTAGCTGGAAGGGATCGCATGCTTCCCCAGTGGTAAATGGATTTTTATCTTTCACTCCTAAACATCTATTAAGTTTAGTGAAATCTTTAACAGCGCTGGAGTAAGAACTGCAGAATTGCATACACTTCTGCTCTGGAGGCTGAGTATGGACTTACTAGAATTAGCAATACTTCAAAATTGTGACTAACATAGCAAGACACCACCCATACCCAGGAAAGAAAAATGATCTGTATTGTTAATGGCAAGTTATGCTGTAACAGGCTTGATAATCTCAATGACTCTTTCGGCAGATTGCTTGGGAGAATTGATTTGTTTTACAATGGCCACATTATGAAATAAAACTATATGAGGAATAGAAATAAGCTCTTCGATTATTCTGAATGTGGGGCTTAAAGAGGGACACAGATGGATTAAAAGGGTTGAGAACTTTTTAGAGCGGTTATTAATGCCTTGGGCAAACAGACAACAGCACAGCAGAGGCCCTGAGGGGAAGTTCATGCTCCAGCACCAGAGGCAGGCAGCAAGACAGGGCTTTGAGGAGGATCACACCTCCCTTGAGGCTGAGTTAGGTCCCTTATTGCCTCTGAGGAAGGAAGGCTTCCAGCAAGTGCCTGTGCAGGCCCTGAGAAGGGGCAGGGACAGGGAAGGGGCCAGGACAGGGTGTGTGACCACCAGCAGGCACTCAGAAACTCACTCTCCTGGGTGGGAAGTCCAGGCTCCATAGGCTAACTTGTACTCTAATACCTTATAAGTGGTAGCAAATACAGGGCATTCCAACTTCTAAGTGAGAAGTCGCCAGTATTTTCTAAATATCTTAAATGGGTAGACCTCCAGAACTGAAGAAATGTCTACCAATTGCATTAGACATGTGGGTATTTGAAATCATCATAATAACTTTATAATGTTTCTGGGGCCAGCAAGATGACTCAGTAAATAAAGGCGCTTGGGCAGCTTGATTTTTATTCTTGAGATCTACATGGTGGAAGGAGAGAACTGACTCTCACAGACATGCCTGACCTATACATGTGCGCACACACACACACACACACACACACACACACACACACACTGCTGTGGGATGTCCTGAATGCTGTAAATATATGTTGCTATGATTGATTGATAAATAAAATGCTGATTGACCAATAGCCAGGCAGGAAGAATAGTGTAGGCAGGACAAGGAGGAGGAGAATTCTGGGAGGTGGAAGGCTGAGAGAGGAAGACACTGCCAGCAGGCACGAGGAAAAGCATGATGTAAAATATGATAAGCCACGAGCCACATGGCAAGGTATAGATTTATGGAAATGGGTTAATTTAAGATGTAAGAACTAGATAGCAAGAGGCCCACAGTTTATAAGTAATATAAGTCTCTGTGTGTTTACTTGCGGAACATGAGTGGGAGAGATTTGTCCTAACCGTGGGCCAGGCAGGACCAGGAAAACCTTAGCTACACACACACACATATACACAGCAACAAAAACGTAATTAAAAAATATTTTTATTTAAAACTCAATGATTTGTTATAGTTGTGGTCTGTATGCACGCACAGGCTCACACATGCCGTGGAACACATGGAAGTCAGCAGACCAACTTTCTGGAGTCCATCCTCATCTTCCACTTTGTCGCGATGGGGTCTCCTTTTTATACACCTCTTCACTCCAAACTAGCTGGCCCATGATCTTCCAGTGACTTCTCTGGTCTCTGTCTCCCACCTTGCTATGGAATGCTGGGATTGAGATGTATGCCATTGTGTCCAGCTTTTGGTGGATTCTCACCATTGAACTTAGATCAGGCTTGAGTGCTTTTACCCACTGAGAAATAAACAGCAGGCTTCCTCGTAGCATTTTCATTACACTTAGATTGTTTTTTGGGGGGTTGGTTTTTCTCTCCCATCCCTGCCTATCCCCTCACTGCTCACTATTCATTAGCGTCATCACTACCAACAAACATGGGAGTCACCCACATTTCCAGAGCTCATACAGAATCAGACACAATGGCAGGAATGTTGTCTCCAAGTCATCTCGACCTATTTGTGTGATGCAAATGGCAGCCTTCACTCCTGTTCCTCCGTTGACCCTGTTTGTGTTGTCTGCAGTATAACTCGAGTTTTTAAAGGGCTTGTTTACACAGAAGTATCCATAGTCTCATTATCAGACTGTAGCACCCCTCCAGAAACAATCATTGAACAGTGTCACTGCGTGTGAGAACCTGGTCACTCCTTCGCCCATCCAGCCAGGTGACCCCAGCAGAGTTTTGAACCAACATTGATTAAAGCCTTTGATGGTTCACTGGGCTTCACCACAGCACACTCTGTAGTTAAAATGAGACAACTAAGAAGGAACACCAAAGTTGCTGCAAAGATTCCCATCTGATTTAACTCCATTTTTTTCCTAAAGGACAAGAGTTTAAGGGAAAATTATGGTAGGTAAATAGATTCTAGTTATTCCCTAGGACCTGAAGTACTGGCTGCATGCTGCTTCACCCAGGACTAACTCGAGCAGGTAGTCACTAGTTTAGTAAGGTCAGGTGATGAACCAGCCGTCTTTGGTAACTTGGCAAGGCTCCCGGTGGTGGGATCGGGATACCTACCAAGCCACAAAACCTTGGACCCACAGTGTCCTGCCTGCTAAATGTGCTGGGATAATGGTGTCTCAGAGCTTCTGAGAGTGGCCAACCAATGACTTGTGGCCTGGACCTCAAGTTAGATGAGAGGGAGCCCATGTCTGATACTGCCTGGGTGTCCAGGAACCTCAAGCTGCATGGTCCAGAGACCTTAGGTAGAACCAGGTAGACTGACAAAAAAAAAGTCAATGAAATGATTCCTAATGATATTCTGCTATACTCATAGGTTGGCTGTGGGTCTCTGCATCTGCTCCCATCAGCTGCCTGAGGAAGACTCTCTGATGGTGATTGGGGTAGGCACCAAACATTAGGTGGAGTTTGGGGAATTGTATGAAAGGAGGGAGGAAGGATTTTAGGAGCCAGAGGAGTTGAGGATACCAGGAGAACACGGCCCACAGAATCAACTAAGCAGGGATAATGGGGTTCACAGAGACTAAAGCTGTTTCACAGAGCCTGCATGGGTCTGTGCTAGGCCCTCTGCATACATGCTGTGGTTGTTTAGGTTGGGGTATTTGTGGGCCTCCTAGTGGGAGGGAAAGTGTCTTTGACTCCTCTGCTTGCTCTTGGGACTCTTTTCCTCCTACTGCCTCGTCCAGTGTTGATCTGAGGGTATGTGCCTTGTCTTATTGCATCTGGTTATGCAGTGTTCAGTTGATATCACTAGAAAGCCTGCTGTTTCCTGAAGGGAAACAGGAGCAGTGGATCTGGGGAAGAGGGGAGGTGGGAGTAGGACTGGGAGGAGTAGAGGTAGGAGAGGCTGTGGTTGGGATGTATTGTATGAGAACAATAAATAATTTTTTAAAGGTCAGGTGATGAAAATAGATACTCTGCTTCTGCCTGTCCCTCTTTCAATTACTCTGTCCCCTAGAATCCTGGATCTTACCCAGATTTAGATAATCAGAGGGAAACATGAGAATCAATGAGGTTGTATTATTGTAAAGTTTTCCATCAGGAGAGGAAATTATTACAGATGCTAAAAGGATAAAGGTGTGTTGCGGGGGGAGCTGGAGAGATGGTCTAATGGTTAAAAGCACTTAATACTCTTGCAGGGCCTAACAACACATGGTGGTTAACAACTGTCTATAACTTGAGTTCCAAGGGACCCGACACTCTCTTGTTTTCATAGGTACCATATTCATGGTGATACACAAAAACACATGCATGCAAACATACATACACATTTTTAGAAGGGAAGTAAAACTGGATATAGTTTCGGTACTGAGTACACCTTAGTTGCTTGTGTGGGCTGATGAAGGGCCTCAGTGGAGAGAATCTGTCAGATCTCCCGCTGAGCAAGAGTCAAGTCACTAGGTGTATTCAGTATTGAGAAAATGTGGTACTAGCCATGACAATGGGCAGACTTTGTTCTTTTGAAAATATCCTGAAGGGCTTAAGCTAAGTGACATTGTTACTGAAACCATGTTCAACACTGTTTGTCTTCTCACTGCTCAGAAAAGCCAAGTACGGGGGAAGCTATTTGAAAAGCCAGCAAACCAAAGAAAATGGAAATCCATCACCAGCAAAAGACCATCTTCACTCAACCAGCATTTTAAGCCTCTTTTATCCCTAGGTAAGGAAGTGTGGGGGGGTGAGATTTAGGTTCAGGAAGGATTAGAGACTAGAGACGTGTAGATATGACAGTCCAGTGGTCAGGAACAGAACACAGAGGAGTGTGGCTGGCAATCTGATGAAGGTACCTCTGCAGATCTTATGTATCTTATGTTCTCCAACCTGTGTCTTCAACCTTGGAGGAGAGAGATGACGAAAAGTTAGGAGTGGTCAGTCTGATACTGATTTCAGATAAACATTACTGATTTCAGATAAACATTCTTTAAATGAATAACGTGTCTGTATATACAGCTAGCAGAAATCTGACCTAAGGGTGAAGCATCAGTTGGTTAGCTGAATGGCTTCCAGATCTAATCATCTCTGAAGTAAACTACAAGAAGGCAAAGTGAGCATTTAGATTGTGAGAGCCAAAGTGACATCTTAAGTTTTAATTACTGTGCCCTAGAGATTTGTGAAACAAAACTGTCTCTGATCTGTAAGCCCCTTGCCCAAGGACAGATAGTTCCTGAAATGCTGGAGGCTATTGCTTATGAGAGTTAACAAGCCACATGTTTTCCATTCCCTTAAACAAGTTTGTTTGACCCAGCTGCACCAAATGTGCTTGATCACATGTGGGGGGAGGTTCACAGGATGGAGGTACTTCAGGATGTGTGCTTCCCCTGGTTGGACCTGATGGGAAATGCAATGAATTATGGGTTTTCCTTCTTAAGTCACTGCAAACTGTGACTTCTGGGCCATTTCCCAGGATCCTGGCTGGAGCCCATCTACCTGGCCAGTATTTAATTAAAGCTTGTTTCAAATTTAGCTTTCAACTGTGGTAGTGATCTTATTCTTGATCAGTGGGATTAATAGTGTTTACCCTTGTTTATCGTGTTAGTGTTAGTTTACTTGACAGAATCTCCCGTGAGGGCCTATGAAGACCCAACTCCACTGTGGATGGCATCATTCCCTGGGGAGGATCCTGGACTGTATCAAATGGAGAAAGAGGACTGAGCCTTGGCATTGCATTCATCTTCGCTTCTTGGGCGTGGACACAGT
Organism: Peromyscus eremicus; assembly: GCF_949786415.1. Taxonomy (NCBI): domain Eukaryota; kingdom Metazoa; phylum Chordata; class Mammalia; order Rodentia; family Cricetidae; genus Peromyscus; species Peromyscus eremicus. The sequence continues at coordinate 63,084,849 of NC_081432.1, forward strand.
GTGACTGGCTGTCTTGACCTCCCCACCATGATGGGCTGTACCCTTGACTGTGCACCACAGTCAACCCTTGCGCCCTCAGGCTGCTTTTGTCAGGGCATTTTATCCCAACAAAAAGTACTTGACAGAAGCAACTTAAGGAAGGAAGGGTTCAGTTGCCATGGTTATTCTAAATCTCATCAAGTTGACAGTGGGCATTAACCAGCGGTCTTCATCTCTGTTTTCAACTCAAGGGCCCCCGACATCCTTTGAATCTTGTGAATGGCAAATGTCATTTGCACACTAATGAGAGTGCTAGGGACCCTTAAACAGCTTCATACTGGGGACTGGTGGCTAGAAAGAGGGTGTGATTAAAAGATTAGATTTAAAGCCCATGGTGACCCTCCAGGAGAAGGAGCTGGAAGTACATTTGGTCACCAATGACGTCAATCACACCTATATAATGAAATCTCCTCACACATGCAAAAGGACAGGCTTGGATGACCCAGATGCAAATGAACTCTAGACCATCCTGTCCAACCCTGCTGAGAGCTGGGATCGCACACTTGCACCACCTCTCCTGGAGTGTTTCTCCTCAGTGTCCAGCAGAACACTCAATAAACCTTGAGACTTTCTAGTGCTAGGAGGTTCTGATCACTGACTGAGTTTCCACACTGGCTATAGATCTGCTTGTGTTTATTTTATTTTATAAGTTGGTTTTGGTTGAGTTTCTAGAAATTGATCACGTCATCTAGGTCAACTAATTTGGGTCCAGTTACTCTTAGAACCCATTTATTAATCATCCCACTCCCACAACACTGGCTGCACTCCCCTGATTTCTTAGTCTAGTTAAAGCTTTGCCAATTTCTTCCTCAAAAGCTTAACATCTTCCCCTCTTGTGCCTACTTATTTATCTCCTCCCTCCTGCTAGCTTTAGGTTTAATTTTTACTTTTTATAGTTTCTCCAAGTGCAATGTCTGGTGGTGACTTGAAATCTTTTTTTTTTTTTCAAGACAGGGTTTCTCTGTGTAGCTTTGCGCCTTTCCTGGAACTCGCTTTGGAGACCAGGCTGGCCTTGAACTCACAGAGATCCGCCTGGCTCTGCCTCCCGAGTGCTGGGATTAAAGGCGTGCGCCACCACCGCCCGGCCAACTTGAAATCTTAATTTAAGTCTCCGGTGTGAAATGTCTCTCTTGGCACCACTTTTATTGTGTCCACGAGTTTGGATGCAATAAATAGTCTTTTGTTTTCATTTGTCTCAAGACCTTCATTTCCATTGTGATTTTCCCCAGCTCTGATTCATGAAGAATGTGTTGTCTAATTCCGTCACCCTTACACTGCTAATCTTACACCCTTACACTGCTAAATTGTGATCAGAAAATACACTTCCTATGATTTTAATCCTTTTATAGTTAAGATGTTGTAGCCTAACATATGTCTGTCCTCAACTATTTCATATCCACTTGAGAAAACCATCATTGGCACTGTTGAGTGTTTAGCACCTGTTTAGCACAATGGTCTCATTCACTTTTCAAGTACTGTTCCCCAGTGGATCCTCTGTCTGGTGTCTTCGCCCGCTCTTAGAAGTCGGCTATTGAATTTCCGACTGTTATTGTAAGGATGTCTCTTGATTCAACTCTCTGTGTTTGCCTCCAACTTAGGTGTTCAGGGCGATTCATGGTATGAATGTAAAATAGTCCCTGTGGGCCCATGTCTGAGCACTTGATCCCAGTTGGGAGGGCTGTTTTGGAGGTTGGTGGGACCTTTAAGAGGCAGAGCCTCACTGGTGGAAGTGGGTCACTAGGGTGGGGTCTTGAGGTAACCTGGCTGCCTCACACTCCTGCCTCCTGGCACTCCCACCACCTCACACTCCTGCCTCCTGGCACTCCTGCCACCTCACACTCCCGCCACCTCACACTCCTGCTGCCACAACGAGAGTAATTCAGTGCTGTGCCTTCCCACCTCAGTAAAATCCAACCCCTCTTGAGGAAGGAAGTGCTTGTTTCAGCTCACGATTTTAATTTTTTGTCAGATATGAGAGAAATTAAGATATTACACGCACTAGTGCCTATGCACACGTTTGCTTTTTATATCAGTCATTTTCCCATAAGTATCATATACACTTCTTCTTGGGGTCTTGATGCTACTATACCCATAATCCCTTGCCTCAGATATGTATGGACGGTCACTTCCTGTGTCTCTTGTGTTTGCCACCTACCGTTATTTTCAGTGCCCTCCACCCCATGCTCGTACCTCTCCGCCATTCCCTCGGGGCCCACAGTCTGGAGAAATAAGCCAAACTTTCAGGTCTGTTCACACACAAACTAGAACTTAGAACACATCCCAGTCTCTTTCCAAGGGAGGAGCCAGGAATTGGGCTGTGTCCTCCTAACCACCTGTGGTTGTGGACAGGACAAGACAAAGACACGAGGCAGTTTCCTGCCCTGCTGAGTGTGGTGTTTTCTGGGTGGCTACATTAGGCTGGTTCCTAGGATTCTCACAAGGCTGTTAGATTTTAAATATTTAATTAAATTTATGTGTGTGAATCTGGGTGGGTATGTGTGAGCCCAGGTGCCAAAGGAGGCCAGGAGAGGGCATCTGATTTGCAGAGCTGGAGTTATGAGCCACACGACAGTGCTGGGAACTTAACTTGGACCCTCCTCAAGAGTTGTAAGTTCTCTTAACCACAGAACCACCACTCCAGCCCCCAAAGCTACTTTAATTGACATGTCATTTTTCTATCTTGTTTATCATCAATCTGCTTAGTGTTTCCATGGTGATACAGCAGACAGATGTATCCTATTCTGCCACTTCATCATTCTACTCCCTTGGAGCCTCGGTGCCTTTTCTGTTCCATCTCTTCCTGGTTCTATTTTGACACCAAACCCTGCACTCACACCCCTTTGAAGGGCTTTTCTCAGGCTTGAAACCACCTCCCTGCAGGGACAGACAAACAGACAGAAAGGTTGGGAGTTTTGCTCAAAGTTTGATGGACCTTGGCCCGTGGGGAAACCAAACTTTTACCCGAGTGTCCCCACGGGGTCAGGCTGCAGCTACTCTCTGGGGTCCCGTCTGACTCCCCTTTCATTCTTTGTCCTGCTTCCCAGCTCTCTTCTGCTTTCTTCCTCCCTTAGTTGCTTGCCCTGTTCCTGTGATAAAATACCATCAAAAGCAACCTAAGGAAGGGAAGGATTATTTGGGCCCACCGTTTGAGGTTACCGTCCATCGTGGTGGGGCGTGGGGGTCACAGCAGCAGGAGCCTGAGGTGTCACACTGCATGCACACTGAAGAAAGGGCAATCGATATTTGTGCTCAGCTCACTCCTCTTTATACAACCCAAGAGCCCAGGGAGTGGTGCCGCTTATAGTGGGCAGGTCTTCCCATCTCAACTACCTAATCAGAATAACCCCTCCAGAGGAACTGAACATACTTAACCAAGAAACTATTTGCTATTGATACCTGCTGGGAAAGGGGAAATCAGTTTTCTCCAATGAAGTGTCACTGGATATATCAACTATACTCCCGAGGTAGTCCCTCTGCCCAGGAGTAGTTAGGGCAGTTAGATTGTTCTGTGGGTAGAGCCTGGCAGTTAGCAGTCCTTAGGGGAGGGGCCTGGCTTTAGGGGTTTACACTCTCTCCCCTCCCCCTCCCTCTCCCTCCCCATGGGTAGGCCCACAGTAATATATATACATACATACATATATATATATATATATATATATATATATATATATATATATATATATAATTACTTTTCCCTGGTACAAACAGTGACTCGTAGCCTCTCGGGATTGAAAACAAACAGTACACCACAGTACTTGAAACTTCTCATATTATAATAGAAGGGCAATGTTCTTCAAACATGTCAGAATGACTCAAGATCTTGGATATCATGGAACCCGGACGACAACAGCAGAGAAGAAAATTCCCCTAGTGACTGACCAATCATGACAGCAGAGAAGAAAATTCCCCTAGTGACTGACCAATCACGACAGCAGAGAAGAAAATTCCCCTAGTGACTGACCAATCAGATCAGGGCAGGAAAGAGAGGGGTAATTTAAGTGGGTTTATCTGAAGAGGATTTACTCGAAGGGGATCCTAAATAAGGTAGGACAAGATTAAATGCTCAGGGAGCAGCCACAGGAGAGCAGTGGCCCACTAGGCCCTGGAGGACCTCAGGGAGGGGGTTACTAGAACCCAGCCCGGAAGACAGCATGAGAGAGGCCACATAGAAGGTGCTAAAGCTTTTGGTGGAAACCCCCACTGCCAAGACAAGTTGCTGGGATGGAGACCCAGCACCCTCTTCTGCCTTTGCCCCTCCCCTGGTCCTCCTGTGAGTGCCTCCCATTGGCAATGCCTGCAAAAATCCAAAGGTATCTGTGGAAGACAGCTGTACCCGCCAGACCCCTCCTATCCAGGACAGGAACAGAAAGCTGTTCCCCATGTCTCAGACCATCTGAAGCACTCATATCACATACCAAGAGGTGAAACCCTCGAGGCCCAGCTATATTGTCGGCACAGAGGGAGCCGTGACGATGGGCAGTCACTGTGGTTCTGAACTCTGCCATGCTGGCAGAGTCTCTGCTGGACCAGTGTTGAAGCCAGGCACCCCATTCCTCCTTCTACTGTCTCTGATCATGACCAACATCTTCCATGGGAGCAGGGAACAGGCGACAAAATCTGTGGTTCAGCCTCCTGTGTGTGTGTGAGAAGAAAAATGGACGGGCCCAGAACAGCCTAGGAAGGGGCACTTAGCCCTACTGTTCTCTCTGCTGCCCGGACTCTGTTGTAAGGGGAGGGATGGAGGAATCCACGTGTCATCCATCCGAGGAGGCCTGGAGCATTTGGGAGCACCTGTAAGGACATGGGGAGCTATTACAAGATACATTTACCCATCACACGCCCCACGTGGTGCACCAGGATCTGTCTGCACATGGTTGTCACTGTACCTCTGTTAGCCTGCCCAAGACTCCTCCGCCTCCTGAGCACTGTCAGGGAAAGCTTTGCACTGATGCTAAATGATGCAGCACTAAGTGAGGTGATTAAACTGTTCAGTGGCAGGAGCATCCTCTCAGGGAGAGGAGCAACAGGAGGCTTCCGGGGACATGCCTGAGTGAGTCACAGCCAGGGTCTAGGGAAAGAAGCTGGCTGTGGCCCAGGGAGTAGCTGGACACACCTCTTCCCAAGAGAACAGTGATTTGATCTGCTTGGGGAAATGGTTCCTACACACACCAAATGGGATGTGCTTAGAGGAGTTAGGGAGTCCTGCGGACCTGAGACCAGGACCAGGGGTCTTTGAGTTGAGCCAGTTAACCAAACACTGTTTGTATGTATGTCTCCTCTGCTCTGCTGTGTAATTCCACACTTTCAGATTTCCCAGCATTAAAGGCTGTGACTATAACTCGTGCGTGTGTCAAGTTTCTGCCTGCCATGGGGAGAGGCTGGGAGAGTTTGGGAAGCTGGATGTTAAGAAACCAACACTGATAAAATGTGGAGACAGTGGGGTGGGGCAGAGCTGTAAGCTCAACTCCCTCCCGGAAGCCTCAGCCAGCCCATTAGTGAGTGTGTGGAGCCAAAATGACCAGGTCCCTAAACCCTGCCCATCTCTGTCACTGCGCACAGAATGCCTCAAGTATGTGTGGCGTCAGGGTCATTCTTGCTGGGCACCTGAGTCTTGTGTCCCTAGACACAATGATCTGTGGAGTGGGGCCACCAGGTAGGGGAGCCCCCAGAATTCCTGACTAGGAAGCTCAGGAGAAGGCTGTTCCTGTGGGAACTGATGACCAGCAGGAAACATTGTACTGAATGAGTGGCTGATTGTGAACCAGCAGCCCACTCTTTCCTTCCTGCCTGAAGCAGCCAGACCTGGTGACTGGTGGGGAGGGCAGAGGCCCTGGAGCCATCCTTGGGCATCCTCCTCAGACGGTGATCTGGGGGATTCCAGGCCTGTGCATTAAAGAACCAGATAATTAGATAAACACGGCTCATTACTTGGAGTTAACAAAACTGTACCAGAATGCTTTTCTTAGTGACTTATCTTTTAATTTTATTTTTTGCCCTTTTTGATCCTGTGAATGGTAGCTGAGCAGTTCCTTTCCAGTACAGGGGGAGCTGGGTTATTCTGCCACCGCCTCCGTCCTCAGGACTTGTAGGGGACTTGCCCTTACCTGCCACACAGCCCCCATAGCTGTCTGCTTCTGTATCAGGGTGTCAAGATCAGGAGAGCCATGCTCACACAGCCATTTGGTTCAGAAGCTGGGGAGTGGCCACTTTGATCTCCAGAGCAGCTGCCATCTCCTCAGGATTCTTAGTCACCCCCCCAACTCTCTCATCGGCAAACACTGACTCCACACTGGGCTGTGAGGCTGGAAGAGCCCCCCAGGCTCATTTTCTTCAGTTCTTCACTCCGCCTCGGTTTGGGCTACCCAGCACCCTGTTACTCATCTCTTAGACCTTCGCTGCTTACTTCCACACAGCTGTAGATGGATAGGCTGGAAGTGTGCCTGGTGACTAGGATTCCCAGATGTCCCTCCGAAAAAGTAAAACCCATTCCAGACTCAGTCTCAGGATCCCAGCAGGCTACATGAAGATCCCAGTGCTTCCCGTCCTGGAGACTGCTCAGATCCTGAAGTGTGCCTTGCTGTATGCTACCTCAGGGGTCTGCCACTCTGGCAAGTGGTTCCTAAGTGTAAAGCAAAATATTCTGTTCAGAACGGAGGAGAGTGGGTGTGGTGGCTAGAATAAAATGGCCCCACAGGCTCGTAGGGAGTGGCACTATTAGGAGATGTGGCCTTGCTGGAGGAAGTGTGTCACTGGGGGTGGGCTTTGAGGTTTCAAGTCAGGCAGGCTCTTTCTGCTGCATGCAGATCAGGATGTAGAACTCTCGGCTCCCTCTCCAGGACCATGTCTGCCTGCACACTGCCATGCTTCCTGCCATGATGATAACGGACTGAACCTCTGAACTATAAGCAAGCCCCAGTTAAATGTTTCCGTTGTAAGAGTTGCCACGGTCATGGTGTCTCTTCACAGCAGTGGAACACCAAGACAGTGGTAACAGAAGCTGACAGGCTGGCCCTCCCTCCCATAGGTGCTTGTCAGCAGTGTCCCCAGTGCCCCAGACTCTATGAAAGGAACACACCGAGCCAGGGACTATGGCTGAGGCCAGCAGCTTGCCCCTGGTTGTGGGTGGGTGGGGCCCAAAAGGAAAAACGGGGTTAATCAGTCCAACTTACAGCAAAGACTGACTCCTGAGGAACTCATTACAAAGCTTGAGAGAAGGATCCCAAACTGTCCTAGTGTGACGTTTGGTTGTAACATGGTGAACTGACTGGGTTATAAAGACACTCTTCTGGTTCCTGAAGTGAGGAAGTTGAAGACAGAGGACTGGCATACTCAGTGCCTGGTGAGAACCCACGCTGCTGGTGTATCAGTGGCACCACTTTGCTGTGTCTTAGAGAGAGGCCAAGCAAACTCTTGGGGCCTTTCAGAAGGGCGTGAGTCCTTCAGAAGAACTCTACCCTCATGCCACGACCATTTCCCGAGGGTCCTATGTCCTCATTCAGTCGTTACCTGGGATTAAGAGTTGATCAAGGGGGCTGGAGAAGTGAGTTCTGTGACTGTGTTTGCTGTTCTTTCGGAGTATCTGAGTTCCATGTCCATAGCACACACACACACACACACACACACACACACACACACACGCGCGCAAAGGAAAAATCTGAATGGTAGAGCGGCTTCCCTGTGAGTAAAAGGACCTTCCTCCATCAGAAAGAAGCATTGAGAGCAGCAGCTTGTGTTTTGCACATCTTTGAAACGGGGTATGGTGCTGTCTGATGCTGTCGTCAGCTGTAAACCTTAGATGATGCCAACTAATCTCATTCTTCAGACTTTCCGGGTCCTGAGTGGACTTGCCGTTTGGTTTTGATGGCCTTCCTCTTCAACCCGCTGGCCTCTCACAGCCCGGTCACGGGTTTGCACTAGCAGTGAGGTCAATAACAAGCACAAGAAATCCTTCGACTGCCTTCTTTAAATCGGAAGCGGAGGAAACCCAGATCCTACTCCATCAAATGTTTTACAAATCGAGATTCTGTGCATGGCTGAGCCAAGCTAGACATGTTCTTGAACTTGTGCAAATTAAATCGCTTTAAATGCACCAGGAAAGAACACACACTAAAGGATATCTCATTTAGAGGATTCCTAATAAAATGACTGGATTTGGATGTTACATTTAAAGTGACTGGTAGGGACCATTTTCCAATTACTTTCTGTAGAACCAGGGTATAGATAACAGTTAGTAATTTTTTGTCTCCTTTTCCTGGTGGGGGGCTGGGGTGGGGGCTCAATTGTCAGTTCCAGGAAGGTAGATGGATCATTCTAGAATGTGAATCTAGAGCCACTGTGCCTGTGTGGTTCATTTGTGAGGGCTGCTGCATGGTCTCTACTGCTCTCAAGACAACTTCCTGGTTTCTAGAAAGTTCTATCTCTGTCCATGGGTTATTGGAGGGAAAATTAGCAAGATAATTTCCATCCTTAACATGTTTCTCATGGGCAGGAGCTGCCTATTGGAGAGAGCTGAGGGAAACTGAGGCAGAAGAGCATTGATAGACGTTATCAAAACACATTGTCTACTGTATACTTCCTGAAGGTACCCAATGCTGGGTCTACTTCCTTCTCGAAACTCTGATTCTGGTTATTATTATCACTGCCCATAGGTGGGTGACTAAGCCTCCTGCTTCCAACTCAGTGGACCCATCAGTTGCTCCTGTCTCAACACAAGAGCAGCTCACTCTGCAGCAAGGTCTTGCTTTCCTCTAGGTGAAGGTGAGGTTGCATTCCAGCAGAGCCTAGGATGGGTTGCCACTCAGGTAGCCCCTGGTCTGCCTGTATTGTCATATGATGTTGACTGGGCCTCTCTACTACTTCCCCCTCCCCCCTTTCATGGATGCACTACAACTGTGTGTCCCTAGGAAGATATGCAGACAAGTCTATGGTCACAAGGTGAGTCTTCAACATCCAGACCCTCAAAGGGCCCATGTGAGCGGGAGGATGAAGTGAAACTCCACAGAACTGACCAAGGGTGAACAGAGGTCCAGAAAACTGGTTCCGGTGTCATGCTTTCTCTATCTGACTATAAACTGCCTCAAGGAAGGCAGGTCTGTCTCATCCATCTTCAGTCCCTGGTGACAAGATGTTTTGATAAATGTGACACTTGTTTGTTATCTAAAAATGCACGTTTGAAAGAGGAAAGGAGCTTCCAAGCATTGTCTCAGATGCTGAAAGCCAGTCCTAGCCTGGGAAGCTGGACGTCATAAATGTCAGGGTCCTTGGAGAGAGAAGTAATCGGTCCTGACATTTGGAACATGAGGCAGAGCTCCTGCAAGCACCTGACCCAGGGAATTATCTTAGACTCTCCCAATGGAGTGGGTAGCCTCGCTTCATGAGAAGAGGCTCATTAATTTCCCTGTATCTGCTCCTTTCCCTTCTAACATTCCAACCATAGGTGTCTACTACACGGCTTTCTTTGGTCTCATCTATCTTACCTACCATACAGTGACAGAGTGGGCCAAATTCAGTCTAACATAAAAAACATGGGTCTTTCCCACACAGTTGAACTTCACATTGAAGGAGGCTATGCCCATCATGATGGTTTGGGATGAAGGGTACTCTTGGCTGCTTCATCATACCTTTTTTGATCTTTTTATTTATTTATTTATTTATTTATTTATTTATTTATTTATTTATTTATTATTTTCATTTTATATACCAACCACTGTTCCTCCTCCCTCCCCTTCTCCCGCTCCCCCCATTCCACCCCCATCCACTCCTCATAGGAGTGGGTATTTGACACAGGCTGGCATACCAAGTTGGGGAAGGACCAAGCCCCTCCCCACTGTATCAAGACTGAGTAAGGCACCACCCTATAGGGAATGGGCTCTAAAAAACAGTTCATATACCTGGGATAAGTCCTGGTCCCACTGCCAGGGGACCCACAAGTAGATCAAGCCACACAACTGCCACTCAAATTCAGAGGGTCTAATGTGTTCCCGTGTAGGCTCCCCAGCTGTCAGTCCAGAGTCCATGAGCTCCACTAGCTTGGATCAGCTGTCCCTGTGGTTCTCCCCATCATCATCTTGACCCCTCTTGCTCCTATAATTCCTCTTCCCTCTCTTCAGCTGAACTCCAGGAGCTCGGCCAAGTGCTTGGCTGTGGGTCTCTGCATCATAGAAGCTACATCCAGTGACTGATGGAAGCAGACGCAGAGACTCTTTTTTTGATCTTAACCTTTCATAAATTGCAATGAAAATGGAGAGCCTAAACTGAGGACCAGGATGTTTATTTAGCACTAACTTCTCTATTAACAAATGTGAAGATTTTTCCATGCCTCTTTTAAGAGTGTTGTCATGGTTAATCTTTATTTTTGTTTTTGAGATAGGGTCTTACTGTGAATCCTTGGCTGACACAGAGTTATGTACACCAGGCTGTCCTTGAACTGACAGAGATCCTGCCTCTGCCTCTTGAGTGTTGGGATTAAAGGTGTGCTATACCAAGCCCAACTTGTCATGGTTAATCTCAATTGTCTACTTGTTGGGATATGCAGTCGCCACGGAAACACCTCTGGGTATGTCTGGTTTAACTGAGCAGAGAAGACCCACTCTGAGTGTGGGTAGCACCATCTGTGGTAATTTAGACAAGAGATGCCACCCATAGGCTCAGGAACATGAATACTAAGTGTCGGGTTTGGCACAACCTTAAAGGAGGATTATGTCCCTGAGGGCAGGCTTTGGGGGTTCATAGCCTCACCCCAACCCCTGAACCCCAATTGTGATTGAGGATGATGATCTCTCAACATCCCACTCAAGCTGCCATATGGGCTGTCCCTCTGGAACCCTCAATAAGTTGCTTTGGCCAGGGCATTTTATCATAACAACAGAAAAGTAATGCAATCATTTTGGATGATTTACTAGGTCCTTGACTTAGAGACTCATTAAGAACCATCAGCACCAAATGAGGGGCAGCTAGATAGAGGTCTGTACCATTACCTGTTATGCAAATATATATGTAGATCTATACCATTGCCCCTAATATGCTAATGTTCAGAATTGCTCCTCCCCAAACCAATTTTACAACAGAAATGAATGGGCTGAAGCTGTAGGATTTCGAGATGTATGTTCGTTACCTCTAAATCCAGGTCCAGGATCAGTTTTGACATTGAAGTCTGACATCTGAAAGGCTGTGAACTTGTCCATCTTAGCAGTACAAGCTCTTGACATCTGTCTGTCCTGATGGAACCCTTAAAATAACTGGTAAGTTAGACTCCATCTGAAAAGAATGCAAACAAACACTCATGTGTAAAGAACCAACCTCCAGAAGAGATGGCAGCTCCATAGCAGTTCTGCTTGGTGTGCCCTCTACAGTCAGTGCCAGGGTGGCATGCACACCACTAACACTTGCAAACATTGCATTTGGAAAACGTGGGCCAAGAGCATGATGGCTCCTGAAGATCTGAACCACTGCAGCACTTTTCAACACCAAATACTTCGTTAGAGGCCAGAGGCAAACCACACTAGTGAGTGCAAAACCCAAGCCATTCCCCCTTTTAAAAGGAAAATGTTTAGTTTTAATTGTGTGTGAGTGTGTGTGTCTGTGTAGGGGTATGTGCAAGTGAGCACAGGTGCCCACAGAGGCCAGAAGAGGACATCAGAACTCCTGGAGCTGAAGTTGCAAGCGGTTGTAAGCTACCCAATGTGGGTTCTGGGAACTGAACTCAGCTCCTCTGCCAGAGCAGTATGTGCTCTTAACCTCTGAGACATTCCTTCAGCTTCACTCTCTAATCAATTACTTAAATACCATGTCATACCCGTGCTTGTCTTGGTCTTGTTCAGCACTTGTCTCAATTCCAGCTAGAATCGGGCTGCAAAGATGGTGTCAGATTTCCCAGGGGCTGTAGTTACAGACTGTCATGAGCTGCCTGATTGAGTGTTAGGAACTAGTCTCCTACAAGGGTTCTATGGATGAATATAACTTAAAGTAGAAATGGTCCTTGGTGGGGTTGCTTATTAGCCAGAAGACTCTAGATATAAAGAGATCATAGGGACAGTATAGGAGAGAAATGAGGTGTGATCTGCGGTGGGAATATGTGTGCTGAGGGCAAGAGGGCGCCGTAGGACTCCTATGGACTCCTGCAGGGTAATCTCAGTCATATTTATCTTTATAAACCCTGTGTCTAGCACACAGGGACTCACATGACAGAATGAAATCTTACAGCAGAGCTGATTCCTTGGGAATCACAACTGATGAACACAGCTGTGAAGACGCCAGTAGTGGGTGTTTTAAGCAGCCAGGACCCCAGCCCTCCTTCACTCACTGTTCTGACCCACTGCGCCTTGAATCTGTTTTTATTGACCACATCAAGGAAGAGTGGAATAACATGCAACTGTGATCAAGTCCACCCAAATACCAATCTATTAAAAGCATCAGTTCCTCAAAGTCCTTGATGTTAATTTGCTGGGAAAGAGTCCCATTGGATTAGACTTTTAATTGGTATGAAATGCAGCCCAGAAAACAGGGTCTTGGGGAAATTCCATTCTGCAGGCAGGCAGTAATTAACCAACCTCCTCTAGAGTTACTGCCCCCTGGAGTATCGGAGTTGTTAAATTACCAGGCAGGGGAGGGAAATTCTATTACCCAGAAGCCCAACTTCCAGTTCTCTCCTCTACTCCCCTCCAGCCCTCTCTGAAGGAAGATGCAAATGAGCCATCTCTGTCCGTGTCCCCAAGAATTCCAAGGCTATATAAAACTGGGTGTCAAGGAGCAGAATGTGACTCCTGATGGTGGGACCATCTCCAACTTATTTTTGAGGGCAATGTCACAAGAGCTATTGTGGTGGTTAGGGTAATGTCACAAGAAGTTGGAAGGTCAGAAGTCTGAAGCCTTTGAAGTTCAAGGTCAATGAGTTGATGCTATCAGGAGGCACAGCCTTGCTGAAGGAAGTACGTCACTGGGAGTGGGCTCAAGGGATAGTCGCTGGACCTCACTTCCTGTACTCTCTGCTTTCTGTATGTGAATGGAAATGTGACTGGTAACCTCCCTGCCTTTGCGACCATGCTCTGCCTTCCCAGCCATGATGGACTCTCTCCCTCTGAAATCAGGAGCCAAAATAAGCCCTTCCCTCTAAGCTTCTTTGGGTCACAGTCTTTTGTTAAAGCAACAGCAAAGTCATAAAATGATGGAGCATGTTTACCTAGGGAGTAGATGGAAGACATTCAAACAGGAACGTGCTTCTGTCAAAACTCACTGGGCTCACACTTAAGATCTGGACATTTCCTTCTATATACTTCCCCTAATAAAGAGAATTAGTCTTGAAGGGGAGAGTGTGTATATACTATTTAACTTAATTCCACTGTGAAAATATGTCTTATGCCATTAGGCAACAATATAAGAAAGCGTCTATTGCAGTACTTAGGATAGAAAAAAATAGAAATACAATTCAAATACTCAGCAGTGATTACATTACAGAAACTCTATACAGCTAAATGATGAAATGTACTTTGACATGGAAAACTATAAAGGATGGTGAATTAAAAGCAGAATGCAATCCATTTTTGCAAACGTTAAATGTAATGGTGGTTTAGTATTTTTTTTGTCTGCCCTAATTACAGAAACACTTGTGATTTTCCAAGTTCATAAAGAAGAGACAGTGTATGTGCAACTTAAAGTATCTGATTTCTCGGTGCATTTTAATTATATCTGGGACATCCCCTATCATAATGGAAACTCCTGTATTGCCAGCACTCAGACAGTCCTAGTTCAGGTCCCTGTGTACTTCCGTCTTGAAGTCTAGAAGTTCCATGCTTCCATCTCATTGCTGTGCTGCTGTGGTTTGACCTAGAAGAGCTTGCCTACATCCTCCGTTCTGGGCTCAGCCAAGAAGGCTCCTATCAGAGGACTTCTCTGCCAATGGACTTTTATTCCACCCCCTACCCTTGTGTCTTGGGCTCTGTGTGGGGGAACTGCACACACCCAGTGTCTTCAGGACCTTGGATTTGGGTGTGTCTGCTGCTTCCACCTGACTTTTCTCTCTTAGAACTCTCTTGAGGCACCTCCTTTCTCTTCAGCTGTGTTCCAGGTTTTCAAACCCTGAGATTCTTAGTTCAAGGCATTTGTTCGCCTGTCTCTGTATTTTGTCCAATGAGGTATGCTAAGATGGGCTGGCCCCTCAATACCTGTGGGTGTGACTGTTTGGAAATGAAGTTAGGGATTTTTTCAGATGATGTCTATGGAAGACGGAATTTTCCTAAGTTCCTGCCCTGAGAAAATTCCTCCCAGAGTCCTGGGAAAGACGCTATGTATAGCATGGGGTATCTGAGGAAAAAGAATCTATGTATACTATGCTCTTTTCTCCATTCACTTTATTCCTTTATGACAAAATTCTATCAATACAGCTTCAGTTCCATCCTGAGTCTCAGCTCCTCTCTCTGCCCAGTTTTCCTGTCCTCACAGTTTTAGTAAGCTCCTATGCTTCTGACCTCATCTTCATCCTCTGTTTCTTCATCCTCCATGTATCCTTCCTGGCTCCTTACCCCTGGCCCTGATAAACACTACCCGAGATCTGCTTTATTCTCTACTGAACCTCTGTCCTCTTCTCTTCTCTCTGACCATGTTCTGTGTCCTTTGTTCCTGCCTTACCCTTCACTCTTCCTCTCCTCTCTCTGGCTGTGTTCTGTATGGCCTCTAGAATTCTGCTCCAGTCCTTACTGCACCTGATTATGCAAAAAGCCCTATTGTTCTCAGTCAATCTCTCTGCCATGCCTGTAGGCCTGAGGGAAGGGGATGGTCTGAGCTTCATTTTCACAAGAAACAAAGCTATGCATCTACAGCCTGCTTGTCTCCTAGGCTGGAGCGGGGGAGTTAGTTACCTAGAAGTTCAGCAGGCCCGATTTTGTGTAATACTTAAGGGTCCAACCAAGGGCCCAGGAGAGACACTACTATCGGCGTGGGAATGAATCCAATTGCTCAGAGCTTTTTTCATACAATTCGTTTATTCATCTGTCACCATCATTCAGTCACCAGTTCAACTCTCCCTGATCTCTTCATTTCCTTAGTTCCCTTCATTCTAACCTCCTTCTCCCAGGACTGGTCTATATCCTATCCCAAGCAGTAACACCTTACTGTTTTGTTTACAGCACAAATTGTAGGGTCCCTGCTAGAGGCTTCCTGGTGATTTTATTTGCAACCCAAAGCGGGAAAAATAAGAATGGAGTCAGTTAGCAGTTGGGATAAATCAGAAAAGAAATTTGTGTGCTAGAAATACATTCTTATTGTGGTTAGATGAAGGCATTACGAGTTTATCATAAATGAGTTCAACTATAAACTTACAAGTGATAGGGTAGAGAAGGTCTGTAGGCCACTAAAAGTTAAAACTGTCATTTTTTCCTCGGCTGCCAGTTTCCTGACAGGGCAGGGGAAGAGTACTGATAACTAGTCAATCTGCATCCCAGCTTGAAACTCCTGCTGAGAGGGAACCGTTTTGATCTAAGAGGTTATCTTAGTTCAAGGGGGTTTCAGGCTTCTAACAGAAGGCCTGATAGCTATCTGTTCCTTGCTTGTCTTTTAAGGCTTTGTTTGGGGTTGACTCTATCTTAGGAAGTAGCTCAAGGAGGGTATTTGCAAAAGGCAGATACCCAAAACAAATGCTAAAGAGGGGCCCTGGAGCTCAGGGGCAGAAGGTTCTGTCTACATGACTATCCAGGTGCTTTGAAACAGAGATTCATATACACATACACATTTTAGGAGATTTATGAGCACAAGGAATTCATAGCAAGGCACAACTGAATATTAAGACTCATAACACCAATAGTTTCTGCTGGTTGGCTTTCCACTCGACTGACCCTTGGTCTTGTCAAGGTATAGCTTATAATATACAGCTGGACTTCTATTTCATATTCCTGTGGCTCGCCACAGTCTGAGGAGTTGAACTGTTTGCCAAATGGTCTGGCAATATTTGGGCATGTAAGAATTTCATGGCAGAAGACAGCTGAAATATTAAAAACTGGATAACACCAAATATTCCATGCTAAATTGCTTGCCTTGACAGACCCTTGGCCGGTCAAAGTATAGCTTTAATACACAGCTGAATCTCTATGATATATTCTTGTGGCCCATGAGAGATATCATCCTGACCTGTGTCTGTGATGGTTGCTCCTAATTGTCAATGTGATTGGACTAGGAAACAAGACACACAGTCCTGTCTGGTCTGTGAAAGCACTTCCAGGCAGGACTAACTGGGGTTAGGGGCTCTCTTAGACTGGACAGACCCTTCCAGAGACAGCCCACATACAAAGAAGCCAAACTGACTTCAGACTCCAGTGTCTTCCAATATAGACTGCAGACCAGCAACTCTCCAGGAATCCTTCAGCCCTTCAGTGCTGGATTGGAACTGCTGAAGTTCCAGCTCCCTAGGCTGAGCAGCTACCAGGTTCTCAGCCTTTGCAGTATGTAGCTGGCCATGCTGGACTACCCAGATTATATCTTGTAAGCCCATCCAATAAGTTATAACACACACACACACACACACACACACACACACACACACACACACACACATATATATATTCATCCTATCAATTCTGATCCTCTGAGAACCCAAATACAGCATCCAAAAGAAGTTAGCAGGAGGTTTGATACATAAAGGCAGAGGCTAGTGTAGGCTAATGCTATAACAAACCAAGGGATCCCTGGAGTCACCAGAGCTAGATGGGGTCTGGGAGGGCTCTCTGTCTCTCTGTCTCTCTGTCTCTGTCTCTGTCTCTGTCTCTCTCTCTGTCTGTCTCTGTCTCTTGCTCTCTGTCTCTCTGTCTGTCTCTGTCTCTCTCTGTCTCTCTGTCTCTCTCTCTCTCTCTCTCTCTCTCTCTCTCTCTCTCTCTCTCTCTCTTTCTCTCTCGGCCCTCAGCAGGAACAGGGCCCTGGAATATCTTGGTTCAGACTTCTGGCCTTGACTCTTTAAGACAACAACCTTCTGTTTAAGTCACTGATTTTGTCATCTGCAGTAATGCCATGGTTTGAAAGAAAATGACCCCAAAGGAAGTAGCACTATTAGAGGTGTGGCTTTGTTGGAGAAAGTGTGTCACTGTGGGGGCAGGTTTTGAAGTCTCATTTGCTCAAGCTTCCTCAGGGTGACAATCAGTCAACCTCCTGTTGCCTCTGAGTCAAGATGTAGCACTCTCAGCTCCAGCACCATGTCTGCCTACACACCACCATGCTCCCACCATGATGATAACAGACCGAACCTCTGAAACTGTAAGCGAGCCCTGTCAATTAAATGTTTTCACTTAAAAGTGCCGCGGTCATGGTGTCTCTTGACAGCAATAAAACCCTAACTAAGACAAATGGTCATTAGCAAAGCACTGGTAGCAGTCTGTCCCCTGCCCTCACAGATCTGACTTGGTGGGGAAGGAAGAGTTAAATGTGATCTGTGCATGAAAAACACGGCAACAGCCTGAACCTGTGTTCAGAGAGGGTGGGAAATCCAGAGAAGAATCACAGGAAGCCAGAAACGGGAGCCAGGACTGTGTGGCCAGACACTTGTCCCTCTGCCGGCACACTGGGATTGTTCACCCAGGGGACAGAAGAGTAAAACATTGTATCCATCCTCCCACCTCTCCCCTCGCTCTTTCCCCCTCCCCGTCTGTCCCTGAAAGGCTCCCCCTCTCCTCCTCCCTTCCTTCTGTCTCCTCCTCCTTCCTCTTGGGTAAACTATGGCCTACTCAGATTCCTCCTGCCCTGCCTCTTTCTCTAGACAGGATCTCTTGTAGCCCAGGCTGGCCTCACACTTGCTATGTAGTTGAGGATGACTTTGTACTTCTGATCCTCCTGCCTACACCTGAAGGCTGGAAGTACAGGCATGAATTCCACAAGGTTTTATGTGTACTGGGGATCAAACCCGGGGCTTCATGCATACCAGGCAGGCACTCTCCCAGCTGAACCATGTCCTCACTCTGGTTTGGGTCTTAGTTGCTGCATGCAGATGTTATATCCAGCTGTGCTTGTGAGAGTCAGCTGGAGAAGCAGGTTTGGCTGCTCAGAGTTGACGGGACAGTTCTGGCTGAGGAACCCACGTCCTCAGCCTTGAGAAATGCTCTCAAAATGCTAAATGTATTTACTTCCTAACTGGAGAAGTCAGACCTCAGAGGACTATGGAGGATTAAGAGTGAATACAGAAGTGTTTTGTCAACTGTAAAACACTAAAGGGTGGAGACAGCATTTTCCCGTTTGGGTTGTCCATGAGACACATCTGCAGGAAGCTGTTCTCTCCCTAATCTTAACTCTTTCTGTTTTCTGTCTGTCCCCGCTCCCCTTCTCAGCCCTGTCCCCACACACCTGGTAGCATCTCCAAGAGGAAATTAAACTCTAGAAACATGTGGCTCTGTGGAAGGACAAGAGCAATGTCCCCAGATACACCAGGCATTGCCCTCCTTGGCCTCTTCCCTGCTGCTCTGGCAAATGAAGTTTAAATATTTAACAAGGATGCTGGCACTGTTGAAGAGGCTGGGACTCCCCCACTGATGAGGCCTAGGGGCCTAGAATCCACGTGGTCTGTGACTGAGTCAGAGCAGAGATGCTGTCTCTCTCCCTTATGTGTGCATGGCAGCCCATCCATCACCTCAGCTGGGCTGCAGGCAAGCCTGCTGTACACACCGTATGGGGCTGTACTCACAGCTGCCCGGGACCTGGGCCAGACCCTGGCTGTGCACTCGGGTTTGATGGAAGGGCTGGTGCAGCAGCATGGCTAGGTGCCCCTGTGGCTGCCCACCATGAATTGGTAATGTTCATCCCTTGATGGGTGATGCCACAATGGGTGATGCCTCTGTAGGCCAAGTGGCCTTTCAGTCCCTGTCGTTATGATGCATCCTGTCTAATTATAGGACTCTTTGTTTATCAAAAGAAATAATATAGATGCGTTTTGTAAATATAGTTAAATATCATGATGCACATTTGTAACTGTTTTATAAATAAGTATATTGGTAACTATTATATAAACTGCTATAAATATTTTATAAGTAGTTTATAAGTTATAAGCCAGAAGACAATAGATTTCATAATTTATTGATACAGTTTTTATACATTATAAATATGAGTAAGGTCCTGTGAAGTTCCCAGAAAAAAAACACATCTGTGTTTTTTTATATACATATTATACAAGATTATACGAGGCTGATTGGAGAATTACAATTTTCGTGATGGTGGGGAGCTGAGGTGCTATAGATTCAGAGCCACGTTAACTTGGGCTACCTTTAGCCCCTTACTAGATATTTAACTCCCATTATTTTGTTTGACATAACACCCTTCTAAATAGCAGGTTATCGTTTAAAAATCTCCAAAAATCATCCCTGAAAGATTTTACAAAGCATTCTATCAAGTTGTCAAGGAAAAGACCATCCAATTTTATTGAGCCTAGGCAATGGGAAAGCGTATTTCTCAATCCATTCCAAAAGGTGAACTGTGAGGCCAAACCTAGTGAAACTCAATAGGATGATAAGCACGCAACTCTCCTAGGCACCACACTCTTCAATAGTACTAAGTGTGCTGCGGGCTGCAGGAATATATTATAAGAACTCAGCTGGTTATGGCAAAGCCACCACCTGAAGGGACCAACAATTTCCTCCAGAGGAAGCCAAATTCCAAGGAGCATTTGGTGTTATTTGGCTTGTTATATATCAGCTGTATTCTGTTAGGAAAATCATGTGTGCCTTCATAGTTTTCCCAATTGATTTTTCCCGAAGAATTGCTAACAGTGTGGACTGTTCACTCTCTGGACGTACATATTCCAGGTATTTGGAGAACAGCCTCAGGAAAGGCTTCCTTCCCCCCCAGTCCATCTGTTTCTCCCCTTTCAGCACTGGAATCAGGTATCTCCCTTAGCCACTTTCAAGGACTAACAGAAACAACAGTCCAGACCACCACATGCTAGTCTCCTGATTTAAGGTAAATTCCACAAGGAGATACCACCTAGGTCAGATGGACCTTAAGTAATAGCTCGGACCATCCTTTCTTACAGCCTTGCTAACTTTATAGACCCCTAACTTCTTACCAAACCACTTCTCAGAATGTAAACTGAGCACATAGACCCCCTTTTTGATATACTAACCAGTCATTAGCACTCAGTTGACCTCTTTTACCACTCCCATTTTGGATTATAAAAGAAAGCCTGGTGGTCACGGCCTGAGAAAAACTCTTACCTGCCTTTATGACCCCGTAGCATTCAAGCCTGGTGACCTTGCTCAGCCAGGGGATTGCTATTGCTTGGGTTTATAACTGGATTCCTGAGAGACTTGGTTAGAACTTAGAGATGGAGGGAGGAGAGGGATAAAGAGGATTTTGTCTAGAGAGAACATGTGGACGAGATGGAAGATTAGGAAGAGCTTGATGGGGAAGTACTAGCTGGGTAAGAATGAGATGAAAAGGACCTGGATGAGGCAGAATTAAGACGAAAAAATTAAGAAAGAACTTAGAGGGAGCAGTAGATGAATATAGAGAGAAATCAAGCAAGAAAGGAGCTAGGCACGAAAACAGAACTGAAGCTGTGTATATAGGATGTTATGCCAGAGGAATTAAAGCAAGTGGACTATAGAGCTCAGTGTGCTGAGATTCTATTTCCCAAAAATAGTCCTTGTCATTCATAGTTTTCTCTCCTGAGCCCCTTGGAAGTATTAATATTAAGGCTGGTCCTCTAATATTACATAAGTGTACAAAAAGATACACCATTTCAAAACTGGGTACAGAAAAACTAACTTAATAGGCTGTTCCCCTGGATTCTGTTCCCAGACACCCTTCCCCCCAAACCCATGCCTTCCCAGCTTCTTCCAGGCCCTTCTGCTGGGCACTGCCCCCAACCCCAGAGGACTCCTGCCACTCAGGTGCAGGCCACACCAATCAGAAGGACTGAGATACCCTGCTGTACCCAAAGGCCAAGCTAACCTCCAGAAGGCCAACTTGGACAGAGACTCTCACCTAGACCAGAGGTCACATCAGCCACCAGAAATCCATGCCAAAAAGACCAGAAAACCAAAGAGAAAACAGAAACCGAAGAACAAACACCCATCCAACAAAGACAAACTCAGACATCAGGGACCAGAACTAATCATCCCAAACCCAATCCTAAACGTCAGTGTGAAAGTACAACCAACAACAGCTGTGGCAATATGGCACCACCAGACCCAGCTACCCTGTGACAGAAAGACTTGAATATTCCTAGGCAGCTGAAGTACAAGAAAATGATCTTAAAAACAATCTCGTGAAGATGATAGAGGTCCTTAAAGAGGAAGTGAAAAACTCCCTTAAAGAAAGTGAGGAAAAGACAACCAAAAAAGTAGAGGAAATCAACAAATCCCTTAAAGAATGCCAAGAAAAACAAGAAAAAACAAACAGCTGAAGGAAATGATTCATGGCATGGGTGGTAATATTTTGTTTATACTCTAAAAAATAAAATTTGCCTGAAGATCAGAGGACAGAGTCAGCTACTAGATTAAACATGGAGGCCAGGGAATGGTGGCACACACACCTTTAATCCTAGCACTCGGGAGGCAGAGATCCACCTGGATCTCTGTGAGTTCTAAACCACCCTGAACTACACAAGATTTATCCAATTTAAAAGAGAAACAGAGCACCAGGCAGTAGTGGCACACACCTTTAATCCCAACCTTTAAGATCTCATGCCTTTGCTCCCAGTATTTGAAAAGCACACATACATACTGCCATTAATCCCAGCACTGGGAAGGTTGGGACAGGAAGTGATATGGCTGGGTGGAGAAAGTAATATAAGATGGGAGGAGACAGAAACTCAGCCCTTTTGCCTGAGGACTCAGGAGCATTCAGTCTGAAGATTCATGGAGATAGGATCTTCCCCTTCTGGCTGAGGAGTTGGCAAGTGAGGGGTGACTATGGCTTGTTTCCTCTGATCTTTCAGTGTTTACCTCAATATCTGGCTCCAGGTTTTTATTATAAGACCGATTAGGATTCGTGCTACAGGCATGAAAATCAAAATAGAAACAATAAAGAAAACACAATCTGAGGGAATTCAGGAAATGGAATGTCTGGGTGGGCAAACAGGAACTACAGACTACAGATGCAAGCATCACCAACAGAATACAAGAGGTGGAAGACAGGATCTCAGGCATTGAAGACATAACAGAAGAAATAGATACATTTGTCAAAGAAAATGCTAAATACAAAAATCTTCTAACACAAAATGTCCAGGAAATCTGGGACACCATGAAAAGACCAAACCTGTCTTAGGGTTTCTAATAACAGGAATTAACAATCAGTGGTCATTAATATCTCTCAATATCAATGGACTCAATTTGCTAATAAAAAGACACAGGCTAACAGAATAGATACAAAAACAGGATCCATCCTGTTGCTGTATACAAGCAATGTACCTCAACGTCAAAGATAGACATTACCTCAAAGTAAAGAGTTGGAAAAAGATTTTCCAATCAAAGGACCTAAGAAGCAAGTGGTGTTGCTATCCTAATATCTAACAAAATAGACTTCAAACCAAAATTAACCAAAAGAGATGGAGAAGGACATTTCATGCTTATTAAAGGAAAAATCCACCAGGATGACATCTCAATTCTGAGCATCTATGCCCCAAATGCCTGAATATCGATGCCGCAAATGCAAGGGAACCCACGTTTGTAAAAGAAACATTACTATGCTGTGGGATGTTCTGTATGGCAAATGTGTTGCTGATTAGTCAATAAATAAAACACTGGCCATTGGCTAGGCAGGAAGTGTAGGTGGGACAAGGAGGAGAATAAAGCTGGGAAGTGGAAGGCTGAGTCAGAGAGATACTGCCAGCCACCACGATGAGAAACAGCATGTGAAGATGCCGGTAAGCCACGAGCTACGTGGCAAGGTATAGATGAATGGAAATGGATTAATTTAAGCTGTAAGAACAGTTAGCAAGAAGCCTGCCACAGCCATACAGTTTGTAACCAATATAAGTCTCTGTGTTTACTTGGTTGGGTCTGAGAGGCTGTGGGGCTGGCAGGTGAGAGAGATTTGTCCTGACTGTGGGCCAGGCAGGAAAACTCCAGCTACATTACTATAGCTTAAATCACACATCAAACCCCACACATTAATCGTGAGAGACTACAAGATCCCACTCTCACCAGTGATAGGTTGTCCAGACAAACTAAACAGAGAAATAGTGGAACTTACAGATGTTATGATTCAAATGGACCTAACAGATATCTACAGAACACTTTACCCAAACAGAAAGACTATACTTTCTTAGTACCTTATGGAACATTCTCCAAAGTTGACCACATACTCAGTCACAAATCAATTTTCAACAGATACAAGAAAATTGAAATAACTCCTGAATCCTATCAGATCTCCATGGATTAACATTGGATTCAACAACAACAGAACAACAGAAAGTCCATAAACTCATGGAAACTGAACAACTCTCAACTGAATGACCACTGGGTCAAGGAAGAAATAAAGAAATTAAAGGGTTCCTAGAATTCAATGAAAATGAACACACAACATACCCGAACGAATGTATGGGACACAATGAAAGTGGTGCTAAGAGGAAAGGTCATAGCACTAACTGCCTACATAAAGAAATTAAAGAATTCTCATAACAAAGACTTAACAGCACACCTGAAATCTCTAGAACAAAAAGAAGCAGACACACCCAAGAAGAGTGGAAGGAAGGAAACAATCAAACTCAGGGCTGAAATAATAAAAAAAAAAAAGAAACAAAGAGAACAATACAAAGAACCAATGAAACAAAGAGTTGGTTCTTTGAGAAAACGAATGAGATGGACATGTCCTTATTGAAACTATCTAAAATGCAGAAAGAGAACATCCAAATTAACAAAATCAGAAAAAAAGGGAGACATAACAGACACTGAGGAAATCCAAAGAATCATTAGGTCATACTTCAAAAATCTGTACTCCACAAAACTGGAAAGTTTAAAAGAAATGGACAATTTTCTCTATAGATGTCATTTACCAAAGTTAAATCAAGATCAAACAAACAATTTAAATAGACCCATAATCTCCAAGGAAATAGAAGCAGTCGTTAAAAATCTCCCAACAACAGCAGAAAGCCCAGGGCCAGATGTTTTTAGCACTGAAATCTACAAGACCTTCAAAGAATAGCTAATACCAATACTTCTCAAATTATTCCACAAAATAGAAACTGAAGGAACCATCGCCAAATTCATTTTATGAGGCCACAACCACCCTGATACTCAAACTGCACAAAGACCAAAGACCCAACAAAGAAAAAGAATTGCAGACCAGTTTCCCTCATGAACATAGATGCAAAGATATTTAAAAAAAAAAAAATACTTGCAAACCGAATCCAAGAATACATCAAAAAGATCATCCACCATGATCAAGTAGGCTTCATCCCAGAGATGCAAGGATGGCTCAACATACAAACATCTGTCAATGTAATCCACCACATAAACAAATTGAAAGAAAAAAGCACATCATCTCACTAGATGCTGAAAAAGCCTTTGACAAGATTTAGCACCCTTCATGGTAAAAATATTGGAAAGATCGGGATAGGAGAGACATACCTAAACATAACAAAAGCAATATACAGAAAGCCCATAGCCAACATCAAATTAAATGGAGAGAAACTCAAAGCAATTCCACTGAAATCAGGAACAAGATGAGGCTGTCCACTCTCTCCATATCTATTCTATATAGTACTTGAAGTTTTAGCTAGAGCAATAAGAAAACTTAAGGAGATCTAGGGGATACAAAATGGAAAGGAAGAAATCAAAGTATCACTATTCATGGGTAATATGATAATATATATAAATGACCCCAAAAATTCTACCAGAGAACTCCTACAGCTGATAAACACCTTCAGCAAAGTGGCTGGATACAAAATTAACTAAAAAAATCAGAAGCCCTCCTATATGTAAAAAATAAACAGGCTGAGGAAGAAATTAGGGAAAAAACACCCTTCACAATAGCCACAAATAAAAAATATCTCTGTGTAACTCTAACCAAGCAAGTGAAAGACATGTATGACAAGAACGTCAAGTCTTTGAAGAAAGAAATTAGAGAAAATATCAGAAGATGGAAAGATCTCCCATGCTCATGTATTGGCAGAATTAACATAGTAAAAATGACCATCTTACCAAAAAGCAATCAACAAATTCAATGTAATCCCCATCAAAATTCCATCACAATTCTTTAGACCTTGAAAGAACAATACTCAACTTCATATGAAAAAACAAAAAATCCAGGATAGCTAAAACAATCCTGTACAATAAAAGAATTTCTGGAGTTATCACCATCCCTCATTTCAAGCTGCACTACAGAGCAGTACTAATAATCACATGATATTGGCATAAAAACAGACAGGTTGATCAATGTAATCAAATCAAAGACCCAGAAGTTAATTCACACACCTATGGACACTTCATTTTTGACAAAGAAGTCAAAATTATACAATGGAAAAAAGAAAGCATCTTTGACAAATGGTGTTGGTCTAACTGGATGTCAGTATGTAGAAGACTGCAAATATATCCATATCTATCAACTAGCACAAAACTCAAGTCCAAATGGATCAAAGACCTCAACATAAATCCAGTTACACTAAACCTCATAGAAGAGAAAGTGGGAATAGCCTTTAATGCACTGATACAGAAGATAAGTTCCTGAATAGAACACTAGGAGCATAAACACATAGACTGGCAATTAATAAATAGGACCTCATGAAACTGAAAAGCTTCTGTAAGGCAAAGGACATGGTCAATGAGACAAAATGACAGTCTACAGAATGGGAAAAGATTTTCATCAAACCCACATCTGACAGAGGGTTAATATCCACAAAATATACAAAGAATTCAAGAAACTAGACATCAAAATCTCAAATAATTCAATTAAAAAATGGGGACATATCTAAACAGAATTCTCAACAGAGGAATCTTAAAAATTGCAAAGAAAAACTTAAAGAAATGTTCAACATCATTATCCATTAGGGAAATGCAAATCAAAATGACACTGAGATTCCATTTTATACCTGTCAGAGTGACTAAGATTAAAAACACAAATGACAGCTCATGCTGGAAAGGATATGAAGCAAGGGGAACACTCCTCCACCGCTAGCGGGAGTGCAAACTTGTACAGCCACTTTGGAAATCAATATGACAGTTTCTCAGAAATTTGGGAATTGATCTACCTCAAGACTCAGCTATAACACTCTTGGGCATATACCCAAAGGATACTCTACCATACCACAAGGACACTTACACAACTATGTTCATAGCAGCTTCACTCATAACAGCCAGAAACTGAAAGCAACCTAGATGTCCCTCAACCAGAGAAGGGGTAAAAAGAAATGTGGTACATTTACACAATGGAGTATTACTCAGCTGTTAAAAACAATGACATTAGGAAATTTGATGTCAAATGGATGGAACTAGAAAAGGTTATCCTGAAAGATCACAACCAGAAAGATACACATAGTATCATAAGTGAATACTAGCCATAAAGCAAAGGAGGAATATGTTACAACCCACAGACCTAGAGAGCTAAATAACAAGGAGGGCTCAAGGTGGGATTGCAAGAATTTCACTGTGATGGGAAAATTGAATGGACATTGCTAGTGGATGAGGGGAGGGACATGGAAGGGGGGATGGGGATGGCAACAGGAGTGATCAGGTATGGGGAGGATGGAGCGAGAAAGTACTAGGAGAGACACCTGTAATCAGGGGCATCTCTGGTATGAGTTAGAAACCTAGAGCAATGAAAACTCCAAGGAATCTATGAGGGTGACCCTAGCTAAGACTCCTAGCAATGGGGTATACAGAACCTGTACTGGCCATCTCCTGTAATGAGGCAAGATTTCCAGTAAAGGGATTGGGACCCCAACCCAGCCACAAACCCTTCGATCTACAATTTGTCCTGCCTACAAGATGTGCTGGGGTAAAGATGGCACAGAAATTTTTGGGGTGACTAACTAGTGACTGGCACAGCTGGAGACCCATACCCTGAGAGGGAGCTCACCCCTGAGGGTCAAGACCAGAGGTGGGATACCTCAGAGACTTAGCATAGGACAAAACATTACTGAAATAAAATAAAATAAAAAGTTCCTAATGATATTTTGCTATACTCATAGATTAGTGCCTAGCCCAACTGTCATCAGAAAGGCTTCACCCAGAAATTGATGGGAACAGATGCAGAGACCCACACCTAAACATTAGGAGAATCCTATGGAAGAGGGGGAGGAAGGATTGCAGGAGCCAGAGGGGTCAAGGACAGCATAAGAAAATTCACAGAATCAACTAACCTGAGCTCCTAGGGGCTCATGGAGTCTAAACTGACAACCAGGGAACCTGCATGGGACTGAGCTAGACTTTCTGCATATATGTTACAGTTATGTAACATGGTCTTCCTGTAGCACTCCTAACAGTGAGAGCAGGCGATGTCTCCAAGTCTCTGATTGTGTTGCCTGGTTTTGGGACCCTTTCCTCCTACTGGATTGCCTCATCCAGCCTTAATAGAAGAGGAGGTGCTTAGTCTCACTGCAACTTGATATACCTTGACTGGCCTATATCTGAAGAGAAACAGTGGAGGAGGAGGAGATGGGGGAGGGGTAGAAGGTAAACGGAGGTGGGGGAGGGGAGGAATTGGGAAGAGTGGAGGGACAGGAAACTTGGGTTGGGATGTAAAAACAAACAAACAAACAAACAAAAAACTCTTAATACTAGAAAACCTGTAAGTTAATTTGCTAGGAAAAACTAGACCAGGCTCAGATGGAGCTCATGTTTGGGCACATCTGAGCAGAGGCTCCCAAACCCTGAGCCTCACAGTATACTTTTAAGAACCACTGGATAGAAAATCATCCAAAAGGGTGAAATATTGGGCTAAGAAGATAGCCTTTCACTGCCTAGTATAATAAAGGTAATGTCTTAGTTCAAGGCAAATGTTGGGCAGGTTCACCTGTGCTGTCACTAAGGACACTTGGCTCCAGGGACGTGAACACAAGTGCACGTGAAAATGCTGATTTCTGCTCATGTCACGAGTAACAACTATCTCTTCCCCAAATCTCTTCGGCCATCTATAGAACTGTAACACATCAACTCCTTTCCAGTTGGGTCAAAGTCTTAGCCCCTCATGCTTCTCAGAAACTATCTCACAATGTACAGGATGCAGATGACATCTTACAATTGTGTATAATAAATTCTAACTGGGAGGGTACTAAAGGATTGGCCTTAAGGGACAAAACAACCTTATTTTTAAAAGATACATGTTTATGTGTATGTCTGAGTGTGTGCCACATGTATGTGGGTACTCGAGGAGGCCAGAGGAGAGGGTTGGATACCCTGGAGCTGGAGTCATAGGTGGTTGTGAGCAGTCTGACGTGAGTTCTGTGAATCAAACGTGTGTCCTCTGGAAGAGCAGCAAGCTCTCTTAACCACTGAGCCATCTTTCCAGCCCCAGGAACTAGAAGAGTGTTCAATGTAACTAACTCATTCCATTTGTATTGAAGATCCTAGCTAGGGCAATAAAATAAGAATATAGACATAAGGATCAGAAAGGAGGAAGTAAAACTGTTATTATTTGTGCAATATAAACTCAAAGTAATCTGCAGACCTGTTATTACAGTGATGAGTATTAAGGTGACTAGATACAAGAATGGTTTATCCGATAGTGCCTTGGAATTGGTTGTTTATCTGTAGGCCAGCAGCAAACAAGAAAATGTAATTAAAACGACACCACTTACAACACCATCATAGAGTAAAAGGATTTGAGAATAAGCCCTACAAGAGTGTAAGACCTCTATAGGGAAAATAAGTCTTAAGAAATACTTTTAAAGATCTTAATAAATGGGAAATTATAGCATGTTTATCGACTGAAAGCTTACAGCTGGGAATTTTATAGGACTCAATAAGATGAGTGTAAATTTTATATGGAATATCAAGTGCCTGAGCATGTTCTCCAATAAAATGACAGTACAAGAGAGATCATTTCAGTGTCAGAATCTCTATGGTGTTATATTAATTTAAAGTGGGGTCCTGGAGTGTTGGCTCAGCAGTTAAAAGCATTGCTGCTCTCACAGAGGATCTAGGCTCAGTTCCACCACCCACATGGCAGCTCACAACTGCCTGTAACTCCAGTTCCAGGGGCCCCAACCTCTCTTTGGGCCTCTGTGGGCGCTATACACGTGTGCACATACACACATGCACATACACTTGTACACATAATTTTAAAACAAACTATCAAATTATTTTATCCTAGTGTTATTCAGCATAGGTATTGTATTGCTACATGTGAAACAAAGTATTTTTAAAGAATATTCCTCAACTTGCCTGCTGAGAACTTTTGTTCACTCATAAACAGCTATTATAAACTGATTCCTGCTATAAGCATTAGTGTAGACTACTGCTTAGAATACTAAAAGTTCCCCCCCCCCAAAAAAAAACAAATAGACAATAGATGTAACCCATACAATGTAAGGAAATATTTACCAGGAGTGATTATAAAAATGCCCGTCAGTCACAATGAGATATTATTTTAGGCCTCTTTAATTGGGAACTATTTTAAATTTCACCCATTATTAGGAAAACTGAATTGGAAATATTTATGGGTAGAAGTGTAAATTGGTGCAACTGCTTTGGGAAGATAACATTAATAAATGTCACAATGTCGGGGCTAGAGACAGGGCTCAGTAGTTAAGGCCATGGCTGCTCTCCGGTGCCCTAGGTTTGGTCCCCAGCACCCACAAAGCGGTTCACAACTGCCTGTAACTCTTATCCCCAGGTGACCTGATGCTGTCTTCTGGCTTCCTCGTGTGCCACACACATGTGGTACACAGACATATATGCAGACGTAACACCTGCCTACACATAAAATTAACTTTTTCTAAAATGTCACAATGTAAACCATTTAGGCACATTGTAGGTGGGAGA
This sequence comes from Peromyscus eremicus, assembly GCF_949786415.1. NCBI lineage: Eukaryota > Metazoa > Chordata > Mammalia > Rodentia > Cricetidae > Peromyscus > Peromyscus eremicus. The sequence continues at coordinate 63,114,770 of NC_081432.1, forward strand.
TTGCTGGAATAAAATTTAAAATTTGGATTAATTATTAAGCTGAATTTTCAAACTCTTTTCCAAATAAAGCTCTGGTCAAATGTTTGTCTCGGCACCTGTAGTTGGGTGGAGGTCACAGCCACATTTGGACAATGATTTGTGAATCAGTGACACCTGAGTCTGAGACTTGGATCCCAGATTCTCCAGCCATTGCCAATATATCTGAGGTACTATTTTGTCACGTGGTCCATGAGTGACAGGAGGGAGCAGAGACTTGCCTTTTGACTGTCAAGAACAGAGATGAGTGAGAAATGGAACTGTTGAAGTCTCGGGCTGCTGTGATTTTGAGGGTTGTTTGTTACTACGGCATATCATGACTTATGCTGACTGATGCCTATGTAAGATGTGTACACACTGTTGTAGCACCAGTGTTTGCAGTGGTCTCTGAAGAATGGAAGATAAACATGAATTTACTTAGTGGGAGGTTATTTAGCAATGAATCAAATGACAGACATAAAAAGATGTGAGAAACTTAGCCAATACAAGTGAATTTAGTGTAAATATAGTGAAAAGCAAATCTAAAAGATTTATGTGAAATAGTTATTACTATATTATTTATTTTAATGCCATGTGTTTTTAAAAATGTTTTTATTACATTCTGTGTGTGCGTGTATATACAAGCACACACATGTGCATGCCATAATGTGTGTGTGGCAGTCAGAGGACAACATTCAGAAGCCATTTTTCTCCTATCACATGGGTCATAGGGAGAAAACTTAGGTTGTTAGGCTTGGCATCCCGAGCTGATTCATGAGCCCTCAATGTATTTTTATGGAATTAAAAACTCAAGTGTAACTGGTCCTAAGAGTGTATGTGAGGGCTGGAGAGGTGGTACTGTGGTTAAGAGCACATGCTGCTCTCACAGAAGTTCTCGGGCCCTGCATCAGTCTTGACTCATTCTTGCCTGCAACTTCAGCTCCAGGGGATCTAATGGATCTTCTGTACTCTGAGACACCCTACACCCGTAGTAGTCACACAGACATACAACTAAAAATAAATCTTAAACGGCCATATGAACAGAAATTGGGGAAATTCTAAATACAGGCTTCAGGGAGGTGGTGATCTGAGGCAGAATGGGGTTCTGAGATGAATCAAAACAGCCCAGAAGGCTGTTAAAATCATTATGCTAGAGCAGCAGAGTGTGAGCACTGACATGAAAAATGCCCAAAAGGCAGTTTATTTGCAGATTGACGGACAATTTTGAACCAAGGTTATAGCTAAATCATAATTGAATCCTATGGACCTCAGATTTTTTTTTTTAACTACAAAATGGCAGCACCTGTTAATAAACTTTGCATAACGGGGTAGGAATGTGAACAACAGCTCAGCCTTCAGTGGTTGGTTTAAACGTGACTCTGTACGCGGTAGCAGCTTTAAGTTCTGAGACTACGAGACTGTGGCCCAACAGTCCTTGTTTTTCATCGTTGTTTGCATCACGCCACACATATTAACGGGGTTCGGCGTGTTGTTTCCACGTACGCCCACAGCAGGCACTGAGCAACCCTAACCGTCCCTTTTGTCCTAACTTCCCTACTGCAGCTTTCCCAAGATCTAGTAATCATTAGTCTACGTTCAGGTCCATTCTATTTAGTTTCCATCTACAAGAGAAGATACAGATGGAAACTAAAGAAACTCAAAGACGAGCGACGTGTCTCCAGCTGTCTGGCTTATTTTGCTTAACATACCATCCTCTAATCTGATCTGTTTCGCTGTAAATATGATTTCCTTCTTTATGGCTGGATATGGCTTCATGTATAGGCCCACTACCATTGTGCATTTGTCTGTTGACGAATGTGTATGTAGGACAGTTCCATCTCTTGACTATTCTGGATAGTGCCACAGTAAGTGTGGCTATATGTAAGTACTGTGAACAAGAATGCTTGGAAAGAAGCCATGTCCGCAAAGGCCGATGGACAGGTTAGGACTTCAGTGATGTGGAGGCGCGAGTGTTACAGGTCCAGAGCCCAATTATATTTTGTCTTGAGCTATCTCTAGCCCACAAAATAAGCCCCAATCCCACCCTATGTTGGACAGAGAAAGCCAGATCTATCATCCTCATGGATAAAAACCCTTTTGGAGTGTATTAATAAAAGCCCAGTTTTCTACCAATCAAAAGGCTAAGAATGCTGTCAGACACACATCTATGGCACAGTTCTCCCTGTCTTGCTATGACCTACCTAACTGATGTCTTCATCTGTCACTGTACTTGAAAAGTGTCTTGATTTATGGATTTCTTGACTCTGTTACTATACAGAGTTCATGAGAATGCTACCTCATTGGAACATGGTATTTAGGGAGACTGAAATCTGGGTTTCTGGGCCGTGACAATGCATATTTGACTCCAGAACAAGCCATGTCTTATGAGTCTGTTCTTTCCTCAACAGCTGTTTGGTCTGCTGGTCGCTGGTTGGGTTTCCCTTCGCTGTACTCAGAAGGCATTGCTGGAACACGCAGTAGTTTGCTTCAGTTTCTCTCTTTTAAAGGAACTTTCACACTATTCTCCAGATGGCTACACTAATTTACATCCCCACCAACAAAGAGAATTTCTCAATTTATACACCGTGACCAGCATTTATTGTTTTGGGGTTATTTGGGTCCCCATTCCAACTTGAACAAGATGGAATCTTAATTCTGATCAGCATCTGAGTTCACACATTGCTTCCTTTTTCCTATGACATTTGATTTTTGAAGTGCCCATTAATTTCCTGAACTATGGGGAGAACCTCTAGGTGACAGCCCCACAGGAAGTTGTCTTTCAAGTTAAAAGGAGAACTCATTTCCCAATCACATAAGCTGTGATGGTGAGTCACAGATAAATAGAACTACAGAAGAAGGGATGAGGGATGTGTTGAACAAAGTGTGTCTGCATGTGATCATTTGTATGTGCAAGGTCCATCTGGCCTCTGTCTTCCCTGAGAGCAAGAGGTTCTGATGCAGCTCTGTACTGGATAATGGACAAACTGGAGCACAAAACAGATCAACCAATAGTGCAGACCATAGAAAGGAAAGCGAACCCTTCAAGAGATACGTCATAGAATGCAGTGCTCGGAGCAAAACAGCCAACGTTTTTATCAGATCGTGCAAGAGGCCATCAGGAGTGGGCTTGTTGTCTGTTGCCATTTCCTTAAAGAAGAGGGCTGGCGGCAGGGGCGGGGGGAATCCATGGGCCCTCATGTGAGATGTAGCAGTTCCTCCTAGTCACTTGTGGGCAGTTCTGCCCTAATTGCATGTGGCCTCTGATATCTGGGGACGGTGCTGAAGTATATAGACTGAGGGTGGTAATTGGGAGATATCCATCTGTGCAGCTCTGGGGAAACCACATGATCCACAATGGCTGAAGACTTTCCAGTGCAGCTGCTCTGGGGTCACCCATGCTCTGGCCTGTGACCCTCACCCAAGATTGATAAGTAAGCCCAATAAACTCACTGGGTCCCCAGGGTGACCTTCAGTGGACCTTGACTTTGTTTTTGGGACCTAAGGAAGGGGATGACGTTTACACTTCCCAAGCAAGGAATTCTTTCCCAACAGGATACATGGATTTCCTGAGATGAGGGATTGACAACACTAGCCCCCCTCACACCCCCATGTATCTGTATTTTGCAATGTGTTTGCAAACTAAACTTAATAGAATCTCCTTGAAGCTGCATTATTCATGCCTACTTGTTCCAAATATAAATGACTCTGCATAAGATATTTGCAGTTTGTAAAACCACTCTTGTCTTTACCTAAGTCTAAAGTTCAAGGGCTCCTCTGAGAGTTGTTGGCAATTACCAGCATTTAGTACAGATATCTGAGAGTCAGAACCTCTGTCACCAAAGATAAGGCCACTCTCTATCCAATAACATCAAATTTACATATGCAAAAGTAGCTGAGCTATAAGCACGGGGGGATTAGTTACAAGAAGCCAACAATCCCCATGTTTTTGTCTCAGCATCTGTTTGCAAGGGCCCCAAACTAAGACTTAAGTGCCTGCAGTTGATTTTGGATTTGATCCCAGGAAGCAATGGATGGGGAATGGTGAAGTGAAAAGGGATAGTACCAGGCAGTAAAGAATATATCTCTTGCCACTATGGGTCCCTGAAGCTTAATCCTACTGTAGAATTCTTAGAACTGCAACCAATGTGCCTGGCAGTTGTCCCATCCAAGAGGCAAGACTGGGAGTAGCATATCCCATGAGTCATTGGTGGTGCACTAGTGTATCCATGTTTATGACGTCATAGTAATGCTAGGAAAAGAGGAAGTCATCAGGCAAAGTGGTAGAACTTGCGGGGTAGATGACTCCCACACATTGAAATGGAAAGAGGTAAAAGAGATGGGGAAGGTACTAAGAGTGTCTGCTACTTCCAGATAGGTATTTTTGGATTTAAATTAAATATCTAGAGCTGGAGAGACGGCTTAGAGGTTAAGAGCACATACTGCTCTTGCAGAGGACCCAAGTTCTATTGCCAGCATCCAAGTCAGGAAGCTCACAAAAGCCTGTTAACTCCAATTCCAGGGATCCCACTTCCTCTTCTGGCCTCCACAAGCACTGGGCTCAAGTGTCCAAACACAGACTCAGATACATGCTGCATATCCATAACTAAAATTAAAATTAAATCCATATGATTCTTTATCAGTTAATCTTCTATTTGTATATTTGTTTTATATATCTAGTGTGCTGCCAAATCAATGCCTTGAGTTCCTGGCCTGACTTCCCTTCAAGATGGACTATATAAACTGTAAGCTTAAGTATACTCTTTGTTCCCCAAGTTGCTTTTGGTCATGGTGTTTATCACAGTAACAGAAACCAAACTAAGACACTTATACATCTAGTATTGTATAAAAATGTCTTGGGTAAGAACAGCTAGAGAGTAAAAGAAATTAAGAAGCCCACATCTACTCAAATGTCTCAAGGAACTATAATTAAGTCTTCATTGTTGGTAGCAGAGTTTTGACTTCACTTTTTAATAATAAGAAGAAAAAATATTTCAGAGGAAAACCAGGGGCTGGAGCCATAGCTCAGCAGTTAAGAGCATGCACCACTCTTGCAGAAGACCCAGGTTTGGTTCCCAGCACCCACTCAGGTGGCTGGCAACTGCCTGTGTGACTCCAGCTACAGTGGATCAGATGCCCTCTTCTGGCCTCTGTGGGCAATTTCACTGACAGGCACATAGGCACACACAATGAAAAATCCTTTTTTTAAAAAAAAAGAGGAAACGTATGCTTCCCATAGGTATTATACATTTTAAAGATGATTCAATCACAGTGAAACATAAGAATTTCTGGCTTCATTTAACCCACCCCTATCATGCTAGATCCCCAGGCACTAGAGTTATATGCAGTTGTGAGCAGTCCAGCATGGGTAATAGGAATTGAACTCAGGTTTTTGGCAAGAGCAGTATACACTCTTAACAACTGAATCATCTTGACTAGAGATTGGGGCCATGGCTCCCAGTGCGGAATTACACAGGTAGATCTGCATACTGTGTCACTTTCTAAGGCAATTTTAACCACCAGGAGTTCGAGAAGGTTCCAGGATTCAGAGAGGCATTGGCTTTTCATAATTGCATTGTCTTAGTGTATTTTTGTTTGCTAATGGCACACACAATACCACGCATAGAGTAAATATAAAGAAAAGAGATTTGCTTTGGCTCACAGTGCTGGCCCAAGGGGCCATGTCTAACTATGGTTCCCCCGACATAGTCCTAAGGTGGCCCAGGGTGTAATGTATCAAGTGACAGAGTATATGCCAGGGACCTAGTCAAACTGGCTTTACCACAGCCCTACTCTCCAGATAACCCATTAATCTGTTAATTGCATGAATGGATTAATCCATGCGTGAAGGCAGGGCACCAATCACCTCTACAAGATCCCACCTCCTAATAGCTCATAATGGGGATTAGATTTCGACATGAGTCTTGGATAAGACAAGCCATATTCAAGCCACAGCAGCCATAATGCTGTGAAATTGAGCTGCTTAAGACCACAGGCATTATCTCACACAGTTTCTCTTGACTGACTATCCAGGCACATGCTTAGTTTCCAAATTCTGGAATTTGGGAGTGGTTCATTTGGTGGTTCCGGCTCAGTAGGTTACAGTTCAGCTGTCAAACATTCAGGGCTAGAGGATCAACATCAAGGTAGTCACATGGTTGTTGGCAAGCTTTGCCTCCTTCTAAGCTGTTGGGAAGAGTGTAGGCTCAGCTTATTCCCCTTATGGGACCTACTACCATACTTCCTAATGGTTGAAAAACATGTAGCAGTTGGCTTCCCTCCAGGGTAAGTAATCAAAATGGGGTAACTTGAATATCTTTTAAAACATAATTTCATCAATGGGGCTGGAGAGATGGCTCAGCTGTTAAGATCACTCACTTCTCTTGCAGAGGGCCCGAGTTAAGTTCCCAGCACCGACAATGGGTGGGTGGCTCACAACTGCCTGTAACTCTAGGTCCAGGAGATTCAACACACTCTTCTTACACACATGTGCAGACCACACACATACACATAAATAAAACAAAATCTTTTTAAAGTGACAATTCATCACTTTTGTCTCAAGCTATTTATTGGTCACACAGTTCAAAGTGGGAGGGACCACACAAGAATATGATGGCATCACTGGGAGCCATCTTGGAAGATGGCAGCCACATCTCTGGATCACCTACATAGCTTTGGCCAAGAGTAAGTACTGGGAGGAGTTGTGTGGATTTGTATTTGGTTCCTATGTCTTCCACTCTGAGGAACTCTGTGAGTGGAGGGGTTGACTGACATGCCAGAGTCTCCTGGAAATTCCATCCGCTATTAGACTATAATCATGGTGAATCAAGTGAGGACATTCAGAGATTTGAGGAGTCAAGCACTGTATTTAAAGGTTGAGGTCTCAGTGTGGAGCCAGTCTAGGACCTTAAAATGAAATGAGTTTGGACCATTTCTCAGCTTGCATAGAACTGTCTTTCATAAAGTCAGAGACATGCACTCTTGAACACTCTTGTGAAAGAGGCTGTGCCTATAATGAGTCCTTGGAGGCTAACCCCATTGTGCATGGAGAGGGCAGGGCTCTCAGCTGAGTCAGTGTGCCAAGTGTAATTCAAAACTTCAATCTTTGATCTCTGGTATAATGTTTTTGGCTGTCACAATTCCTTCATCAAAACAAAAATCTTTCTCAGCCGCCACCCTGGAGTCTCCTGCTTCCCCAGCAGAATCATGTTTCTGACGCTGTTAGAAAACCAAGAAAGGAAACAGGCTGAGACTGGGCAGTAAAGTCATTTAGGATCTGGGAAGCCCAAAGACTGAGGTCAGGCAGCTACTGGACTCTGGAACTTCATGGACATTAAGAACCATATGTATTCATTCATATGTATTGTGGGAGTCTGCCAGAGTCCAGCTTCGACCTGTTGAAGGATTGTAGGGGGTGGGGGTGGGGGGAGAGAGGAATGAGGAAGTATTAGATAGAAATATAGATGGAGACGGTAAGACAGAGACACAGGATAGCTTCGGGAGGGCCCTGGATCAATACCCAGTCACCCCAAGGTTTATTCTGAAGAGCTTTTTGTACATGCCAAAGGGCGAGGCAAAAGACCTTCCCCTTTCAAGATCAAAGCACAGCACACAACCAAGTATAGATCCTTCAAAACACCTGGTCACCATGCCCCTGGCCAATTCATCCCATTATACATCCCTGCTGGGTAAAGCAAGCTCAGATTCTCTGACCTTGAGTAATTGGGGCCCCCAAATATGTACATTGGGAATGTGGCATGAACACCAAATATCTGTTCCACAGCATCACAGGCAGGGTCTGTAGTTCCCATGGAGCTTCTAAGAGACTTAGGGAAAAGCACGTGTGCAATTCAGTGATTTCATTGGGCTTCTACTGTCTTAAAAATATTTTACCAGCCATGATAGGCTAGGTTACACCAATGCCAACCTCTGAATCTTGGTGGTCCAATGGTTTATTTTTGTTCGTGTTTCATGCCCACAGTGAGCTGACTGAGGTAATCTTATTGCACGCACTCTAGGGAGCAGGCTGGTAAAACAGTTACTATTTTGAACCTGGAATGTGATGACCCCAGAAAGAACATTCTGGAAAAGTCTATACCAGAATTAAGTGCTCACTCCAAATAGAAACACATCATTTCTAGCCGTTTCCACTCATAATACATTGACTGAATTGGTTTTATGATCCAGTCCAACTACAAGGGACTAGGAAATATAATCTTCAATGCATCTGTAATATACGATTGACAGCCATATTAACAGTCATCGTTGGCATCCCAATGAAACAAACCCAGAATTCTTCTTCTCTCCTTTCTGTGCTTTCTGTGTACCTTAATTTCCCAGGTCACCACTTCATCTGCCTTAGTATCTGCAGCTGCCTCCAGCTCTCATTGGCTGATCCTGTGCCAAGCAAGCCAACAAGATCATTTCAGTGATAAGTTCTCAAGCACCAGCCTCCTGGGCAGCAAGGGGTGGGAGGTGTGAAGAGTGGGGACCCCAGGGGCGGGACTCAGGGAATGAACAGACTAGTCACATTGAGACTGTATTCAGGCAGGATTAAGGAAATCACAGTTACTCCTGGCTTTCAGTTTCCACTGCGAATTAGTATCTCCCAAGAGAAGGGAGACTTTTCTGTTTCTTCCCATCAACAGACAAAGGGGAGAGAGTGGACCGTAAGTATCATTGGAAGAGGATTTATGAGAAAGAGATTCTCATGCTTTCCATGTATATCATTCTATCTGTGGCCAGTGGCTGTGTTCTATTGTTCTAGAGAGCCGATGTTTTTGCATGGGTAAAGGTGGTTTCAGTTGAAAAATAAAATAGGGATCAGTGCTTGGTGACTGTGAATTTGGGTGTCTTTTCCATCCATTTCAGAAGTCCCCAAGGTCAGCAGCAGAACTGCTCATTGACAAATTTGGAAAACTCAGTGGTGAGTGCCAGTGGACAGCCTGGGGCTTTCTCTTAATGCCCTCTAGTCTCTCCCCTGCCCAGCGCTGCCTTCCTGTTTGACGGCAAACCTGAGCTCTTGGCTAGCAAGGTGCACATGGGCAGATGTAGTGTGAAAACTTCTACCACTGAGTCCACCCTTTCCTCACCCTCTCATCACCAAGAAGGACCTGCCATCTTGCTGGAATGCTTTGATTGGGGAGCAGACTGGCTCTCCTTCACTGTGGCCGTGCCAGGCCCATTAGGGACTCATGAGACATTGCGCAGATCCTGTCACTGGGGATCAAGAAACTTCACGTAGTTAGTGGTGTGGGCAGCTTCACCAAATCCACTCCTCCTGTAGCTGCAATTCTGCACTCCCTTTTTCTACATGGCGGTTCCTAGCCTGTGAACTCTGAATTTAGGGGGTCAAGCCCCTTCTGGATCTCCAACCTAAGCGTGGACTTAGTTTAGAGCCTTGGATTGGGAGTTGCCTGCCACTGAGGTGTCTAGTAAGAAAGACGCTTGGGTTTAATTCTGCTTTCCATTTTTTTATACATATGTCCATTAAGTACCTAAGTAGCAAGGACACACATAGACTGCTGCCTGTCCTGTATCCATTCCACAGCCCAACTATGATTGACTCTGGGTAAGACCATGTTTGTCTTGAAAAATTCTCTTTGTGGACTTCAGTCTTGCAGTTTGAATGGGGGACTGTCAATCACAGTCTATGGGGCGGGCACATGACTAGAGGTTGACGAATCAGAGCAGTAGTAATGACCAGCCCTTCAGTGGTCTCATGCCTTCCTTCTGCAAGTGGCCTTCCCTCTTGTTTAGCTGGCTCCTGGTGGAGAGAGCTTTTTATTTTTGGCAACTGGTCTATTAAGAGGTAAGTTTATAATTTGTTAGTCTCCGGCTGCCTTCTAAATACTGGTCCTTACACCCACTGATAAGCACAGCCCACACCCCTCATCAAAAAAGCCTCTTTTTGCAGCAAATGGAGGCTGTTACAAAGAACTATAACTGGTCAAAGTGCAGAGCATATGTGACTGTGGGGAGCCCATCCCCAGTGGGACATCTACAATACAACCCCTAGACCCAAGGCCCAGGGAACAGCGAGGAAGAGAGGGGCAGAAGGACCATACGAGCTGGAGGACCAGGGTGCTTGCTGCCAGACAGTGTCTTCTAGATACGGTGGGATGTTGCACCCATAAATCTGAACAATGTGGCTGCCTGCACAAGATTTGCTGAAGACTACACCAGCCAACATTCCAGTATGGGGGTGGAGAGGGGGTTTGCAAGGCCCCACCCCTCGATGAAGAGCTACAGGCAAGTCACAGCTGCTGAGGGAAGGAGAATACATTTTCTTCATGGACCAGCCCCCTGATAGCTTTCCATAGTCAACTGGTCAGCTCTATTCTCAGGCATATATGGGCAACACTAATCAGACTCAGCAGGGTGTGTGTGTGTGTGTGTGTGTGTGTGTGTGTGTGTGTGTGTGTGTATGAATTATAGAAGAGGAAATGAATTTGAGACGGGGTTTGGGGGTTACATGGGAGAAGTGGATACAATGAAAACACACTACCTATGTATGAAATTCTGAAAACAATTTTAAAAGTTAAATAAAGAGATGAACACGAAAGTACCCAGGATCCATGCCCCTTGCTAGAGAGAAATGCAGTCTTCCATTAGAGACAGAGGACTCAAAGCAATAGAGAGCTCTGCAAGAATGTTCCAGAAATACCCTGTGATCCTACTTATCCAAAGCCCCAGCTGTACTCACAGTCATCCTGAAGCCAGGAGCACTTCCTTTTTGTCTAGGATATACTTAATTGGATTTCTGTCACAAGCAAGAGAGTCCCGGCTGCTCTGGTAGGGGATTAGGGAGAATGTGTGTGCAGTTCTGGGTTCCTGGTCATCGTGCCACCTTCGACCCAAATCTCCGACTATTTGGATTAGGTGAAATGATGGCAGAAAGTCAATAGTGATCAACTCTCCCTAAATGGGTCAGGGAGTACATCCCAAAGAAGCCATGCCTGCTTCAGAACACAGAAAACGCCACGACAGAATGAGAAGCTTAACTTAAGTGGGGCTGTGTGGGTAATCTGCAGCAGGAGCCGTCCTTCCAAAACCACGCTTATGTGTTTGAACGCGATCTCGTGTGCTGTGTAGACCGCTGCCATGACTGCTGTCCCAGGCTCCACTGATCTGCCTCAGGCTGGTTTCTCTTATTTTTAGGTGGTAGATGGAAGAAATTAGACATTACAAACGGCTTCAGAGGTTCTGGAAACAGATTCTGTGCTTGCCTTACTGTCCATAAAGGGGTGAAGCCGAGAACGAATGGTGCAAGGTTTGTAATTGGCAACCTCAACCTAGGGCTCTCATCAGAGAATCTCATCAATGCTCGGCCCAAAGGGAGGGTGCCTGGACCACTTTGCTGGTTTGTGGACTAACCAACACCGCCACCTAGCGGGAAGCTTTGGAAATCACCCCCCAGCTTCCATACCCGACAGAACTGAGGCTCAGGGGCATCCTATCCTCTCCCCCTCAACTCAGTGAAGCTCTTTTTTACCTAGGTTCTTTGCGTCCAGTCTTTGTGCTGCTGTGTACATGAGCACCGTTCTCTACGTGGAAATGGGGCTCCCTATTCCACATAAAAAACAATAGATCTCATCCTTGATTCCTGAACTCCATTCACTCGCTTGAGATAAGGTAACATGTAAATACTGTTTCCCAAAGTAGCATTTTTTTCTGAATCTCCTACTGTCTACTTTCACTGGTCTTCAGCCTCCCCATGTTCTTACCCAGTAATTTTAGGAATTGTCACTCGTGCTAGATGACAGCCCAGTCCAGACTGTGATGTCTACTATTGATGTTGTAAGCATGTTAGTAACTTACTGAGCTGTGTCCTTTTGCAGTTAGTTCTTCAGGAAGATCCCAGCATCTCACCTCCCCTGTTTGATGAGGCAGCAAAATCCCCCAAATCCTAGGGCATTTTTACCTAGCCTGAAGGGCCACCATCCCTAGATAGCCTTTAATGTCCAAGCTATTGCTCAAAATCTGCCATTCGGAAGGTACCAAGCATACCTTACCACTGGCAGTTGTCATAGCTCAAACACTGATTCTGTGTCCAACGCTCGCATACTCTATACCCTACAAGGACACAAGAGGACCAAGGTCTCTGCTTTGCACTCAAGGACTGGGAAACTATTTCGTGGGGAAGCTCAGCTCTACTCCCAACTGACTCATTTATCTCTGAACCTCAGCTTCTGTTCACTGTATCTTTCCTCAAGCCTGGGGTGAGAAGAGCAATACCTCTACTAGGGTAGCCGGCATCTTCCTACAAAGCCAACTGTGATTCTTGTCTCCCTCAGTACTTCAGTGTGAAGTGTGGCCGGGATTGAAACCTGGTGGGGAAACTAGAGAGCTCCGCCTTATTAGTCTGTTTCTTGTCCTGTGTAGGAAGGGGAGATGATGATAAATTCTTGCATCTAGATTCCAGGCATCAACCCAGATGGGTTTATTTAAGGAGACACTTGAACTGTCATCTACTTGTGGTATGTTATATTCATCCTGGAACTCAATGTGCTGAGGAGGGTGGGAGCAGAGAAATGAATGAGCAGAAGATAGAAAGACAGCAAGAAGAGCACCCCAAGGTGCCATTAAAATAAGTAGAAAGTGACCACAATTCTAGTCAGTTGATGATCTTTCTCTTTCTAAAAGTACGTGTATGTGTGTCTCTATGTGGGTATGCTCACCTAAGTGCAGATGCCTGTGGAGACCAGAAGACAGCATCAGAGCCTTTGGAACTAGCATTACATACAGTTGTGAGCCACCTGATATGGGGGGGGGGGGGCGCTGAACTGGGATCGTTTGCAAGAGCAGCAGGCAAGTTTAACTCCTCCGGCCATTGGATGGTCTCTTAATGTGATTTCCTACCTACTTTCATGCAATGTAGAATGGAAGTTGTTTAAATGTAGTGATTTGGTGGCTCCATTTTATTCTTCCAGGATAATGAGTGAAGCCGAGTGTGGAGGTGTTCTTCTTCTGTGTCTACTGTTGAACTGTGGTTTTTGGTTTTTGGCTTTTTGTTTTTTTGTTTTTTTGTTTTGTTTTGTTTTGTTTTGTTTTGTTTTGTTGTTTTGTTTTTCAAGACAAGGTTTTTCTGTGTAGCTTTGGAGTCTGTCCTGGAACTCACTCTGTAGCCCAGGCTGGCCTCGAACTCACAGAGATCCACCAGCCTCTGCCTCCCAAGTGCTGGGATTAAAGGTGTGCGCCACCACCGGCCAGCAAACCTGTGTTTTTAACAGTTGCTATTGTCAGAATAAATCCCAATGATTATGGTGATTCTTTCATGTTGATGAAAGACTCCACCTTGAATTTCCCAGGATTAGGGCCTTTCTTCTCCACCCACCTCCTGGGAACAGCTATGAAGATAGAGTAGTTGGGGAGTGTCTACATGAGCAAGACTTTAGGTGGCCTGAAGGAAGGCAACAGTCTGGCTCATGCAGCAGGGGCTCGTTCTTGCTCTTTCTGTGTTGGAGAGTGTTCAGTTCTACGAAGAAAACTCTTTTAAAACATTATTATTTTTCTATGTAAAAGTAGTATGTGACTCTGTGTGCATATGCGTATGTGTGCAAGTACCTGTGGAGGCCAGAAGAGGTTATAAGACTTCCAGGGCTGGAGTTGCTGACAGTTGTGAGTTGTCTGGTGTGGGTGCTGAGAACTGAACTCCAATCCCCTGCAAGAGCAGCAAGCACTCTAACCACTGAGCAACCTCTCCAGCCCCATATTTACAAAGCTATTCTAGAATGTCAACTGCTTGCTGGAGGCAAGAAACCTACAATGGATCACAGTGCCATTTATGAATAAATACATGTGGTATTAATCTAGACACCATGCAGCATCCTATAAAGAGTGAAGAAATGAACCATTTGGGCCTCGAAAAGAAACAGGAGAAAATGGAAAAGAAGACCTCCTATTGAGGTATTTAGGACTGGTGTGAGTCTGAGGACAGTGTAGCCACTGAGAAATCACAGTAATTCTGTTTATTGCTAATTCCTTTCTTCAGAATATCTAAATCATTTCTCAGTACCTGGGCCTCCCAGATGCCAGAATCAGAATTCTGGGTGGATAAAACAGTAGCCCTGCCCTCAGTGGACTCCTCAGCCTTGAGCAGCAAATACACTTAATCACTCAGCCATTTCTCCTGGGTTCCAGGTTTCTAGGCCCAGCCCTTCCTGTCTGCTCCCTGCTTCCTGAGTGCTGACACAAAGGGACCAGGTGCCTCACTCTCCTGATGACATGTGTTTCTCATGAAGGACAGCATCCCTCCTCTTTCTCACCCTCCTCCTGCTTTTTGTATTTATTTATTTTTATTTTATGTGTATGGATGTTTTGCTTGTATGTATATCTGCACACCATGTGCCTGCATTGCCCTTGGAAGCCAGAATCCACTGGATATGGAGTCACACATGGTTGTGGGCCACTTTGTGGTTAGAAATCAAGCCTTAGTCCTTTGGAAGAGTATCCAGTGCTCCTAACCATTAAGCCAGCTCTCTAGCCACAACTGCATCTATTTTTTTTTTTTAAATTTGGTTTTTCGAGACAGGTTTTCTCTGTGTAGCCCTGGCTGTTCTAGATCTCACTCTGTAGCCTAGGCTGGCCTTGAACTCACAGAGATCCACCTGCCTCTGCCTCCCTCATGCTGGGATTAAAGGCGTGCGCCACCACCGCCTGGCCGCATCTATTTTTAAGCCCAAATAATCTCTATTATAAGTTGCTGCTTGTCAGTGTTTGGTCGCTGTGATGAGAAAAGTAACTACCAGTGTAACAGTAATGTCAACTGTAAACATGTATCCACATCATAGTCTCTCTGTGTGAGATCTTTACCTGGGTCTTCCCTAGCATTTACCCTGTGCCCTAACAGGCACCCCATAGGTCTCCAAACTTCAGGCCAGCTGGGTTCTAAGTGGAACGGGCATTATGGATTTCAAACACAGGCAGATTTTCTTTAGTAGCCAATTATATATTCTCAGCAAGTACACTCATAAAATAAAGGCAATTTGCGCTCAATCAAAACAGCCACAACACAGAAAGTTACCTAAGTACACAGCCTCGCCTGGTAAGACTGCAAAGCCACACACACCTGATGTGGGATCGTCTGTCTCAAGCCTCTCCCCTCCCCACCATGGGATCCTGTCCAGTTTCTTCAGGCTGCTCTGAGCATCTCCTATTCCTACCATCAGGACCACAACGAAGTCACTAAACCCACTTTCCAAATATTCTCAGGGGATGAAAATGGGGCCAGGTGTCTTCCTCAAACCCTCAGAAGAACAGAATGGACAAACACATGGTTCAGGAGGGAAGCAAAGTCATGGAGCAATAATAGCCAAGAATCTCAGTCTTTGGGTTTAAAGAGCCCATGAAATATTAAGCAGAGAGAATTTCTAAAATGACACACACTCAGATACATACCAGTGACATTTCTATATCTGTGGGATAAAGAAAATTTTCAAAAGCTTTCAGAGATGAAAAATGTGTTCTTTTTCTACAAAGGACCAAGAATCAAAAGGACAGAAGACCTCATCAGCGATTCCCAAGGCTAAATGCCAGCGGAGTGAGCCCTCAGAAATCTCAGCAAAGTGCCTGGGGTAGAAGTCTAGGTACAAAATGTCGGCTCAAGGGGCGGGGGAACAAACATCAAGGCATCATGCAAGTCTAGAGCTGTGTGAACATTTGAGTGGGATCGTATTAAGAGAAACTTATTGGTGTGAATGCAGGAGCTAGGACCAGGGAGGCTGGGCATGCTGTCCCGGGTGGTGACCCCTTGAGACCCTGTGAAGGATGGAGGGAAGGCAGACGAGCCAGGTGGGAGCCTCAACTGCTGGGCACTTTTAGAAGACTTGCAAGAGGTTTGCAGGGTGGTCTCGGGTCCATGTGGAATCCTGGTCTCTCCGCTCAGCCTCTGGAGGAGGAGCCTTAGCAAGAATTCACAGATGCATCGCAGAGGCAAAGGGTCAATAGTACAGGTGCAGGTGGAGATTTGAGGACCTCGTTCCTACCTGAGCCACAGGAGTGCACTGATGTGCAAGCACGCTGAGCTTGAGCCTGCTAACCCCAGGTATGAAGAGCAAAGGTTGTGTGTTGGAAAAAGAAACCCAAAAAGGATAAGGCTGGACCCATGAGAAAACAGAGGATCTCAGCACATCCCAGAACCAGCAAAGATAGCTAAAATAGTATGAAAGAGAAGCCCACGTGATTCAAGGCCTGGGCAGACAAGAAAGCTGACACTTTTTGTCATTAAAAGTTGTAGAGCTGACTCACTGCTTAAGAGCACATACTTCTCTTGCAGAGGACCAGAGTTCAATTCCCAGCACCTACTTTAGATAGCTCATGAGCCTGAGGAAACTCCAGCCAGGGGATTTGCCTCTTTCTTCGGGCCTCTAGCTCACTGCACTTACTGGGAGGGAGGGGTCAACCATACCATGTGGGATTGACTATGAGTAAAAGCCAAAAAAAATCAAGATCCTATGACTATACCAATTCGATTTCTGTTTGAGAAGCACACTCTGCCGAAACACACAGACGCAGTTTCAGTGTGTGCAACAAACAGAAGTGAGAGAAGCCTCGGCAGAGTGAAAGAGTAAACAGGATGGAGGGAGGAGGGAGCTTCAGAGAGGTGTAGACCATGATTGTCCCCAGCGTTCCAAGAGCGTCCAACGTGAGCCGACAGGGTTGCCATTTTTTTATTCAGTATGGCAGATAATCAACCAGCAGAAGGCTGGGGGATGGCTCTGAGGGTAAAGCATTTGCCATGCAAGTGTGAAAAACAGAGTTCACATACCCAGAACCCACAGAAGAGCTGGGGAGACGTGGAGCCTCCTGTAATACCAGCACTCAGCAGACAGAGACAGAAGACACACACCCCGCCCCCAGGTAAGCCAGAAGACACACCTAGTCAGCTCCAGACCTCCACATGCATGCACACCTGCATGACAGATAATACCTACATACATGTGAGCACAAATGCTGTGGGTGTTCTGTTGAGAAAACGGAAGAAGATGCCCTTAACTTGCTGAAACATGAAACAAGAACCTGCTCGTTACTCTTACAAAAAATGATTGACACCCCTCTCAACCTGGGTGGAGATGTTCCAGACTGGAACAGAGATGGCAGGTGCTCTGGATAGTGACGTCACCTGGGCTGAACATCAGCACGATGATGTCCCCAGAATAACAGACATCAGCATTTATGATGAAGTATCTGCTGTGTTTAGTTTGTTCTTGAGGGCTGCGTGTGTTTCTGGTGTCCTGGAGGTAGCGACTGGACCGTGCATAGGCACACTGGGATCAGAGGGTATATTTTCATCTTGTGCTGGCAGCAAAACCCTAGAGATAATTGCAAACAAAAAAAAAATTCGGGCCTCCTTGAGAACACAAGCTAGAAATATTTTTAAGCTTCTGCTTCCTCTGCACCTGTTGATTTTTGCCAGGTCAGTTTATTTTCTCTGACACGGAATGTTCCCTAATGTTCCATACAATATTGTCTTTGACCCCCCCTCCAAACTACTTAGGAATATTGTTTTTAAATTTCCAAATGTGTTTATGTTCTCTGTTGGCTCCGCTTTTTAACTTAATTGGCCTGCAGTCAGACACTCTGTGTAGTATTGACTACTTCTTTTTAAATAGCATTTATGGATTTTATTCCCCCGCTTAACATATGCCCCATTTCTACAAGTGTTCTGTGTGGCTGAAGAAAGCCTATATTTTAAATTTGGGAGTAGAAGGTTCAATATGTATTCGGTATATTATGGTTATAATAATGTTTTCCAAAGACATGGATTTTTATTTACTTGATCTATAAAAATTAAGATTAAAAAACCCCATGTGTTGCAAATTTGAGATTTTTCTTGTATTTAACCTTTTCTTCCTTCATGTATATGTATATGTGTAGCCCTGGCTGTCCTTGAACTCACTATGTATACCAGGCTGATCTTGAACTCACAGAGATCCATCTACCCCTGCCTCCTGAGTACTGGGATTAAAAGCGTGCACCATCACACCCAGCTCTCCTTGCTGTATTTTGAGGTTATTTTACTTCTGTAATCTTTAGGGAACATTACAGCCTTCTCGTGAGCTGAAATGTCACTCTTCTTCTGCAAAGCCGTTGGTGGAGGGAGCCTGTCTCACTCTGGCAGCAGCCGGAGCTTGGCTTCAGGTAGGATCCGTTAGTTCATCTCATTCTCTCTCTCTGCGACCTTCCTGTCATCGGTGTTTGAAGTAGACAGAACAGCACAGGGAATCCGCTGAGCACACTCCAGTTAGGCAATCTGATCCCCTAAATTATTTAGCTGCTTGATGTTATTAATTATGATTATTGAATATTTATATTTATTTCTGTAATCTTTCTTTGTGCCATTAAATTTCATCAATCATAAGACACACATTTTCATATCTTTGAAATTAGGATGCTTCTTATAATTCCTGTAATTACCAGCCTTTTTCTTTATTGGTTACATAAAAAAAATCAGGCATATTCTACAGTCAATGTCATCTTAGGGTCTGTGAAATATAATATTTGTTTTCCCTTTATGTTTATTTCTTCTATCCCATTCCTTTCTCATATTTATTAATCCAAGTTTTTTTAAAAAACTGTTTTCATTCTATACGTGTTTGGAAGCTACAAATTCTATCTGTGTCACTGTGGTAATGACTTTTTAACGGCAGCAAGCATGCCAACATTAAAATTTTAAAGTTAATTAGTATCTCATTTGAAGTCTTCAGAAAGTCACCCTAAAACAAGAGGGTGGGCACAGGCATTTTTGAAGGGACATCAAGAAACATGGAAGTGGGAGGCCAAGGAGAGACAGAGCCATAAGGAGCAGTGAGGAGCCAGGTATTGCAAGGACACCTGGGGCAGCTACTCTCCGAAGTGTTCTGAGCCTGACTCCCTCGTGGGTTGAAAGCTGCCCCTGGTGTTAACACATCCAAACCTCCAGACTGCACATGCTCAAGTTTTCAAGGAATGGGAATAAAACACAGGGGGTTATATAAGACGAATTGCTAAACGGTCTTGTTAAAAAAAAAAAAAAAAAAAAAAAAAAAAAAAAAACCCGGAGCCAGATACTGGAATGAAAACTGAGAGATCAGAGGAATAAGACAAGCCACAGCCAACCTCACCTCACTAACTCCTCAGCCTCCAGAGAGAGCTACTTCTTGTCCTCTCACGTCTATATACCTTTCTGTGCCCTGCCCTCTTACTTCCTCTCTCCACCCAGCTACATCACTTCCTTTTTCTGCCCAACTCAATCACTTCCTGTCTGTCTGTACAGACTTCTGGACCTCTATGGTTAACTAGTGCTGGGATTAAAGGCGTGTGCCACCATGCCTGGCTCTGCTCCCAGGGTGGCCTTGAACTCACAGAGATCTGGATGAATCTCTGCCTCCTGAATGCTAGGATTAAAGGCATGTACTACCACTGCCTGACCTCTATGTTTAATACAGTGGCTGGCTTATTCCTCTGATCCCCAGATAAGCTTTATTAGGGTGCACAAGTAAAATATCACCACGGGCTTAGAAGAGACATGTCTGAGAGAGGCAGGCCACTCAGTGACAGCTGCCTATCACAGCTGCAAGTGACCTTGCACACACAGAGAGGATGTAAGGGGACATCAACAGTGTTGGCTACAATCAGTATTCTTAATCTCCAGCTCATTACTGGAAACCTTGAACTTGTCATTCAAACCATGCATCCTGTATCCATTATACATTTACCAGTGCACACTTTATTTCCACTTTTTGAAGTTTTATTTTAAAGATTTTATTTAGTTTATTATTTTTAGTGTGTGTGTGTGTGTGTGTGTGTGTATGGTGAGGGGTGATAGGACAGTGGGTGTGTGCATGTATGTGTACATACCATTGAAGACCAGAAGAGGGTTTTGGGTCCCATGGAGTAGGAGTTAGAGGTCATTGTCAGCTGCCCCCTGTGGGTGATGTGGACTTCAGTTCTCTGCAAGAGCAGCAAGCAAGTGTTGTTAACTATTAGCCATCTCTCCAGCCATTTCTGTTTTGTTTTTAAGTGACCAGTGATTGTTAGATTTAATTGGTACATTATAATATTTCCCTCCAACCTTTCTTCTTTTCTTTTAGAGATTTATTTAAATAAAAATTAAAGATCTTTTACACAACAGGCATGGTGGCCCACGACATTAATCCCACCACTCAGGAGGCAGAGGCAGGTGGATCTCTGTGATCTGAGGACAATCTGGTCTACATAAAAAGTCAGGACTCTACAGTAAGACCCTGCCTCAAATAAAAAGAAGTCTGTGGCTAGACAGATGGCTCAGCAGTCGAGAACAGGGGACAAAGTTCGGTTCCTAGTACCTACGTCAGCCAGCTCACAACCACCTACACCTCCAGCTCAGGGCGATACAATGCCCTCTTCTGGTCTTCTAGCATTCTGCATACATGCGGTACATATATGAACACTCAGGTATATGTGTACACACACAAATAAAATAAATCTTTTCATTCAAGGTCTTCTAAATATTTGTCATTTATTTTGATAATCTGACACTTTTCGGATTAATATTTTCTCTGTTTGCTGCTCTTCAGATTGATTTATCTGAATATACCTAGTTTTATTTCTGACATTCAGGGATGTTGTGAACCTAAAGCTAACGAACAAAAACAAAGCCAGAAGAACAGATTCTGCCAATGTCATTAAGTGGAGTATGTTCAGATGGGCCTTGAAGTTTGTAGACGACTGGAAAGCAGGCAGGAGATTGTGTAGTTCAGACACTCAAGTAGTCAAGGAGCCCACACAAAAGCACTACATGGGCAAATATTCCTAGCTAGGGGCAGCAAGCCCACACGAAGGGTGTGGACTTTGGGAGTCTGTGATGGATTGGATCTGGAATGAACTAAGAGACATATGGGCTTCTGGCCGGGTCTGTGGAAACGTCTCCTCGCAGACTCTTCCCCAACGTGTACAGCACCTGCCCTAAACAGGTAAAATATAAAGAAATCCAGGACGAAGCAAAGCCGCCTTCCCCTGCACAGCCTCTCTTCTCTCTGGAAAGCGAGTTTGTCCTGCTGCAGCATCTGATGCTGACACGGAACCCAGCTTGTCTGGCTTCCCACCTCCCAGTTGCCCTCCAGGAACCCTCCAGGCCCCAGGGCCAGATCGAGGATGCTGACGCACCTGACCTTGTGCACCAGGCAGCTGTTGGGTTCTCAGCCTCTTTGGTGTGCAGACAGCCAGTGGGGGACTACCCAGCCCCTGTCATGTAAGCCACTCTAATAGACCCCTGTGTGATACGTATTCATTGCCTGAGTTCTGTTCCTCTAGAAAACTCTGACTGACACAAGGTCTCGGCATGACAGAAACTCTGTGTTACAGGAAGAGCCACTGTAGACATGGGTGGTTCCAGGCCTGAGGTCCCTCTACCAAATGTCTCTGTCTCTGGGCTGGTTAGATTTGAATCAACTTAACAGAAGCTCAGGCCATCTGGGAAGAGGGAACCTCAATTCAGAAAATGTGCCACCCCCAGGCCTCTGTCCTGGATGGTATACGAAAGCAGACCAAGCAAGCCATGTGGAGCACGCCAAAGTGCTACTCCTCCATGGCCTCTGCTTCAGCTCCTGCCTCCAGCTTCCTGCCTTGAGCTCCTGTTCTGACTTCCATCAATGATGGGCTGTAAGCTGTAAGTTGCTTTTGTTCATGGTGTTATCACAGCAATAGAAAGCAAACTAAGACAGTCCCATAAGCAGCAGCACCTAGGAACTGAACTTTGCTCTGGATGACAGAAACTTAAAACCACTATGAAGCTTAGTCTGCTAAGTATTTCTTAAGCCCAGAATAACAGGAGTTATAAAGTACATCAAACCCTTGGCATTAATTAGCTGGTGTTCATTCAAGGTAATCTCTACAAGTTGAGTATTTTAAATGCTTGCAAAATATAATTGAATTTGGCATATTCAAGCAAATGACAAATTGGTCTATGATTCCAAATTAAATGTTGGCTTGATTTGATGTTAAATGGTATAAGAGAGAGCCACTTAATTTATAATCAATGTTAAAATGGTTAAGGGAACTTGTATTGTGGAGTT
This sequence comes from Peromyscus eremicus, assembly GCF_949786415.1. Taxonomy (NCBI): domain Eukaryota; kingdom Metazoa; phylum Chordata; class Mammalia; order Rodentia; family Cricetidae; genus Peromyscus; species Peromyscus eremicus. The sequence goes on from NC_081432.1 coordinate 63,136,816, forward strand.
GTTTGATCATACAAGAAAGACAAGTTTCTGGAGTTGCAAGTTTATTGCATTTAGTTATTCTACCTTTATAAAGAAAAATCAAATCTACTAAATTTACAAATGTTTTTAAAGCATCTAAATGAAATTAGTCTGTTCAATCAAATTTACTTAGCATTAATGAATATCAAATTCCCTTAAGCCACTAGTCTAATTTGTATTAAAGTTTTCCTGAAGATAATTATTTTATGTAAAGTGTACCAGGACTAAAATATTAAGTAGAATTAATAAGATGAATTTAGGGGTTTAAGGACAAATTTTAATTTATAACTGATAAATAAAATGCTGGAAAGCAAACCCAAATCAATTACAACGTTCTTCTCTCTGCATCAAGGGCTGGGGACATGGTTCAGGCAGTAGGACACTTTTCTTCCAAGGGTAAGGACCTGGGTTTATCTCCAGAACCCATGTGAAAAGCTGGGCATGATGGTGCATGCTTATGCTTGCAGTCCCAGTGCTGGGGCGGCTGAGATGAGATTCCTGGGACTCACTGGCCAGCCTGTCTGACTAAATTGGAGACCTCCAGGTAAAACTGAGAGACCCCGTCTCAAAAACCAATGTAGAGAGTGTCCAACAATGACACAGAGGTTGACCTCTGGTCTCCACACACAAACAACCACACACACACACACACACACACACACACACACACCTTACCTCAAAACTGATTCTTAAAAACGTATCCTTTCTCAGTGTCTTCCCTACTCATCCCCTCCACTTCTGAATATCTCACTGGGCATACATTTCACAATTTAATTCTTTCATGCTTCACCTCTCATTTCCCTTCCCCAGAACGTAGCACTGAGAAACACCATGTAAGGTTGTCATCTCTAATTCTCAGATGTGTCTTCGCCTGGGTCTGTTAATCCACCCACTGGGGTCTTTCTTTCTTAATTGTAACATCTCTATTTCTCATCCGCACCGTACTTTGCTGCAGCTCTTCAAACTGCCTTGCTTCTTCTCCAGATCCCCCGCTCCCTGCAAAGGCCTGATTTGGGTGAGCAGGCACACTGTGTGTGTGCAGCTGGAGACCTGGCCCTTGGGTCCCATGTGCCATGCCTGTCTCCACCAAGCTGTGCCTCTGCTTTTGGACATGGGGTTCAGCCTCCTGAGTGGTGTAGCTAGAGTTTTTCTCTCCAGGTCCCGCCAAGCCCCGGCAGTCCTGGAGCCCACTTATAAAATAAACATACAGACGCTTATATTATTTAAACTGCTCGGCCATTAGCTCAGACCTACCATTGTCTAGCTCTCACTCTTATACTCAGCCCATTTCTATTAATCTATATGTCACCACGTGTTCCGTGGCTTTACCTGCTGCCTTTACATGATGCTCCCTGGACGGCAGGCTGTGTCTCCTCCTCTCCGCCTTCCTGTTCTCTCAATTCTCCTCTCTGCTAGTCCCACCTATACTTCCTGCCTGGCCACTGGACAATCAGTGTTTTATTTATCAATCAATCATCCACAGCAGAGTGCCATCACAGGGTGAGTGGTGCCACATTGCAGGAGCCCCTGGAGAGAAATGTGAGCAATATGGAACTCGAGGGAGCTGAGAAGATAAATGCCACTTTCTTTCTCCCTCCTAACCAGTGGTGCTGTTTCTTTCCACAGTTTTCAGAAGAACTCTCCAGCTGTGTCCAACTCACATGTGCTCCAGGAAGCTATGAATGTGACCTAACACAAAATTGTGAACTTACGACATGAGATTTTTGTGTGTGTGTGCAGTTTTGTTTGTTTTTTCCTTGTTTGTTTTGGTAACTGGATTGCATGGTTGCCTACCGTGGGCTTTACAGATGACTATATTGCACCATCCAGAGATTAGACAAGACTGTAGCAAACACGCCTGCCAAATATCCAGGTGTGGTTTCCTCAGCGTCTCCTTAGCAATAGAGATGAGGACATTACGATACCACAGCACACAGTCTCAATTCTTACCCAGCCCCAGTTGGTCTTACTCTATTCAGAAATGACCAACAGCGATTTGAAGACAAGGTAGCTAACATGGGCTTCCTTGCTCTTGTCTCAGGCTCTGCTTTTTACAGACGCTCAGCTAAGGGCCCTTAAAACTGAGAATGGACTCTGTGAGAATTAGTCTCCTCTTGTTGTATTTTAAAAAGATTTCATTTGTGTCATTAATATAGGTACCAGTCAAAGCCTATACAAATATTTAATTGTCTTAAATTGTTTAAAATTTAATCTGGCTCTTCGTGATGCCAACTCTTACTCATGGTGAATCATTTCCTTGTGTGTGCTGTGGTTTTTGTTTGTGATTTTCTCTTCTGTAGGGTTGTGTGAATCAAACGAAGAAAGGTATGAAAGCGTGCTACTGCTCAACTGGCCTTCAAGCTTTATGAAGCCCAGCAGCTCAGCCAGGGAATGATGCCACCCACAGTGGGCAGGTCTTCAACACTTCCTTTAACATACTCAAGATAACTCCTCCCAGACACACCCAGAGGCCCATCTTAAGGGATTCTATATCCTGTCAAGTGCACAGTTAACCCTACCCGTCACAGTATGTATTAATGTGTATACATCAAATGAGGGTACTAATATCTCCATCTCCTCCTCATCATTTTGTGTTTGGACACTTCAAGCATCTCTCATCTAGTTGTTCATAAAATGTTTAGCAGGACATCATCAGCTACAGCCACTCCACTGTGCTGAGGGACAATAGTACTCATTACTTTATCCAACTTTCTTTGTCACCTACTTTCCAAACTCTGTGGGCTCTCTCTTCACCTTTTATTGAAGCCATTTTTATTTATTATTTATTTTATGCGTGTGAGTGTTTGCTTGCATGTGTGTATGTGTGCCAAGTATATATAGTACCTGTGGAGGCCAGAAGAGGGTGTCAGATCCCCATGGAACTGGGGGTTACAGGAGGTTGTGAGCCACCATGTGGGTGATGAGAACCAAATCCTGGTCCTCTACAAGAGCAGCCAGTGCTCTGAACCCCCGAGCAATTGCTCTACCCCTCATTAACGTTTTTAATTTGCAGTTTTAAGTTTACTAATGATTTTGGACATCTTTTTTGTGGGATCCTTTGCTATTCATACATCTTCTTTGACAAAATGTCTGTTTGAATCCTTTTAAAGAGGATTGTTTCTCTTACTGAGTTGTAAGAATTCTGGTTATCGTGTTTTACACAAGGCATCTCAATCTGTGGTTTCTGATTTCACTTTTCTTAACAGTGTCTTTTGAAGAACAGAACATTTAAATTTTGTGTATTCCAGTTTTTCAGGTTGTTTTTTTTTTCTATCTTATGTTTTCCATGAACTCTATCCCCAAACCAAGATTTTCTCCTGTGTTTCCTTAAAGACCTTGTATGAGACTTAGAAATTTACAAGTAGGTGGGTAGTCTGTTTCAATTTAATTTTTTGTGCTCGGCCCAAGGCATTGTGCCAATGTCCAATTGCTTCATTACCATGTGTTGAAATGGCTGTCCTCTCTCTACCGAACTCAACATGTATTGAAAATCAATGGATTGTGTAAGTGTGGGTTTATTTTCTGTTCTGTTTCATTGATCCATGTCTCTATCTCTTTGTCACTTCTTGTGGTCTTGATTGCTGAGCTGTAAAGCAAATCAGGAAGGCAAGTACTGTATGTCTTCAACTTTTTGTTTCAAATTATCCTCGAGGCTTTGCTTTTTCTTATATATCTTATAATTGATTTTTCTGGTTCAATACGAAAGCTGCTTGGATTTGGGTTTTGGGGGATTATGGTGAATTTATAGATCAGTCTGGGAAGAATTGACACCTTAGCAGCACTGAGTCCCCTGAGCTTGTCATTCATTTAGGCCCTTGATTCCTCTCAGCAGTGTGTGATGGCTGTGAGCACAAACCTTCCACAGAGTCTATTGGATTTATCTTGAAATATTTCACAGGATTTTGGTGGCATTATATGTGGCGTTTCTTTTCAAATTTATAATTGTTCATTACCAGTTCCTGGAAATAGAAGCAACTTTTGTATATTCACCTAGTATCTTGTGTGGTACACTAATAAAATTTGCCTGAAGATCAGAGAGACAAAGGAACAAGCCACTGCCATGTCTCAACTCGCCAACTCCACGAATCCTCTGACTGAATGTCTTCAGCTGAAAGGCTTCAGCTAAAAAGAGGCACTTCTGCCGAAAAGCCTTTAGTTCCTGTCTCCTCATGCCTTGTATACCTTTCTCTGCCCTGCCATATCACTTCCTTCTTAGTACTGTGATTAAAGGCATGTGTGCTTCCCAAGCAAAGGCATGAGATCTCAAATGCTGGGATTAAAGGCATGTGATTGCCACGTACTGGGATTAAAGGTGTGTGCCACCACTGCCTGGCTCTGTTTTTCTCCTAGATTGAGTCAATCTCATGTAGTCCAGGGTGGCTTTGAACTCACAGAGATCCAGATGGATCTCTGCCTCCTGAGTGCTAGGATTAAAGGTGTGTGCCGCCACTGCCTGACCTCTATGTTTAATCTAGTGGCTTGTTCTGTTCTCTGATCTTCAGGCAAATTTTATTAGGGTACACAACATATTTGCAACGGGGGGGGGGGATCACAATAGTTTTTTTATTTTCTATTCTTCTGGACTTTCCATGTAAACAACCATGAGGCCTGTAAATAGTTCTTATTTCTTCCTTCCAATTCATATGCCTTTTATCCTCATATGTGAGCAAGATGGATAAACAGTATATCTAAGTCTAAAATGACTACTTCCATAAATACACAATAAAATCTGAATAAAAAGAGAACATTTTGTCATCATTTAATAGGTGGCATTTCCTTTCTCAGTGATATCCAAAATTATGGTGTATTTTACCATACATAGTGTTAGGAAAAGAAGAAATCTTGCTTTTCCTAGCTTATGCTTGTGAACACTATGCCAGGGGTTATATAGAGTGGTGGTCCTGATACCAGGTTATATATACCTAGGGACTCTATAGTTCATACTGTCATCACCAACTCCCTTTAAGACTGATTTTCATTTTAAGACTGAACCGGGTCTACTGTTTAAGATCCCTGAAGGCTAAAAACGGTTGGTAAGCCAGTGACATTTAGTGGCTTTTGATCATGATAAATATAAATAGGAATCTCTACAAACTGGAAAGGGCTGGAATTTTACTTTATTTACAAGCTAACACGGTCACCTGATAAATTTTCCTGGAGACACAGGATGCCGGGGCAAGAGACAAAGCACAGCATTGTTTGTAAGATGGCAGGCTAGCCGGTGTTGGTTCCTCTTGGCTACAAAGTGCCACGGTTCTGGAGCAGGGGCAGTGGCTGCAGGGGAGCCTGGAGTGGGAAGATTGCTTGAGCAAGAAGACTCACCTTGGCAATCAGCCTATGGAGACCCTGTCTCAAAACAACAACAACAACAACAACAACAAAATGACCTGCCCAGGGACAATGCAAGGCTGGCCCAGATGGAAGCTGGACAGGTTCCAGTGATAGACAATTATAAATTTAGAAAGCACTGTGTATAATAACACCCAAAGCCTGAGAAGTATTGAGACATAAATCAAACAGAGCATATGGAAGGATATTTCTCAAAATGACAACATTTTGGGCTGAAGAGATGGCTAAGGGGTTATGAGTACTGGCTGTTCTTCCAGATGGTCTAGGTTCAGTTCCCAGCACCCGTATCCTGACTCACAAATATCACAGTCCTAGCACATCTGACACCCTCTTTTAGCCTCCAGGGGCATCAGACAAGCAAGCAGTACATAGACATACATGCAGGCAAAACACACACATGCACAAAAATATTTAAATTAATTTTAAAAACCTTAAAAATGATAAAACATTGCTGAGAGATCTAATTGTGGTGATATATTGTGTACTCTAATAAATTTGCATGGGGATCAGAGGACAGAGCTAGCCACTAGATTAGACACCGAGGTCAGGCAGTGGTGGCACATACCTTTAATCCCAGCACTTGAGATCTCATGCCTTTGCTTGGGAAGCACATATGCATTTAATCCCAGGAAGTAATATGGCAGGGCAGAGAAAGGTATATAAGGCATGAGGAAACAGGAACTCACTCTCTTTAGGCTGAGGATTTCGTAGAGGTATGAACTAGGGGCTGGCTGTTCTGCTTCTCTGATCCTCAGACAAGTTTATTAAGGTACCCAATATATCATCACACCTAATAGAAGACCTTAAACTATGTTCAGTGACTAGAAGACTCAACACAGATTTGTGTTATACCTGAGAAATCCCAAACTTAGAATCCTGAATCTTTTGAAGGGATTATGAGAAAAATGGCTGACCCCATAGAAATGTATTTTATTACTATTTATACTGTTATTACTATTATCATTATTCAGGACATCTATCTGCCCTCTGCTTCAAATAGAAATGTATTTCTACCCCCTAATGGCGTTTCTGGTACAACATCCATGAAAAGAGAGTGCACAGGATGCTTAGTACTGCTGCTCCAAAGACGAGAGCCATGAGAACCATGGCTGCTGTATGACACATTCCCCCTCCTATCATGATAGACGCCATCTTGGAATTGCTCAGGCAGCCATGCTAACAAGAACAAATCAATACCATGGTATCCAGGCTTATGGTGATGATAATGGGACTATTTACACTCCACAGTAGACTGAGGAAAGGAAAGTCTGGAGGCCCTCACCTGAGATTCTGGCTGCTGCCCTCTCTCCACTGCAAGTGGTCATGGGAGATGCTGGAGTTTATAGGAAGTGAAGGCTGGGGAAAAGCTGGACTCGACGATGTAGCTTCCAGGATGTTGTCACCCAGAACATGTTGGGACTTTGCAGTAATGTGTGTGTTCGGGGTCATCTATACTTCTGTAACCCCTCACCTGTCCTCTATAGGAAAGTGTGAAGTAAACTAATTGATTTCACCATGATTGACTTTAATGGGATCATACTTGAATCTGTTCTGCATGCCCATCTGGAGTGACTGGACATTTAGTTGTGTCTCCCTAGGAAAAGTTAACATAACAATGAATAGCAGTGACTGTGACAGTCCTAGTGGTCATCTGGAAGAAGTTATTCTAAGTAGAGCCTGGTTTCTGTGTCCAGGGGTCTCTGTCGGTGGCAGCCTGCCCGTGTGCTCAATAAACCTGTTTCTAAGACCACTTCCAAGCCTCCTGTGCAGACAGGGATGGCCATGTGACACAGATAGCCAATGAAACACAGATGCAAGTGATTTCATCATCTGCAGGCCCATCTGTGAATAAATGTAAATGATAGATAAACTGATAACATTTTAGTAGCTTGAGTATGAATTTGGCCCATTGCAGTAGCCAGAATTTTACGTTCTAACCAATACGCCAGCTTGACTGCTACCCTACCCCAAACTTAAACATCTCTCTCTTGTACATGAGGCCTAAGTGGAAAACTTGCTTAACTGTTTTATTGTGTTATTAATGTCTAATGGAGAGTTATAAAAAACTAAATAAGAAGTGATTATTTTATTGTAATGTAGGTCTTGAGAAGATGAACAGGAAATATAGATGGTTGCATTTATTAGCGCTCTCTGTCTCTCTGTCTCTGTCTTTGTCTCTCTCTGTCTCTCTGTCTCTGTCTCTGTCTCTCTCTCTCTGTCTCTCTTTCTCTCTCTCTCTCCTCTCTCTCTCTCCCTCTCCCTCTCCCTCTGTGTGTGTGTGTGTGTGTGTGTTTCATGGTGTGATCAGGAAATGTGTTTTCTGATGAGCATGCAGGAGACAGCTCTGTAGTGGCTTCAAGCCTCGTTGCTTTTGCCTTTGTAATGCACAAACCCCTACCAAGCATATCCCTTGAGCTCAGAGTAAGTCTGATTAAAAACTTAGTGGTTAGAACACTTGCATTCTTAGCATCTTCCCACTCTAGTCTGTTCCAAGAACCAAAGTAGGCTGTCTCTGACAGAAAAAGATAAAATAAACAATCAAACAATTTTTGCAGAGTCTTTAAATGATAGAAAACCTTAAAGTGATCTCAGACTTATTAGTACTCAATGTCAAAACAAAGGGAAGTCCAAGCAGCTTTTAAATGCAATAGGCCGGCTAGACTGACATTTATGGGAAATGACAGGCAAGGCACACATTGGTGACATGGCTCGGGTTTCTTTCTTTCTTTCTTTTAATATGGGGGTAGGCGGGAAAGATAGCTCAGCTGTTAAGACCATTTACTGCCCTCTTCAGTTCCCAACAAGTATGGTGGGGAGCTCACAACCACATGTAAACCCAACTCTAGGAGCATTTGATGACCCCAACCTTCATGGGCAACTGCACACACACACACACACACACACACACACACACACACACACACACAATTAATACTTTAGATTTGTTGTATTATTTTAAAATACACATGTGGGTGCAGGTGCCATGGAGGCCAGAGGAGGATGTGAAATCCCCTGGACCCATAGTTATAGATAGATATGAACTATCTGATGTTGGTGCTGGGAACCAATAGAACTCGGGTCCTCTGTAAGAGCAGCAAGCACTCGGAACCACTGAGCCATCTCTCCAGCCCATGTCTCAGATTTCTGATGCTGGTGTGAGATTTTTGTGTATTAGATTAGCAAACCCATCATAAACTGTCAGACATGTGACACAGTGTCTCTCTTCAGACAACAGAGCCCAGGGAGACTCCTGGCATTACTGATGTGGCCCTGGGTTAAAGACAGCGTCTTTCCCTTCTGCTCTCTTACTTGCTTTCTCTAGCTCGCTGCCTTTGCTTGCTGTCTCTTGTGTATGCACCCAAGCTCTCCTGCGCCTCGTGCACCTTCTCTGAGTTCATCTAAGCCCTCAGTCTTGGAACCTGCTCCATCTAATCCATCAGCTCCCCTCCAAACTCACATCTTCTCCCATCCATCACCCCAAGCTCTCTATTATCCTCCACTTGAATCTTGCCCAGCTGGCCTTTCAGGATGCATATCTGGCAAGCCTCCAACTTCAAATCAATCCAACCACTCACTCTCCCCACTCCTGCCACCAGCCTGTGCAGGCTGCTGGGAACCATCGTGGAACAAGGACCCTGGGACCATTACGTGTTTCTCTACTTCGTGTACATCATGATGCTCACTTCAGTTACCTTAACAAGTCTGAATAGTTTGCTCCTCTCATATGAAGTATGGTAGACAATTCTTGGTTGATTTCCCAACATCCATTCTTCCCTCTCAAAAAGCATCTCGATTTTTCTTTCTGAAAGTTTCCTTCCCCCTTCCTTTAAAGTTCATTAATTTTTTATTTGTGTGAGCCTGTGGAGGTTGGAAGAGGGCATCAGATCCCCTGGAACTGGAGTCACAGGGAGTTGTGAGCCATTGTATGTGGGTGATGGGAGCTGAACTCTGGTCCTCTGAAAGAGCAGTACCTGAGCCATCTCTCCAGCCCTCCTTTTTTTTTTTTTTTTTTTTTGTGATGCTCTTTGGGGAGTTCTTAGGCTTACTCTCCATGGCTTGCTCTGACAGCTTTCTTATGAAACCCAAGATCACCTACCCAGGGTTGGCACCATCCATAGTGGGCAGGGCCCTCCTGTATCAATCAGTAATCAAGACAATTCCCCACAGACATGGCCATGAATCAGTCTGATCTGGGGAATTCCTCAGTTGAGAAACTGTCTTTCCAGGTGACTCTTGGCTGTGTATAGTTAATAACATCACCTAACTAGGATGCATACCTATATGAAAATCACCCCATGCCTGTCCTCAGCCTGCCTCCTCCCTTCCTTCTCTCTATTTCATCCTCTGCCAAGTGTCTTCAGAGGAAAAGGTTCTGTCATGAAGACTTAGCTGAGGGCATGCTTAGGTGACCATGGTCTAAGCCAGGGTGCCGTCCAGCAGATAAACATAAGAAAATGCTCAAAATATGGCATTAGCTGCCATCAAAGCCACTGAAGTTGGTGAGGCCTTTCAGCAATGCCAAGTGAGAATGTGGGAGAGATGAGGTGGAGCTCTGTGGGCATGCACTCTTCAAGGGCAAGGTGAGGATGACACTCCCTTTGAACAAGCTCATGGCAGACGTGGTAGGTGGGAAATGGGGGAGGGGGCTGTCCCAGGAGCCCATGTGTTCCAAGGAGAGATGGGGTGTGATGGAACAATCTCTCAGGAAGTATTGGGTGGTTCATAGTGACAGGTTCAGAAACAAGGTGGACAAGGATATCGGAGTAGGAAAGAGGCAAGGCGAGTGTAGATAATTCCCTTTCCATTCACTGTCTTTAGTTTGTATTTCTCCAGCAGCTGACTCAGACAAGCACGTGAAAACTGTTGCCTTTTTTTTCTGGGGTGGGGGTGCAATAATGACCAATGAGGGCACAAGGGAGACAGGGAGAATGGGAAGGAAAGCTAGCTCTCTTGGGCAAGACTGTGGTGCACTCCTAAGGCTAAGCTTTCCTGGACCTCTGAGGAACTCTGGGAACCATCTGTCTTCCAACTCCATTCCTTGTTGTGGAGTTCCCCTGAAGACAAATGCCCTGCCAAGATATTTGCCAATCAACTTCTTGGGGCAAAACTCTCAACAGGCAAGAAGACCACAGCTCACTATGCTATGGTTCTGCCAATGGCAGCTGTCTTGAACTCATGAAGACCTGCAGAGTGCGGGCAGGGCACCAGGTACAGATGCCTGGTATGCCAACCCCACCCATGACTCCTTTGCTCCTTCAGCAAAGTTGTCAAATCAGAGTTGAAGTTGGGGAAGGTCGAGGCCTTTTGAAATGTACCTAGGGTAAGCATAAGCAAGTGAGAGAGTCTGAGCTGGCTGAAGTCCACGAGACCTTGTAGGGTTAAGGAGACTGGACACGGCGGGCTGAGTGGCAGATAAGAGCTTGGCTTGGCTTCTCTTCCTGCAGTGTAAGCCTGGATCAAGAGTGGGAACTGGGAGGAGTGTGGAAGTGCCCACAGCCTCTGCCCTTGGACCCATGGCTGCACAAGCTAGGGAAAAACAAGAGCAGTCTCGTTCTAGTTCACACTTCCTTTCTCTTTTTGCTGATTAAGCCCTGTGAGCCATTTCAAACAGTGAGCTCAATTCCTTGGCTCTTCTTGTATGACCTGTACCATCATTGTTCCTCCCCACTTATTAATCATGTACCGTGTGCTGGAGGGGGAATTGCCCTACAAGTCAGCAGTGAACTTTAGACCTACCTGGGAAATACCAGGCTACAGGACAGCCAATGTAGGCATTTGGGGTTTTGGCTTATTGTCCATACTTTAGGTTTGCAACATGTTCTAGGGCACACATAGTTAAGAAAATGATTTGTGAAGTAGATTAAAATATTGATTATGGGTCTGGAAAGATAGTTCAGTGGTTAAGAGCACTTGCTGTTCTTCTAGAGGACCTGAGTTTGGTTCCCAGCACTCATGTAGGGTGGCTCACAACCACTTGTAATTCTAGCTCCAGGAGATTTGACACCCCCTTCTGTTGGCACTTGTACACACACACACACACACACACACACACACACAAATCTTTTTTTAGAGAGTCTTTCTTAGCTATTACGTAAGATTGCTAAGTGCTGCAGGAAAGTGAGAGGAGAGGGTGAGGGACCCTGGAAGAGAATTTATGAAAGGAACTTTTTGCAAGGGTGTGGTCAGGGCAAGGACATGGTGTTTCAGGCCTGGAGTCTGTCATGCCCTGGGTTCAAGTCTCAGCTTTGCCACTTGATATCTATGTGACCGTTGACCAGTTCCTTAGCCTCTTCTGATTTATCCTAGATTTCTCTTTTCTGTTTTTCTTAAATCATAACTACCACCCTGTGGGACAGTAAAGATAAACAGCTAAGTGGCTTTCCCTTAGACATGCAGGGTGAAGCCAGAGAAGTTAAGCAATGGCCCTCAGCTCAGCTATGAATGTGTGGCAAGTGTGGGCTGGCAATCAGATCCCCTCGTGCGGAGTCAGGGTTCCTCTCAGTTCCTCTCTGGCATCCTTCACGCTGGCACACTCCTCCCTGCCTGCCCCAGAGGGGAACTTGGCACAGAGTGTTCTCAGCCTCGCCAGTTCCCACAGGAGCAGCAAGAGCTCCATGAAGGAGTCCCAGAAATGCCAGCATCTTGCCTCCATCTCCGCCCAATAATTGTTCCAACCACATTTAACCAATGTGTGCCTTCCACCAGTGGGATCCAAGCAGAAGCCTGAAAGCAAACTGGAGGATACATGGGGTTGACCTCTTAGTGAGGGAGCAGAGAAAATTCGGGTGGGATAAATGTCAAGTAAAGGTGAGCCAGAGAACAGAACACCCAAAGTCCCCCGAGACAGGTATCAATGAGTGTCTCCTTGTGATGTAAGAGGCAATGTCTTTAAAAGAAATAATGGTGACTATTCATAGGAATCCCACATTGCATTCATCTTCCAGTGTGAAGACATAAAACATGAGATTCTCGGCATCAACCCTTCATGAACCTGGGGCAGGAGTTGTAGAACTCAGTCCTCTGAGCAGAACAGCTGTCATCTTCATTAGATCAGGGGTGCTTGCTTGCAAGAGTCCCCACCAGGAGGTGGAGCCTGTAGACGGTCCCTCAGGAGGAGGGAGGAGGCGAGGGGCCAAAGGACCCTCACTTAGGCCCCAGCTTTTCCTCCAGGGTATTTGTATGTCATTCTTCCCTAACCACGTGTGGCTCCAGGATGTCTAGAGGAGGTGCTAGAGTACAGTTTTGGAACCGTTAGAGGAGGAGGGCTCCTTCCACACAGCTGTGGGGAAGCCACCATTTATGCCAGGGCTGCTGCTTGGAGGCCCGCCTTGCTCTGTGGAGAACCCCTCACTACACCATGTAAGCAAAGTGAGTGCAATAAACTCTTTGTTTGCCAGGTTGAATTTTGGTGGACTCTTATTTGGCTTGTCATTAGGAGGACAAACCTTAGGAGGAGAGGGTAGACTTACCTGAGTCTCCCCAAGGAAGGAATTTTCACAACACCAAGATTGGTACACACACCTAAGACCTCCATGGCTGGTTCAGCATGAGATGAACATAGTCCCCCTAGGACACTGGGTCGCCTCATGCAGTCCATGGAAGTGCGTGGGAAAGTGTTCCTGTGGCAGGTGATTTTCTGAGCACCAGTATGAGTTTCCCTTCTCTGTGGGGACACTCAGTGTCTCCTCTGAGAAGGTGTGGCTACAGGACTTGCTTTTAGTGGCAGGGTGTGGCCCTTTCAAAAAGCATCCCACTGAGGCATCTGCCTCTGAATTCTAGGGACTTGTTCCTACATCGAGTCCATCATGTCAATGACTTTTCCCTGGATTAGATGTTCTCTTGAAGGCTTTCCAAGCCTCATCCCTGCAAACAAATGGGTTTTATTTTCTCACCTCCACTCCCAGTTCTCCTGAAAAAACATGCATGCACAGCTAGCCTTAGCACGTCGGCCATTCTCCGTGGATCCCCAGCCCCTTTGCAGATAGTCTTTTGACAGACATGCCCCACCAAATCTAATGCACTGCAAGCTGACTTTTTTTCATGATACTACCCAAAGTTCAGATGGTACAAAATACTTAAGAGAAGACGGATCCAGCTACAAGGCTAAAAAGCATCCTTGCTTTTCCAATAACCAGCCTGTGTTTGTAAAAGTCAGTTATGTTCAGTAATTCTGTCCTGTCCCAGGAATCTGTCAGTTCTTCCAGATTATAGGTCATGTTCCCACTTCCAAACACACAGCTCACTGATGCTCTATACTGGCTATTGCTTCTTCTGATTTCATAGCAGTAGAGTTTTGAGTACACTGGATTATCAGGTTTGAGAATAGCACACTCTCTTTTTTCCCTTTGAGATGGGGTTCACCATGTAGCCCATACTGGCTAGGCGATGACTATGACCATGACTCACAATAATCCTGCTGTTAGCCTTCTGTGTGTTGGGATAACAGATGTACATCACCACGCCTGACCCAGCATAACTATTCTTATTGTATACCATTACTGAGTGAATGAACCTCCAAGATCTTAGACTAATTCTCGCTGCATCCTAACCCTTCTCACACAGTGAATCTCAGTTACACAATCAGTTATAGGAGTCAGGTTATACTGGATTTGAAAGCGCCTATCAGCACATAGCTTTGGAAAAACCACCAAGCCTCTCGGAGAGTCTCTCCTTAATCACAAAATGGGCTCTCTCTCCACACTAGGGCCATGGTATTGGCAGTTAGCCCAGAGTTCTGTGTGTAGGGGAGCTCCACTCTTTTGTGTCTTCCCCTCATATATCCTTTTTTGAATGGAGAAGCCCAGATTATTGATCTATAGGGGGCACAATTAGAGAAGTGTGTTTGAAAAGGGAGCTGAGCTAGTTGTTCTACAAGCAGGGCCTAGAGGAGGGTAAAGTGAAAGAAATGAGAGAAATTGATGTTTTTAAATAAAATATTGATATTTCACTGGTGGGTTTTTCCACAGATTTTAATATTTTACACTGAAATATCACATGATTTAAGAATATGTCATAATGAAACCCACTATGTTGTATGCTAACTTAAAAAATAAATTAAAGGGCTACAAAGATGGTTAGGTGGTTAAGAGGCCTGGCTGCTCTTCCAGAGGCCCAACACCCAGAGGGTAGCCCACCACATAACATTAGAAAAAAAATTTTTTTCTTTCCCTTTTCCAGGCCCAGTGATGAATGCCTGTAATCTCAGCACTCGGGAAGCAGAGGCAGGAGGCTATCTATAAATTTGAGGCCACCCTGGTCTACAAAGCAATTTCTGGGCCAGCCAGGGCTACAGAGTGAGTTCCTGTGTAGGGTCTCAACACAACAACAAAAACTGCTTAAGAAATTTTATTAGGAATATTTAAAAAAATAAATATAACTTGCATAAAAGTTTTTATGCCACCCCTTTACATTTTGCATCTAAAGAGTGCTTAAGTTCAAGATGAGGAAGGAAAAGAGCCTAGCTCTCTCAGGCATGACACTTCTGCACAAGAACATGCCTCCGGCCTTGAAAGGGGCGGAGCGAGTGGACTACAACTTCCAGGGGGCCACGCGGAGCGGCGCTCTCGCTGATTGGCTGTTTGATCACCGCCCTCCGCTCCTCCCCTCCGATGTGACCCCGTGTCAGGTCCCGGGCTACAGTGCTCCGGAGGCCCACTCCAGGCCAGGCACTTCCCTTTGCTAGCTTCATGGCGTCGCGGTCTGCCTTCCGGATGCTGCGGCGGCTCCTGAAGTCCAGCACCCGGGGCTGCAGCTCGGGGGCTCCGGTGACGCAGCCCCGCCCCGGGGAGCCCTCGCGACCTGCCAGGGAGGTGAGCCCACCCCGCCCGCCTGCACTCACCTAACTGGAGGGCGATCCAAGCGTGCCACCCTGAAGGTGGAGAAAGCACCCTGTCCTGTCCTGGAGGCCTCTGCTGGGGACGACCCAGGGCACTCGCTGATGGGTTGCTTGAGTTCACTCCTACCCAGCGGGAGGGACTCCTCAGAGTTTCCCTTGAACTCCCTTACCCGGGCTGTGCCACTTTCTAACAGGTCTCTGCGCTGCAGGAAATAGGGGCCACCTGGGAGTGAGACTTAGGTTCCAATGAGCTGTTTTAGCCTTCCCTGACACCCAACCTTTTAAACATTTTTCCCTCACCTCCTGAGTGGAGGGAGCCAGTACATAGTCAAATGTGGCCAGGACACCTGCTTCTTAGTGTGACAGGGACTAAAAAAAAAAAAAAAAAAAAAGAAAGAAAAATGTTATCCAGGTGCTGCCCACAGTCAGTTGTCACTTTATAGTGGCAGGGCTCTGTGATCTATCCTGTTTCTCTTGGGAGGGCTCGGCCTCTTTTTAGTCAGGAACAGAGCAATACTAAGCTCCAGGGTAGGAGTTCCTGCCTGTCTTCCTAGTGTGGGGCAGGGTCCTTCAGGCCCCCATTGTACCACTCTGTTCCTGCATGGTTAGGGAAACATTTGCAGGGGGGCCCGTTCCTTTTCCTGTAGCTCCTTCTCCATGTCTTCCAGGACAGGGCTTGATGTCCTGGGACTCTTGAGTTTCATAATATTTGACGCTCCTGCTCCTGTCTTGCTCAAGACACAGGTGGACTTCTGCCAGAGCGCTCACTTCCTAAGACCTGCCTCTCTGGAATCCTCAGATAAAGCAGGCTTATTGTTACAGGGATCTTCAAACCCTTGAACTTTGTGCTTGATTGAGTGAAAAGCTAGGGAAGCCGAGGCCACTGTGAGAGCTTTAAAAAACGATACTAGCAAAAAGAATTTTCTTCTTCCTCATAATTATTTTGTACTTTTTGTGAGAGGGCCTGTGCAACGTGACTAACTGATGGCCTTTCGTACTCAGGTAACTCAGGTTGCCGTGAGGCAGAGCAGCAGGAACTTAAACCCCAAGAAGACCTGTGCTAGCCCTCTCCCCCCAGATGCTGTACCAGGTCTTTTATATGGTGAGGGCATGAGTGATATAGCAGAAAGGCACAGGCTGCAGAGCAGAATCCTGGGGTTTGAATGAGTCCCACACCTTATTAGCCATGTGACTCTCTTCTCTCAGAGAGTCAGGGCTTGTGTTTTGTAGGGTAGGGGTGTTAATGTCTTCATCATAGGGTGTCATAGAGCTTAAGTGTTCATGTGTGTTAATCTGTACACTCAGAGCCTGGTGAACGCAGGTCCCGTTGTGTTGATGTGTGGTGATTATTGATTCATTCAGCCTGTGGCAGATGTTGTAGTAAGGCCTGTTAGGCCCCTCCTACCTGGACAAGCATCATTCTGTCAACGGTGCCGTCAGACATTGCATTCTGAATATCTTAGTTGCCACCGTGTTCCACCAGTTGGAAGTCCCTGGATGCTAGGGCTCCCTCAGCCTTTCTAGGGATTTCCACAGCTTCCCACAGGGCATGCAGCAAGCCACGTCAGCAAATGGTTTTGGCTGCTTGAAGCACATTAAAGGTGTTAGGTGGAACAGTGAGACGTAAGGAGACCTATGATCTTTTGCTGGTCTCTAATTTTATCTGACTTCTAATCTGAACTCTCACTTTTCTTTGCTTTCTGTAAATCCAGAGGCTTGGACCAGCTCACCTCGTCCAGGAGCATAGGGCATAGGACTCTGAAAGAGAATCTTAGAGGTGAGGTGAAATTATGTATTCACCTCCTTAACAGAACTGCCAGTGGGCAGGAGCAGAGGTGTGATCATCCAGGACCCCCATCCTGCCCTCCTTTCTTGGAGGGACCCTCTGCCTGCCCTCTCCAGGGCTGGTGGTCTGAGGTAGAGAGCCATGGTGGATGCTCACTGGGCATCCTGTGTATCATGGTGTGGGTATAAAAGAGAAGTGAGTCTTACATGGGAGCTGGTCGTGGGAGAGTGGAGAGGGGGCCTTGGGTCAGTCTAAAGACAGGCAGGCAGCTTTCACAGATGCCGGGGGAAGACTGAGGAGGGCCAGACATCTTCTCTAAAGGATTTAGCTCAATTCAGGTATACCCTTTCTTTCTCTGGAACTCTCTTCTGACTTCCTGGAGGCTGAGGTCTGAGCCTGCTCTCTGTGGTGGGGTTAAAGGACAGGGTGACTGGGTAAGGCAAAGTTGCCTAGATGTTCAGAGTTCTAGAGAAGACCAGAAGCGGCAAGTGGGTGTTGAAGACAGAAAGTAGGTGTAGGAGAAAGCAGAGGGGTGGTGCTGGGAGGGGGGGAGGACAGTGTGGGGGGAGGAGCAGGGAGGACCATGCTGGGGGGGAGGACAGTGCTGGAGGGGCAGGGAGGACAGTGCTGGGGGAGGAGCAGGGAGGACTGTGCTGGGGGGGAGGACAGTGCTGGGGGGGCAGGGAGGACAGTGCTGGGGGGGCAGGGAGGACAGTGCTGGGGGAGGAGCAGGGAGGACAGTGCTGGGGAGGCAGGAAGGACAGTGCTGGGGGAGGAGCAGGGAGGACCATGGTGGGGGAGGAACAGAGAGAACAGTACTGGAAGGTCTTTCCTCTTCACTTCCAACCTGCCCAGATCCTTAAAATCCATGTCTTAGGGGAGTAGACATGCTGGAGCCAGAGATGGGAAGACCCCTCACTCTCAGGTCATGGGGGAGAGGGCCATATAATCAAGCTGGGGCAGCTTTTATTCAATAAAATGTGTGTGTGTGTGTGTGTGTGTGTGTGTGTGTGTGTGGTGTATGTTCACGTGCATGTGCCCATGTTTTTGGAAGCCAGAAGGCAGTCTCAGGTGTCTTTCCTCAGCTGTCGTCTACTTTGATTTTGAGACAAGGTCTTTTATTGGGAGCCATAGCTTGCCAATTCGGGTAGGCTGGCTAGCCAGTGAGCATCACAGCTCTCTCCTTAACTTTTTAGACATGGTTCTGGGGATTGACGCAGGTCCTTATGCTTGTAAAGCAGGCACTTCCCACTTCAACTAATCTAGTCTAGACCATCTCTCCTTTGCCTGGAGGGGCTTGTCTCCCGGGCCTGTCTCCCGGGCCTGTCTTCCAGGCCTGTCTCCCGGGCCTGAATCCCGGGCCTGTCTCCCGGGCCTGTCTCCCGGGCCTGTCTCCCGGGCCTGTCTCCCGGGCCTGAATCCCGGGCCTGTCTCCGGGGCCTGTCTCCCGGGCCTGTCTCCCGGGCAGGTCTAGGTCAGGCCACGTTGACAGTGTTAACAGTCAGATGGCAGTGACTTGTTGACAGTGCCTGTAAGGGACCCTTCAGTTGAGTTAGATGGGATTGTCTTCTCTGTGCGGAAGAGAAGGCTAAGCAGGCATGTCCGACTGTCACTGCAGTCATGTCAGAGCCTGTGCCCAGCTGGAGTAAGCCAGGCTTGGCCACCATCCTCAAGAAGCCACGTGAGTCAAATTAATAGTGATAAGCAGAAAAGAATAGTTTTATTCAGTGTGGCCATACTGGGAAGAGGGACAGAGAGACTCAGTGGACACCTCCCCCTACAGATCCATCTCTGGGCTTCTGACATGAGGTTTAGTTGTAAATAGAAGTCAGGAGGTGTGCATAGTTGAGCGGCCCTGGTCAAAGTGTGGCTCTGTCCATCACTGACTCATTGTCTCATCCAGTCTCCCTGAGAAGTGGTCTGGCAGGACACAGTGAGGTCTCTGTAAGAAGACAAGGCCCCCCTCTGGCTGGCATCTTTTCTTCCTCTCAGCATGAGATTCTGGGGGGATTCCAATTCTCTGGGATACCTTGTTTGTACAGTCCAGACAGTGAGGGACACAGCATCTCTCTAGAATGTCCTCAGTTCTTCCAGCATGCCCATTACACAACCTACAAGCCACCTCTGCCCCAAAATAGCTTGGGGTGTGGCCCAACACAAAGCCATAACTTAAAACGTTATCTTTTTTATTTTTTTTTTAAAACATAGTTGTGTGGTTCTTTGTAGTTGACAACATTGGGTTGCAACATCCAAAGACAAATAAACTTCGTAGATGACAACATTGTGTTGCAACAACATCCAAAGGCAGGGGCATGCCTGGAACTTGAGAGGATCCAGGTGCTCGGCCAGTAGCTAGAACCACGTTTGTAATTCAGGTTTACCTGCTCCAAAATCTGTGCTCAGAACCAGGGTTGCTACTCCTGGATTAAAAGTTTCCTCAGCCCTGGCTGCGTAGTGCAGAGTGCAGACACCAGAGGAAGTCACTCTTGGGGGCAGGACTCTCCAGCTGTCTTAGAAGCTCTGTGGTAAATCTGATGGGCTGCCTGCATTAAGAGCCTTGTACAGGGCGAGACCCCTCTGGAGGTGACTCTGTAGCTGGGTTTGCTTCTGTCATTTTCCTCGTAAGATTAGAGGCAGGCCGACATGTTACACAGCAGTTTGACATACTGTGGTCAACATTGGACCCCTTGGATGGGAGAGGGTCATACCCCCTACCCCAGGAAACTGAGGGAAGTGGGGTGGGGTCACGAGGTGTGGGAGGGGAAGAACCCGGGGATGGAGCTTGCTGTATCCAAATGATAAATTTGCTTGGCCAGCTAGGAGGGAAGGGTGTGTGTTGGCAGGTTGGGCTAATGGCCAGCCCCTTAATTACTCATGGCCAGGCTTGCTCTCAGGTTTCTGCTGAGTCACGTTCCTTGGTCCTCTCACTCCCTATTCCTGGATTTATTTGGCTCCTCCCCAGCCTTTGCACAACCACGTGTTAAGTTGAAGGGAGGAACACCTCAGCCACTGAGAACTGGAACCTGGAATGATTCCCTGTAGCTGGTGGTGAATAGGAAGGTGCCGCCATTCTTCCCCAAACCTGGCTCCTAGGTAGCTCATCTCCTGGAGCTTGCAGCCATCTCTTCCCCCAGGCCTCACACAATGACTGACTAATCCTTCCTTTTGGCACTGGGTAAGGAATGCAAAGTATAGGGACTGTGTAAAGAAGACCCTAGACTTGCCAGCACTCAGCCTCCAGCTTGAAAGCACCCGGCTCGGGCCAACTCCTGTACAGTCTCAGCGGTGGGCCCATCCTTCAGTCTGTCAGGGAGAGGAACAGTCCTGGTTACTGTGGATAACTGGAGGGCTGGAGGTACCGTGCAAGCTAAGGGAGAGGCAACCTATCTCTGGGCTGCCTCAGTTCTCCACAGCTGAGCCAGAGCTGTGGCCCAGGGCCACAGAGCCAACAGCAAGGCCCATAGCTTCATCATGTCCCTGTCCTTGCAGGGGCTGCCCATGAGGCTGCAGTTCCTCCAGGAGCATGCCGCTCCCTTCTCTGCCTTCCTCACGGACAGCTTTGGCCGGCAGCACAGTTACCTGCGGATCTCTCTCACAGAGAAGTGCAACCTCCGATGTGAGTCACCTCCTGGGCCAGCTCTGGGCCACT